>NC_044031.1:536988911-537303277 GCF_901765095.1 Microcaecilia unicolor
CTATGTACATACTTTTGAAATTTCAAAATATTGTACATATTTTTATTCAGAAAAAGCATCTTCATAAATTAGCTAGTATAAGTGTATGTGGAATAAGTACTTGGGATAATTTTCCAAGTGAAAGTGCACACACACTTTTACTTTAAAAATCCTACAAAGTCCACAGAGTAAGGTGGTGTGTTCACCAGTTGATGCGGTTATAAAATTAGTTCCAAAATATGTAGGAGATTGTTATTTAACTGTGTTAATGGGGGAGGGGAACCAGCCACTTTGATAGCATTCAGAGAAAATATTTCAAGGACAGTGTATTGTTTGTGTTTCAGTTTGAGGAGAACATCTTACTCAATCCAGTATCCAACGGAGTTCTCAATGGTAAGTTTACAATCTGTGAGTCAAAATTAGTGGCAATGACAGTATTAAAGGTGTTAAGCTCAAATATCCATGTATGAAATGTTGAAAAATTGGTGACATCTTGATTGAATCACTCTTTGCCTATACACATGTAAATGTGCAGTAGCAGTGGTAATATGATTACCATCTGTAATACACCATCCTACAACTGGTCCGTGCATTGGCTCCGACAATATGAATAAAGTGTGATAAAACTCTGTCCAGTGCATCTATTTTCCTGTGCAGAACACTAGCATAGCAATATTTAGCTGTTGGTAGTCAACGTTTTTACAACATTGGCAACTGCTGATTGAATTAGAGCCAGATATTCAGTGCTGGCCCCTATTCTGTACTGGCATGGAATCTTCTGGTCTAGGGTAGCCACTGACAGTTACCTTGTGTTAATATATGGCCTAGCTTTAAGGCTACCACTGGAATAGTGATGGCCAAAGCTATGCAGCCTAAAACAACTGAAAAAGTACTGACTAGGCCAAACAACAAGCAAGTGAATTAATATTTGAGAATCTGAAAAAAAGCAGGTCTGAACAATGAGTCCTGATACAAACTGGTACAACTTTTAATTTAAATCAGCACCTGTAATGAAAGAATGATGGATCAGATGAATAAAATGGAGCTTATTAGTTTTGGTATACAATGATACAATGATACAGAGGTAATACAGAGTTCATGAGAAAGGTATGAAAAGTATTGCAGCCGGAAGATGTGAAACTGTTATCTCAACGCTTCCCAAAACATGTTGATAATTAGCAGTAGCTGAGAACGGAAGGAGGTGGGCACATCCGACAGCAGACCGCATGGGAAAGTATGATCTCAGAAAGTGAGAAAGATTAGGAGCAAGGTTTCTCACCATTCACTTCTATGGAGAGGTTTGTGTATAAAAGAGGGGAGATTTTGGCTTAGTTTGAGAGTCTTCTCCAAAGCTTCTGTCAGACGGCGAAGCCCTGGGCGGCTGAAACCAGAATCTGATGTCTGTATTTGTATCAACTTGAAGACTTGTGTTTGGGTAAGAAATAAAATGTACCTATCTATCTAAACCTATCTCTGTCTCTATTTTTATTGATTCTATCTTCTCTTTACCTAACATTTAGCCTACAAGGTAGATCACATACAAGTGACACTCAGTTTTGGACAGAAAGCAGTAGTTATGGGAATTAGTTTTCAATTACGTCTCCTAATGCCACCCCAGAATAGACCTTGTGATTGGGTGACAATGGAGGTTAGAGAAACTATACAGAACCTGATATATGAAATAAGTACCTTTAGTCCCCCGTGTGACGGAGTCAGAAAGAGGTCTATAAGATGGGGGAATTAAAAACAGTGGTGACCCCATTCAGCTTTTAATTCAGGGATCCTTTAACAAATGTGCACTAGCATTTTTAGCATATGTTAAAAACGCCATTGCACCTTTGTAAAAGACCCCCTCAGTCAGCAAAAAGGCTGTTGTAAGTTAACCCCTGGATTCTATATAATATGACTTAAGTTGCGTGCGCAAATCTGGTCATATTCTGGATTTTGTATACACAACTTAATTAGTTAACATGGTAATCAGTGCCATTAATTGCCAATTAACAGCAATTATTGACACTAATTGGCACTGATTTGAATTTATGCGCACAACTAAGTGAATTCTGTAATGTGATGTGGGTAAATTCTAAGTTGCATAGTTGAAAAGGGAGCATGGTATTGCCACTGAATATCAGCGGTGCCGCAGATAATTTCAAACTCCGGCACTAATAGAGAGTGCCATGGTGGTCAGTGCAAATACTCAGTGACACTCTGGTTAGGAATATTTGCTCCTGGCCTAGTCCACTCTTGCCTGGACAAACCACGCTGAACACACTCTCTTTTATATTTCAGTTGTGACTTGCTTCCAATCTTGTGCAATTGGAAGGGTGGAATATAAGCCATGTTAAAATAAAATAATTAAAAATAAATGAGAAATGAACTTTTCAACAATCCAATGTAATATATGTCAACCCTTTAGGAGAGGATTTCAAATCACCACCACCTTCTGCCACCAGGGGTATTTTAATATTGGACTGCAGTGGGATGACTTTCTTTGATTATACTGGTGTATCTATACTTGTTCAGGTAAATTTTCAATTTTCTTTTTATTGGAATAGGTGGGGATGCAGTTTTGTGCAGGGCTGAGGGATAGCGATAGGCAAAGATGGAGGATGAAGAATGCAGAGACAAAGGGGGAATAGGAGTGTATGAAAGGAAAAGAATAAATAACAGCCAGACATTTCTTTTATGAGCTACAAAGATTCTGGGGCTTTGAAATGCTGCTTTGCAATCAAACATTTCTAAAGGATCATAGAAGAGTTGTTCGATGTAAAGGTGACAGGAAAACTGAAAGTGCAGTTTGGTAATTAGGACAAAGCTTAGAGGGGCTTTAGGTTCATAATCTGTTTCCGTGACTTAAGAAGACCATTCTGTGTTCAAATTGAACAGCCAATCTCATTTATATGCTTGATAATTTGCTTTCATTCCTTATTACCTTAATCGTTACTAAATTTCCTAGAACTGTGCCTTGCCCTTCTTTATTTGGTGGACTTGAAGTAAGGGTAGGAATATGTAGTCACCTGCTAGTAGTTTATTAAATGCTCTTTTTGTTTGTTAAAAGACTGAGAATATTTTCTTTGCCTGTACTTTTTCTGTAACAAGCGTTCTCTTGGAATGTAAACGGAAAAATCTTTGTAAAAAAACAAATTGAACAGCCAATATTCTAAGGCACATTAATGGCATTGAGGGCATGTGGAGGGCAATGCTATAAAGGGTGACTAGAGGGTACCTAATGGGAGCCAATTCTATAAAAGGAAAATAGGTGCCTACTTTATAATACTAGCATAACCGGCTATATACATATGTATATAGTTAAAGCACAATGCTTAACTCTAGCTCAGAGATATAGCTAACCTTTTCCATAAATATCTACATGTCAGGGGTCAAGGGGGTCATGAATTTGATATACCGCCTTTCTGTGGTACAATCAAAGTGGTTAACTTATATGCAGGTACTTTCTGTGCACCTTAATGTATGTTCCCTGCAGTGGCAACACACAATGACGATTCCCCATCCCAGGACTGGACAAGTCATTCAGAATTCCCCTCCACCCTCCACCACTCTTGTAAATTATAACCCTGGTGATCTATGCCTTGACCTTTCCCCTCATTCATCCTGGGCCATAAATATGAACATTAAATCTACATTTTCAAGCCCTGTCCCTGACCTTGTAGTCCCCCAGCTTAGCATGCATATGAGTATGCGTTAAAGGGGCAAGGGGAGTCCCACTCACTCCTGGCTCACCAACATGATCTTGAAAAATGATGCCAGTTGACTCCAGATGCTTCTTTGCTCTGCATTTGAGAGGACAAAGAATGCCTGGTGCCAGCCTGTTCAGTTTTCCATGATTGCCTTGGCAGTGCTGGAGTAAATGGCAATTTCTCCGGCTCCTTCAATATCCCCCCCAACAAAAGGGGTAATTTGAAGTGGTGGATTTCTTTAAAGAGGCAGAGCTACCAGATCAGATATAGATCTTGAAAATGGGGACTTGGGATGGACAGGGGTAGACGAGAGTTGGGACATTTTTTTGCTAGGGAATGGGGGCTCTCTATCAATGTAACATGTCTTCTCCGAGGACAAGCAGGCTGCTTGTTCTCACTGATGGGGTGACGTCCACGGCAGCCCCTCCAATCGGAAACTTCACTAGCAAAGTCCTTTGCTAGCCCTCGCGCGCCCGCGTGCACCGCGCATGCGCGGCCGTCTTCCCGCCCGAAACCGGCTCGAGCCGGCCAGTCTTCTTTTGTCCGCACTCGGTACGGTCGTGTTTTCGCCGTGTCGAGCCCCGGAAAGTCGACCTCGCGCGTCCAATTTGTTTTGAGCGTGTTTTTTTCCTTCGGGAAAGCTTTGTCTTAGTCGGGAAGTGCTCCGGAAACCCCCCGCTGGGTTTCGTGTAAATCCTCCCCGTACTTCCAGCTTTTTGCCCCGGTAAGTTTTCTTTCGTCGTCGGGGTAGGCCTCTTTTCGGCCTCGGTCGAGATTTTTTCTCCCTCTAAATTTTGGTGCTTCAAATTTCGCCATTTCGGCTTTTGATTTCGCCGGCGTGATTTTTCCGCCCATGACATCGAAGCCTTCCAGCGGCTTCAAGAAGTGCACCCAGTGCGCCCGGGTTATCTCGCTCACTGATCGACACTCGTCGTGTCTTCAGTGTCTGGGGGCCGAGCACCACCCTCAGAACTGCAGTCTGTGTTCCCTGCTTCAAAGGCGGACTCAGGTAGCGAGACTAGCCCAGTGGAACGTGTTGTTCTCGGGCTCTTCGTCAGCATCGGCACCGGGATCTTCGAGTGCATCGACGTCGTCAGCGTCCAGACCATCTTTCTCGGCCGCCCCTGCATCGAGTGCATCGAGGCATCGGGCCTCTGCATCGGCGCCGAGACATCGGATAGCTGCATCGACGTCGGTGGTACCAGGACCTCGTCTGCGGATGTCGTCGGACGGTGGTGCATCGGGTGGAGTGCAGGTGAGGGCTGTCCATTCCCCTGCTGGTGGCGGTGAGCCCTCGGGTGGGTCTCCTCCTACCCTGAGGGCTCCTGCGGTACAGCCCCCCCGAGATCGACCTTCTTCAGTCTCGGCCCCGAGGAAGCGACGGATGGATTCGACGTCCTCCTCGTCGGTGCCGGGGAGCTCCGGTGACATGCTTCGGAAGAAATCGAAGAAGCATCGACACCGGTCTCCTCCCCGTGTCGGCACCAAGAGCTCTGGGTCGCCGAGGGATTCGGCACCCAGCAGGCATCGGCACCGAGAGGACCGCTCACCCTCTGTTCAGGAGGTGTCGATGCGCTCCGCTCTGGACAGCCCGGAACAGCCTCCACGCCCGGAACAGGTACTGACGTCGACGCCTGCATCGACCTCTCAGCCTTTCTCTGCAGCCACTCTAAACGAGAGCCTCCGGGCCGTTCTCCCAGAGATTCTGGGAGAGCTGTTGCGCCCTACCCCTCCGGTACCGGCGGTGCTTGCGCCACCGGTACCGTCGAGCGTGGCGCCGGCTGGCCCATCGCCCAGGTTGAGGTCCCCGACGTCGTTACCGCGTGCGGTGCCGACCGCGGCCACCTCCCAGGAAGGCTCCCCGACTACGTCGGCGGAGGGAGCTTCGCCGATGCGGGCGAGGGAGTCTACCTCTCGACGCCCCCATCGTGGACGGGGTTCCACGGAGTCGAGCAGGGCGAGGTTGCAGACACAGGTCCGTGAACTTGTGTCTGACACCGAGGGTGAGGCCTCGTGGGAGGAAGAGGAAGATCCCAGATATTTCTCTGACGAGGAGTCTGAGGGTCTTCCGTCTGATCCCACTCCCTCTCCTGAGAGACAGCTTTCTCCTCCCGAGAGTCTGTCTTTTGCCTCCTTTGTCCGGGAGATGTCTACGGCCATCCCCTTCCCGGTGGTTGTGGAGGACGAGCCCAGGGCTGAAATGTTTGAGCTCCTGGACTATCCTTCTCCACCTAAGGAAGCGTCCACTGTTCCCTTGCACCATGTCCTGAAGAAGACATTGCTTGCGAACTGGACCAAGCCGTTAACTAATCCCCACATTCCCAAGAAGATCGAGTCCCAGTACCGGATCCATGGGGACCCAGAGCTGATGCGCACTCAGTTGCCTCATGACTCTGGAGTTGTGGATTTGGCCCTAAAGAAGGCTAAGAGTTCTAGGGAACATGCTTCGGCGCCCCCGGGCAAGGACGCTAGAACCTTAGACTCCTTTGGGAGGAAGGCCTACCATTCCTCTATGCTCGTGTCCAAGATCCAGTCTTACCAGCTCTACACGAGCATACACATGCGGAACAATGTGCGGCAGTTGGCGGGCTTGGTTGATGCTCTTCCCCCTGAGCAAGCCAAGCCTTTTCAGGAGGTGGTCAGGCAGCTGAAGGCGTGCAGAAAATTCCTGGCCAGAGGAGTTTATGACACTTTTGATGTTGCGTCCAGGGCCGCTGCTGAAGGTGTGGTGATGCGCAGGCTCTCATGGCTGCGTGCCGCCGACCTGGAGAATAGAATCCAGCAGCGGATCGCGGACTCGCCTTGCCGTGCGGATAACATTTTTGGCGAAAAAGTCGAACAGGTGGTAGAGTCTCTCCACCAGCGGGACACCGCATTCGACAAGTTCGCCCGCCGGCAGCCTTCAGCTTCTACCTCTACAGGTAGACGATTTTTCGGGGGAAGGAAGACTGTTCCCTATACTTCTGGCAAGCGTAGGTACAATCCTCCTTCCCGACAGCCTGCGGCCCAGGCTAAGCCCCAGCGCGCTCGCTCTCGTCAGCAGCGTGCGACTCAGCAAGGCCCCGCGGCTCCCCAGCAAAAGCAAGGGGCGAGCTTTTGACTGGCTCCAGCAGAGCATAGCCGACATCCAAGTGTCAGTGCCGGGCGACCTGCCTGTCGGAGGGAGGTTGAAAGCTTTTCACCAAAGGTGGCCTCTCATAACCTCCGATCAGTGGGTTCTCCAAATAGTCCGGCAAGGATACACCCTCAATTTGGCCTCAAAACCTCCAAATTGTCCACCGGGGGCTCAGTCTTACAGCTTCCAGCACAAGCAGGTACTTGCAGAGGAACTCTCCGCCCTTCTCAGCGCCAATGCGGTCGAGCCCGTGCCATCCGGGCAAGAAGGGCTGGGATTCTATTCCAGGTACTTCCTTGTGGAAAAGAAAACAGGGGGGATGCGTCCCATCCTAGACCTAAGGGCCCTGAACAAATATCTCGTAAAAGAAAAGTTCAGGATGCTTTCCCTGGGCACCCTTCTCCCCATGATTCAGCAAAACGATTGGCTATGCTCTCTGGACTTGAAGGATGCCTACACACACATCCCGATACTGCCAGCTCACAGACAGTATCTGCGATTTCAGCTGGGCACACGCCACTTCCAGTACTGTGTGCTACCCTTTGGGCTCGCCTCTGCGCCCAGGGTGTTCACAAAGTGCCTAGCTGTGGTAGCAGCGGCGCTTCGCAGGCTGGGGGTGCACGTGTTCCCATATCTCGACGATTGGCTGGTGAAGAACACATCCGAGGCAGGAGCCCTGCAGTCCATGCAGATGACTATTCGCCTCCTGGAGCTACTGGGGTTTGTGATAAATTACCCAAAGTCCCATCTTCTCCCAGTGCAGAAACTCGAATTCATCGGAGCCCTGCTGGATTCTCGGACGGCTCGCGCCTATCTCCCAGAGGCGAGGGCCAACAACTTGTTGTCCCTCGTCTCGCGGGTGCGAGCGTCCCAGCAGATCACAGCTCGGCAGATGTTGAGATTGCTGGGCCACATGGCCTCCACAGTTCATGTGACTCCCATGGCCCGCCTTCACATGAGATCTGCTCAATGGACCCTAGCCTCCCAGTGGTATCAGGCCGCCGGGGGTCTAGAGGACGTGATCCACCTGTCCACGAGTTTTCTCGAATCCCTGTATTGGTGGACGATTTGCTCCAATTTGACTCTGGGACGTCCCTTCCAAATTCCTCAGCCACAAAAAGTGCTGACCACGGATGCGTCTCTCCTGGGATGGGGAGCTCATGTCGATGGGCTTCACACCCAAGGAAGGTGGTCCCTCCAAGAAAGCGATCTACAGATCAATCTTCTGGAGTTGCGAGCGATCTGGAACGCTCTGAAGGCTTTCAGAGATCGGCTGTCCCACCAAATTATCCAAATTCAGACAGACAATCAGGTTGCCATGTACTATGTCAACAAGCAGGGGGGCACCGGATCTCGCCCCCTGTGTCAGGAAGCCGTCAGCATGTGGCTCTGGGCTCGCCGTCAAGGCATGGTGCTCCAAGCCACATATCTGGCAGGCGTAAACAACAGTCTGGCCGACAGGTTGAGCAGGATTATGCAACCTCACGAGTGGTCGCTCAATTCCCGTGTGGTGCGACAGTTCTTCCAGGCGTGGGGCACCCCCCTGGTGGATCTCTTCGCATCTCAAGTGAACCACAAGGTCCCTCAGTTCTGTTCCAGGCTTCAGGCCCACGGCAGACTGGCGTCGGATGCCTTCCTCCTGGATTGGGGGAAGGTCTGCTGTATGCTTATCCTCCCATTCCTCTGGTGGGGAAGACTTTGTTGAAACTCAAGCAAGACCGAGGCACCATGATTCTGATTGCTCCCTTTTGGCCGCGTCAGATCTGGTTCCCTCTTCTTCTGGAGTTATCCTCCGAAGAACCGTGGAGATTGGAGTGTTTTCCGACCCTCATCACGCAGGACGAAGGGGCTCTTCTGCATCCCAACCTCCAGTCCCTGGCTCTCACGGCCTGGATGTTGAGGGCGTAGACTTTGCCTCTTTGGGTCTGCCAGAGGGTGTCTCCCGCATCTTGCTTGCTTCCAGGAAAGACTCCACTAAGAGAAGTTACTTCTTTCATTGGAGGAGGTTTGCCGTCTGGTGTGACAGCAAGGCCCTAGAACCTCGCTCTTGTCCTACACAGACCCTGCTTGAATACCTTCTGCACTTGTCCGAGTCTGGTCTGAAGACCAACTCCGTAAGGGTTCACCTTAGTGCAATCAGTGCATACCATTACCAAGTGGAAGGTAAGCCGATCTCAGGACAGCCTTTAGTTGTTCGCTTCATGAGAGGTTTGCTTTTGTCAAAGCCCCCTGTCAAGCCTCCTACAGTGTCATGGGATCTCAATGTCGTTCTCACCCAGCTGATGAAACCTCCTTTCGAGCCACTGAATTCCTGCCATCCGAAGTACTTGACCTGGAAGGTCATTTTCTTGGTGGCAGTTACTTCGGCTCGTAGAGTCAGTGAGCTTCAGGCCCTGGTAGCCCAGGCCCCTTACACCAAATTTCATCACAACAGAGTAGTCCTCCGCACTCACCCTAAGTTCTTGCCAAAGGTCGTGTCGGAGTTCCATCTGAACCAGTCAATTGTCTTGCCAACATTCTTTCCCCGTCCTCATTCCTGCCCTGCTGAACGTCAGCTGCACACATTGGACTGCAAGAGAGCATTGGCCTTCTACCTGGAGCGGACACAGCCCCACAGACAGTCCGCCCAATTGTTTGTTTCTTTTGATCCCAATAGGAGGGGAGTGGCTGTAGGGAAACGCACCATATCCAATTGGCTAGCAGATTGCATTTCCTTCACTTACGCCCAGGCGGGGCTGGCTCTTGAGGGTCATGTCACGGCTCATAATGTTAGAGCCATGGCTGCGTCGGTAGCCCACTTGAAGTCAGCCTCCATTGAAGAAATTTGCAAAGCTGCGACGTGGTCATCTGTCCACACATTCACATCTCATTACTGCCTGCAGCAGGATACCCGACGCGACAGTCGGTTCGGGCAGTCAGTTCTTCAGAACCTGTTTGGGCTTTAGGATCCAACTCCACCCCCCGAGGGCCCTGTTTGTTCTGTTCCAGGCTACTCTCTCAGTTAGTTGGTAAATTTTTTAGGTCAATCTCAGTTATGTCCTCGCCGTTGCGAGGCCCAATTGACCATGGTTGTTGTTTTGAGTGAGCCTGGGGGCTAGGGATACCCCATCAGTGAGAACAAGCAGCCTGCTTGTCCTCGGAGAAAGCGAATGCTACATACCTGTAGAAGGTATTCTCCGAGGACAGCAGGCTGATTGTTCTCACAAACCCGCCCGCCTCCCCTTTGGAGTTGTGTCTTCCCTTGAAGTGTATTGTCTTGCTACATACTGGACTGGCCGGCTCGAGCCGGTTTCGGGCGGGAAGACGGCCGCGCATGCGCGGTGCGCGCGGGCGCGCGAGGGCTAGCAAAGGACTTTGCTAGTGAAGTTTCCGATTGGAGGGGCTGCCGTGGACGTCACCCCATCAGTGAGAACAATCAGCCTGCTGTCCTCGGAGAATACCTTCTACAGGTATATAGCATTCGCTATCCCGATGATGTGACAAATTAAAAGTTAGCTATTCCTGATTTAGCAGCTGGGAAATATTGCATGAAGATTTACTAAAATACTTCAATTTATAGCTTAGTAACTATCCCCCCAATGCTCAAAAGCATTTAACTGGCCAGAATCGGCACCTGGCCGGTTGAATGCTCCATAACTGGCTAACCGCAAATTTTCAGTTGGACATGGCAGGCCATGACTTGCTGAAAATTCACAGCAGCTAGCGGCTAGCCAGTTATATTCTATGATATAACTAGCTATCAGACGATTTTCAGTGCATCACTGGCTAAATTTGGTGGCCATATTTGGCCACATGAATACCAGGCCTATCTTTGGCTGGTTCAAACTTAACCAGCCAGCGCTGTCTATCGGTTTGGCCGGTTAAGTTTGAAGTGGCCAAAAATAAACCGGATATTCAGTGCCAATCACCGGAAACAGCCTGGCATTGAATATCCAGGCTCAGCATCTCAACCGATATTCTGAAAGTGTCACTGACATCATCATCAGCTCTTAAAGCATGATATCATTATTTCACATTATTTCATAAAGTAGAACCTAATAATATAGGTAGAGGTCAAAGTCACATATACACATCAACCTACTTGTCATGCTTTTGGGACTGGAATGACAACTATAAAAACAAAATTCAGGCTACTTCTACTCAAAATGTCCCCATGTTGTGTCAGTGAGGAATGAATGTACATTAGTACAGTGTGACCACAGTTGTACAGTTAAGACAAAGAAGGGAGTTTACTTTGTCATGTCAGATTGGGAAATGAACCAAAGGCTGTAACAGATGGCATTTTAGATATCAGTACTTTCCAGGGTTATCATATATTTTTGTTCTTGAGTCCCGAGGTTCTGACTCTCATCTTGTGAATACCCAGGATCCATCGGGTCAGGGGACTGTTACCCTACTATTGACTTATTCTGTGGTGCTTTGCATTTTAACTTGAATATTGCATATTGTTTGTTTCATGTGTCTTAAATTAAAAATGGGCAATCATTCCATCAGTGATCACAGAACTAATCTCTAATCCAGGTAATTTCATGTCGGGCAGGGCAAGATTAACCTTTTAGTTAAGCACATTGGGTCCCTCATCATAATATAAATATAAATATATTTTAACCCCCCTCATCTCTCACACTCCCTGCATAAACCATGTTCATCATCTCTGTCTGATCCTGTCAGCAGACAGGAGTCCTTGACCAGAGCTTGACACCTCCTGTTGCCATCTCCTCTGCCAACTTTCTTCTGTAGTCAGAATTGTGTGGGACTGTTGAGTATCACGAAAATATGGAGCCACATATGGTTCTAACCACAGAGGCAGCAGCAGGAAAGAGGCACTGCTTTCTAGCTCTGTCCTGCCCCCTTCTCTCTGGTGAGTGGTAGGTTACTTAATGGAGCAAAAATCAGATGACACATCTGAGCTTACTTTTTGGAAACCACAGATTTAGTATAACCTAAACATTTGGGTTCTAGCACACGCCTAGCATGCCTGTGCCTTTAATCATGCCCTTGGGGTGGAGCTTATATAATCATGGTCACAAAAATAGAAATCCTGTAAACTGACATGTGAAAAAAGTCCAGTAATCTAAATTGTTTGAATTGCTTTACTTCTAATTACATGCACCATTTTAATTCATTCAGATTTACATGGATTTTAAAAGGAATGATGTGGATGTGCTTTTCGTACACTGTCTATGTAAGTATTACCTAACAGAATAAAAAATGATTCATATTCTTCTCAAGGCAACTTACAGTATCCAGATGTGGCAAATCAACAACAGATGTTTAGATGGTTTGGCTCTGTGTCTCAGTGAATTAGATAATTAGATTAACAAGGCAGAACTATGCTCTTTGGAATGACTGAGACTGGGGAAGTTCCTTAGGGAGGGGGGAGGGGAAGGAGGGCTCAGCCATTGATCAGGGACTGTCTCTCTTTGTTAAATTGTACAGCGCTGCGTAACCCTAGTAGCGCTCTAGAAATGTTAAGTAGTAGTAGTAGTAGTAGATCTACAGCAGTAGTTCTCAACCTTATTTCAGTTGGGACACGCCTGATGGATGATGCTCACACCTGTGACACACTATACAGATGACCCTCATGGACCTATGGTCTGATACAGTATGTCAGTTCCTATGTATTAAGTGTAAACATGCTCTGCATCCAAAAAAAAAGTCCTATCTCCCACCAACAGGTGCAGATCATAACTAGCACATTTTCTCCATGGAAGTTGCCATATAAAAATAAATAATCTGATTCTCATGTCATCTCAATAATAGCAAAATAAATCTCTCCACTACCAGGCACATTATGAAATAACACAAAACCTGAAAAAATTCTAACTCAATATACATGTAGCAGATATAGCATAGAAAAGTAGCACTGATTCCTATGATTTAAACAACAAGAACCCTATTTTAAGAATAAGCAGTAATACAAATATTACATGAGGCCCTAGAATACCAATATACATACTACTGTTAAAACAGAATATGTGAGACTGCTGCAGAGTTCTACACAGAAATTATATGCAAACAGAATATTGCACCTTGGTCATACCCAAAACACAGACAGACCCTCACCAATTACAGAACAAGGGATCACAAATTTGAAATGCAAATATAAAGACGTGGAGGGGCATAATTGTAAGGGGCTCCCAAGTTTTCCTGAGGACAACCTCGCAGGACGTCCCGGCGTCCATCTTTCGTTTCGATAATACGGTCGGGGACGCCCAAATCGCAAAATTTAGGTCAACCTTTAGAGAAGGTCGTCCCCGATTTTCGGCCAAAATGGAAACCGAGGACGCCCATCTCAGAAATGACCAAATGCAAGCCCTTCGGTCGTGGGAGGAGCCAGCATTTGTAGTACACTGGTCCGTCCCCCTGACATGCCAGGACACCAACCAGGCACCCTAGGGGGCACTGCAGTGTACTTCATAAATTGCTCCCAGGAACAAAGCTCCCTTATCTTAGGTGCTGAGCCCCCCAAACCCCACAACTGTACACCATTACCATAGCACTTATGGGTGAATGGGGGCACCTAGATGTGGGTATAGTGGGTTTCTGGTCGGTTTTGGAGGGCTCACATTTACCACCACAAGTGTAACAGGTAGGGGGGGGGATGGGCCTGGGTCCACCTGCCTGAAATGCACTGCACCCACTAAAATGCTCCAGGGACCTGCATACAGCTGTCATGGAGCTGGGTATGATATTTGAGGCTGGCATAGATGCTGGAAAAATATTTTAAAAAAATTTTGTTGAGGGTGGGAGGGGGTTAGTGACCACGGGGGGAGTAAGGGGAGGTCATCCCCGATTCCCTCCGGTGGTCATCTGGTTATTTAGGGCACATTTTTGTGGCTTGGTTGTAAGAAAAAAAGTACCAAGTAAAGTTGTCCAAGTTTTCGTCAGGGATGCCCTTCTTTTTTCCATTATAGGTTGAGGACGCCCATGTGTTAGGCACGCCCCAGTCCCGCCTTCACCACGTTTCCAACACTCCCCCGTGAACTTTGGTTGCCCCGCGACGGAAAGCAGTTGAGGACGCCCAAAATTGGCTTTCGATTATGCCGATTTGGGCAACTCTGTGTGAAGGACGCCCATCTTGCGATTTGTGTCAAAAGATGGGTGCTCTTCTCTTTTGAAAATAAGCCTGATAGTAACATAGAGGGGCATTTTTGAAAGAAATGTCCAAGTTGGGATTTGGATGTCTTTATAAAACGTCAAAATCCGGAGGTGGGAAAAGATTATTTTTGAAAAAAGATGGACGTCCATCTTTCATTTCGAAAATACCATGGACATCCGTAGATTTGGACGTCTTTGAGTTTCAGCGATTTTCGAAACCAAAGACGTCCAAGTCAAAAACGTCCAAATGCAAGCCCTTTGGTCGTGGGAGGAGCCAGCATTTGTAGTGCACTGGTCCCCCTGACATGCCAGGACAGCAGTTGGGCACCCTAGGGAGGTACTGCAGTGGACTTCATAAAATGCTTCAAGGTACATAGCTCCATTACCTTGTGTGGTGAGCCCCCCAAACCCCACTACCCCAACTGTACACCACTGCCATAACCCTTACGGGTGAAGGGGGGTACCTATATGTGGGTACAGAGGGTTTCTGGTGGGTTTTGGAAGGCTTGCTGTTTCTTCCACAAATATAACAGGTAGGGGGAGGGATGGGCCTGGGTCCGCCTGCCTGAAGTGCACTGCACCCACTAAAACTGCTCCAGGGACCTGCATGCGCTGTCATGGACCTGAGTATGACATCTGAGGCTGGCATAGAGGTTGGCACGTAATATTTTTAATGATGTTTTTTGACGGTGGGTGGGGTTAGTGACCACTGAGGGAGTAACAGGAGGTCATCCCCGATTCCCTCCGGTGGTCATCTGGTCATTTCGGGCACCTTTTGTGCCTTATTTGTAATAAAAACACGTCCGGGTGAAAACGTCCAAGTTGTAGTCATGGATGTCTCTGCTTTTTTCGATTATGGGTTAAAGACGTCCAAGTCTTAGGAACGCCCAAGTACCGCCTTCACCACGCCTCCGATACACCCCCTTGAAATTTGGAT
Source organism: Microcaecilia unicolor (assembly GCF_901765095.1). Taxonomy (NCBI): domain Eukaryota; kingdom Metazoa; phylum Chordata; class Amphibia; order Gymnophiona; family Siphonopidae; genus Microcaecilia; species Microcaecilia unicolor. The sequence continues at coordinate 537,003,742 of NC_044031.1, forward strand.
ATCCTCGCGACATACTTCAGTTAGAGACGTCCAAAATTGGGTTTCAATTATACCGATTTGGACGTCTCAGAGAGATGGACATCCAAGTACCGATTTATCCTTTCCATTTTTGGGGCATGGATCGTAGAAGTCTGCCCAGCATTTGCCCCGTCTCCCAACCACCGGTGCTTCTACACAATCTCCGCTAAGCTTCTGAGGATCCATTCCTTCTGAACAGGATTCCTTTATGTTTATCCCACGCATTTTTGAATTGTGTTAAAGTTTTCATCTCCACCACCTCCCGCGGGAGGGCATTCCAAGTATCCACCACTCTCTCTCTGAGAAAAAATACTTCCTGACATTTTTATTGAGTCTGTCCCCCTTCAACCTCATTTCATGTCCTCTAGTTCTACTGCCTTCCCATCTATGGAAAAGGTTCATTTGCGGATTAATACCTTTCAAATATTTGAACGTCTGTATCATATAACCCCTGTTTCTCCTTTCCTCCAGGGTGTGCATGTTCAGGTCAGCAAGTCTCTCCTCATACGTCTTGTAACGCAAATCCCGTAGCTTTTCTTTGCACCGCTTCAATTCTTTTTACATCCTTAGCAAGATATGGCCTCCAAAACTGAACACAATACTTCAGGTGGGGCCTCACCAATGACTTACATAGGGACTTTAAAACCTCTTTTCTTCTGCTGGTCACACCTCTCTCTATACAGCCTAGCAACCTTCTAGCTACGGCCACCGCCTTATCACACTGTTTCGTCACCTTCAGATCCTCATATACTATCACCCCAAGATCCCTCTCCCTGCTTGAACATATCAGAATGTCACCGCCCAACACATACATCTCCCATGAATTTCTACTCCCTAAGTGCATCATTTTGCATTTCTTTGCATTGAATTTTATTTGCCAAACGTTAGACCATTCTTCTAGCTTCCTCAGATCCTTTTTCATGTTTTCCACTTCATCCTGGGTGTCCACTATGTTACAAATCTTGGTATCATCCACAAAAAGGCAAACTTTACCTTCTAGCCCTTTGGCAATATCACTGACAAATATATTGAACAGAATTGGCCCCATCAGCGATCCCTGAGGCACTCCACTACTCAGCTTTCCCTCATCTGAGTGAATTCCATTAACCACCACCTTCTGGCATCTGCCGTCAACCAGTTCCTAATCCAGTTCACCATGTTGGGTTCTATCTTCAGCCTGTCAAGTTAATTCAAGAACCTCCTCTGAGGAACCGTGTCAAAAGCTTTCCTGAAATCTAAGTAGATTGTGTCTATCGCACGTCCTTGATTCAATTCTCTGGTCACACAGTCAAAGAATTCAATGAGATTTGTTTGGCACGATTTACCTTTGGTAAAACCATGTTGTCTCGGATCTTGCAACTTATTGGTTTCCAGGAAATTCACTATCATTTCCTTCAGCATTGCTTCCATTACTTTTCCAATAACCGAAGTGAGGCTTACTGGCTATAGTTTACAGCTTCTTCCCTATCACCACTTTTGTGAAGAGGGACCACATCCGCTGTCTCTAATCCCATGGAACCTCCCCCATTTCCATGGATTTATTTAACAAATCTTTAAGAGGACCTGTCAGAACTTGTCTGAGCTCCCTCAATATCCTGGGATGGATCCTGTCCGGTCCCATGGCTTTGTCCACCTTTAGATTTTCAAGTTGTTCATAAACACTCTCTTCTGTGAACGGTGCTATATTTGCTCTGTTCTCATATGTACTTTTGCCACTCAATTGTGGTCATTCTCCAGGATTTTGTTCAGTGAAAACAGAACAGAAGTATTTGTTTAGCACATTTGCTTTTCTTCATCATTATCCACATAGCGGTTCACATCATCTTTCAGTCTCACAATTCCATTTTTAGTCTTTCTCCTTTCACTAATATACCTGAAGAAATTTTTGTTGCCCCTCCTTACATTTCTAGCCATTTGTTCTTCCGCTTGCACTTTCGCCAGACGTATCTCTCTCTTGGCTTCTTTCGGTTTCATACAGTATTCCTCTCTGTGTTCTTCTTCTTGAGTTTTTCTGTATTTCATGAACGCCCACTCTTTAGCCTTTATTATCTCAGCCACTTGCTTGGAGAACCATATCGGTTTCCTTTTTCTCTTGCTTTTATTTACTCACCTTACATAAAGGTTTGTAGCCATATTTATAGCTTCTTTCATCCTGGACCACTGCCCTTCCACTTCTAGTATGTCCTCCCAACCCATCAGCTCCTTCCTCAGGTATTCCCCCATTTTACTAAAGTCAGCATGCTTGAAATCCAGGACTTTGAGTTTTGAGTGGCTGCCCTCCACTTCAGCTGTTATATCAAACCAAACTCTTTGATGGTCACTACTTCCCAGGTGGGCACGTACTTGGACATTTGACACACTTTCCCCATTTGTGAGCACCAGATCCAGTGTAGCTTCCTCCCTCGTGGGTTCCATCACCATTTGTCTGAGCAGAGCACTTTGAAAAGCATCCATGATCTTTCTATTTCTTTCCGATTCTGCAGATGGAACTTTCCAATCTATATCTGGCAAATTGAACTCTCCCAGCAACAGCACCCCTCTTTTCTTTCCCAACTTTTGGATATCTGTGATCAGATCTTTATCTAGTTCCTCCGATTATGTCGGAGGTCTGTAGATAAAACCCATGTGGACAGAGGTTCCATCATCTCTTTTTAAGGTGATCCATATCACTTCTTCCTTTCCTCAGGTCCCTGCCATTTCATTTTCTTCGATATCATTTCTCACATACAGAGCTACTCCTCCACCTTTACAACCATCTCTATTCTTCCTAAATAGAATATAGCCTGGTATGTTTGCATCCCGTTCATGGAAATCATTGAGCCATGTCTCCGTGATTGCAACAATGTCTAAGTCTGCCTCTAATATCAGGGCTTGCAGGTCATGAACTTTATTGCTTAGACTGTGAGCCTTTGTGGTCATTGCTTCTCATCTACATTTTAGCAGCATTTTTGTCTTCTGTTTAGTTTTTTGCTTAGTCTCACTTCCTGCTGTGTTGGTAAGAAGTGATTTGCTAAAATTGTTGTTTTCATTGCTTTCTTTTCTACTGTCACATCTTGTCTTTAGCTTTAACTGGGGGGGGGGGGGGGGGGGGGGGGTGACCACTTGAAGTGACCTGCCTCCATACGCCACCCCCGCCATCTAGTTTAAATGCCTACAAGCATATTGTCTAAATTCTTCCCCAAGGACTTTTTTTCCTGCCACAGTGAGATGCAGCCCATCATTACAATATAGTATTTTGTTTTTCCGTGTATTGCCCCATCCTCCTATGCACCTAAAACCTTCTTTGTGACACCAGGCTTTGAGCCAGTGTCATGTCCCCTACCTCAACGCAAGCGGCGTCCTCGGGCTGTCCCGTCGACACGCACACTTGACTAGCACTGCCTGAGCCATATGTGTGTGTAGTCCTTTCTGGGTTTGTTCAGAGAGCGGTGGATGCAGGCTCCTTAATTGCTTTGCTTCCATGCACCTGTTTCTGCTCTCTCTCTGCCTGGCTTCCAGGCTCCTTGATTGCTTTGCTTCCGCCCACCTGGGTCTGCTCTTCTTCTGCCTGTCTTCCCTTGCTTCTCTCCTATTGGTCTTCCAATTCCTCCTTCCCCTGCTCTTGTCCTATGGCTGTACACCTTCTCCCTGCTGATGTCAGACGCCAGCACTTTATTAGCTGAGCTCTCCCTGGACTCCATGCTTCGGCTTCTACTTTGGTAGGTGTTTCTAACTCTGTAGTCTGCTTCTTATCTTCTGGTCCCTCGTTGCTGACTTTGCCTGTACCTGGATTACCCTTCTGCCTGCCGCCTGCCTACTGACGTTCACCTGCATCTGGATTACTCTCTTGCATGCCGCCTGCCTGCTGGCTTTTGCCTGTACCTGGATTACTCTTCTGCCTGCCGCTTGCCTAGTGACTTTCACCTGCATCTGGATTACTCTCTTGCTTGCCACCTGCCTGAATAAGCTTAAATTTCCACACAATTTATAGAATATGCCGAGCACTGGTTCACCCAACTAAATTGAGTCGCGGGCAGTAATGCTAAGTAAAACCTGGTATAAATGCAGATGCCTAAATTAGCCGTGGACTGGGTGTATTCTATAAGAACACACATAGAATTTAGAATGCCCACAATGAAAAAGACTGGACAATAAAGCAATATTGCTCACCTGTAATAGGTATTTCCATAGACAGTAGGATTGATCAGGCACAAGAGTGGGTGACATCATCCAACAGCACTGGGATGAACTGCTGTCCCAGAGTTCAGAACTTTAATATAAAGTTCTGAGGACACTTGGCCAGTGGCGTAGCCAAGGGTGGGCTTGGGTGGGCCCAGGCCCACCCACTTTGGGTTCAGGCCCACCCAGTAGCAGCATACCTATGATGTGGCTGGCAGGGATCCCCAACCAAGCCCCACCAGCTGAAAACTTCCAACAAGTGTCCCTCCTGCATACCTTGTAAGTAGCAGATCTTCGCCTGCAGTGACATACATACTGCTCGCACCGGCCCCACAGCCTTCCCTCTGATGTATTTCTGCCTATGTGGAAACAGGAAGTTGCATCAGAGGGAAGGGTATGGGGCCAACATGAGCAGTTTGTATTAGTTGCTGCTCGCTGCTGGTGAAATTATGCTATTTAAAAGGTATATGGGAGAGGGGAGATGTTTGAGAGACCATCCTGCTTATAATCGAAATAGAAAAACGCCTATATTGTGACCCAAATCGGGAGATAGACGTTTATCTCACAAAAACGAATAAAGCGGTATAATCGAAAGCCAAATTTGGACGTTTTCAACTGCACTCCGTCGCGGATGCGGACAAAGTTGATGGGGGCGTGTCAAAGGCGTGGTGAAGGCGGAACTGGGGCATGGTTATCAGGCGATCAGAGATGGGCGCCTTTCGCCAATAATGGAAAAAATATATGCGTTTTTAGCGAGAATTTAGGGCACTTTTCCTGGACCCAGTTTTTCCACGAATAAGGCCCCAAAAAGTGCCCTAAATGACCAGATGACCACTGGAGGGAATCGGGGATGACCTCCCCTGACTCCCCCAGTGGTCACAAACCCCCTCCCACCACAAAATATGCCGTTTCACAACTTTTTATTTTCACCCTCAAATGTCATACCCACCTCCCTGGCAGCAGTATGCAGGTCACTGGAGCAGTTATTAGGGGGTGTAGTGGACTTCAGGCAGGTGGACCCAGGCCCATCCCCCCCTTCCACCTGTTACACTTGTGCTGTTAAATGAGAGCCCTCCAAACCGCCCCCCAAACCCACTGTACCCACATGTAGGTGCCCCCCTTCACCCCTTAGGGCTATAGTAATGGTGTAGACTTGTGGGCAGTGGGTTTTGAGGGGGATTTGGGGGGCTCAACCCCCAAGGGAAGGGTGCTATGCACCTGGGAGCTGTTTTACCTTTTTTTTTTTTTTTTTTTTAAAAGTGCCCCCTAGGGTGCCCGGTTGGTGTCCTGGCATGTGAGGGGGACCAGTGCACTACGAATCCTGGCCCCTCCCACGAATAAATGTCTTGGAGTTATTCGTTTTTGAGCTGGGCGCTTTTGGTTTCCATTATCGCTGAAAAACAAAAACGCCCAGCTCAAAAAAAGATAAACGTCCATGTTTTTCGAAAATACGCTTCGGTCCGCCCCTTCACGGACCCGTTCTCGGAGATAAACGCCCATGGAGATAGACGTTTTCATTCGATTATGCCCCTCCATATGGCATGTAGGCGAAAGAAGGAGAGACCAAATCACCTGTGGGACGGGGCGAGGTTCTTCTGCCCACCCATCTTGGGTCCAGGCCCACCCAAAATTGGGTGTCTGGCTACGCCCCTGCACATGGCCCTTTCCATGCCCAGAGGTTCCCTCAGCTCTTCAGTTAGTTTCCAACCTCAACATAGTTAGACAGCTCTCAGAGGTGGAAGGGATAGTGTGCCTAATCAATCCTGTTGTCCACAGAAAACACCTGTTAAAGGTGAGCACCAATGCTTTTTTTGTTGGCAAGCAGGATTGAGCTAGGCACACAAGTGGGTGACACAAACATAGTACTGCTCAGTACTGATTGCCTTTAGTCCTTGGAGCAGCCAGCACAGTGAAGTGTAAAAATTGTAGGTGTCAGATTGTCCAGCATTGCTTTGCTGAAAGTATTGTCTTGTGCTGAAGCCTGTACCAAAAAATAGTGTGTGTTCTGCCCCAGGGGCGTATCTGGACTCCGGCGGTAGGGGGGGCCAGAGCCAGAGGGAGGGGGCACATTTTAGCGCCCCCGCCGCCGCCGAGCCCCCACCGCCACCAATAACTTAGTCTCTCCACCCCCCTCCCGCCGCCAACCCTCCCCCGCTGCCGTTCTTACTTTTGCTGGCGGGGGACCCCAACCCCCGCCAGCCGAGGTCTGCTTCCACCTGCCGCTGCCTTCACAACTTCTTCTTCAGCCGGCGGGGGACCCCAAACCCCCGCCAGCCGCCCCGCGCTGTTTAAAATTCATCTTCGGCCTCCGTGGCCGTGCTGCTGGGATAGGCGGCGCTGTTGAAATCCACTTCGGAGTCTGACGTCGCAGCACGTACAACGTACAACGACGTCAGACTCCGAAGTGGATTTCAACAGCGCCGCCTATCCCAGCAGCACGGCCACGGAGGCCGAAGATGAATTTTAAACAGCGCGGGGCGGCTGGCGGGGGTTTGGGGTCCCCCGCCGGCTGAAGAAGAAGTTTTGAAGGCAGCGGCAGGTGGAAGCAGACCTCGGCTGGCGGGGGTTGGGGTCCCCCGCCAGCAAAAGTAAGAACGGGCACGGGGGAGGGTTGATGGCGGTAGGGGGGGCCAGGGCAAAATCTGCGGGGGCCCAGGCCCCTGAGGCCCCACGCAGATACGCCCCTGTTCTGCCCCCATTTGCATGCAGGCAGGTTGTTTGTTGTTTAAATATATGTGTTAAGCATTGCTTATAACAGGTTCAATTCCTGTGTCTTTATATAGGATAGGGCTATAAATCTCACAGGTCCCAGTTCCCTGTGCCTTATGGGATTCTCCATGTTGGCTGGCCTGGTTCTCTAGGCTTGCTGGGTAGGTAGACCCCCCCTTTTTTTCTCTCTCCATCGAGTAGAGGGAATCTGTCTGCAGCATGCTTCTTTATGAACTGTATTCTGATCACTGTGCCTTGCTGCATGAGCCTTTCAAAACCTTAGTAACATCATCAAGTTTTTACCAGTTTAAAAATATTTACAACATCTACTCTCAGCACAGTGCTGGAAGCTACCAGCTCCCCTTTTGTATACAGGGAGAGTGGTTGAGAACAGACTCCAACTGCAGGGGGAAAACTCTTGCTCATCACTTCAGAACTGCAAGACATTTTCTTTTCTTTGATTCTGCATTAAAGAAGATTTTGGTTCAAGAGTTCTGTCTTTACAGTGATGTTCTATACTCTGGTTTAACTGACAATCAAGCTTAGTGTTTCTGACAGCATTTTTGCAAGGGCTGTAACAGTGTGCAATGAAAGTCTGGAGGAAAGACCAGGTAGCAACCTTGCAGACCTCAAAAGTCTGACGAGACTTAACCTTGGAACTGAGAGAAACATGCACTTGTTCATCACAGAGTTGTATACAAGAAGCCTGCCAGTTTGCATGGGTTCTTTTGCAAGAGGACACAAGTCCTGTTTGGATCCACCAAGGTTGACTGTCTCAATGACAGTTTTTTTTTTTCAAGTAGCAGGTGAGAGTCCAGTTGCAATCTAGAGTATGAAGGGCCTTCTCTCAAGTATTTGATAATAAGCCTGTGGACAGAATGTGGGAAGCACTGTAGAAAGGCATGGGAACCTTAGGTACAAATTCAGGATGAATTTGAAGGATGAGACTGTGAGGATGGAACTGGGTATATTGTTTGCACATTACCAATGCTTAAATTTCACTAATTCTGCTAGCTGAAGTGAGAGCTATTAGGAAGAGTATTTCCAAGTTAGGAACTTGAGAAGCATTGGTTCCAGAGGTTCAAAAGGACTAGAACACTAGATTCAGTTCCCAAGGCACAGGGTACTTTTGTAACAGAGGTTTTACACAAAGGGTGCAACCACATGCAATTGTGAAGCTGAAAGGTTATCTGCCAGAGCATAGTAAGTCAACAGTGCACAGCGATGAACTCTGAAGAAAAGAGATCTAAAGCCTAAGATGATGCAAGTGGCATAACTACTGAAGAACTGACATAGGAGGACATGCAACAGGGTTATGTTAGGCCAAAGTTTGAAGAGGACAATAAGAAGACCACAGAATCGGAGCAGGAAGCACTCTGCTTAAGTGTATAACCAGAGGAATGTGATGGTTCTTTAGGTTATGGCGTAGACATAATATCAGATGCATCATCAAAGAAAAAAATGGGAATGTTTCAAGCAGCGGAAAAAATGCTGCTGAAGGGAACTCATCAACTACTGTAATCAAACCAAAACCAGAGTTTTACAAGTAGGGCATTGCATAGATGATTGTGCAGCGGTAAGGAGTCTGCACTGAAGAAGTTCTTCACAGTGTTGGATGGCTCCACAAAAGAGGCAGTCATACCGCGCTGATGCTTCTGCCCAGAGAATGAGTCCAAATGCCTCCTTTTATCTGACAGAGAATCTATGACGGCCTGCTTGTGCTTAACTGGCTCTTTGCCTGGAGCTGATGCATGCAACCTCTGCTCAGGTGTCTGCAGGTGCTCAAGAAGCAGCTGCACTGTGAGCCTAAATACTTCAAGGTTCTCTGCGCTTTGGGTAATTGAACCTTTAGGGTCACTGCACAAAGAGTTTGAATGTTTATCCATGGAATATGTTAAATTGGTCTGCACAGGAATAGACTGATTCAGGGCCAAAGAAGACTTTTTGAGTCTTTTCTAAAAGCAATTGCTTTTCAGCATTCAAATGCTCTCTTAGTTGATTGAGCATAACCTCTTTCCGCCCTCTTGAGAGATTCAAGCACAATACTTAGCCCTTTTGGTTGTGTTCAGGACCAAGGCACAAGAGATAATTGGTATGTGTGTCAAAGTTCAGGATTTTTCTGCCACACTTTGGACACGACAAAAGCCAGACCTGGTAACATTGTGACAGTAGAAGAATTGTAAGGAAATTCGAGGAAAACAGCAATAAACAACACAGGAGAGAGCTTTGTATTTTGTCCGATTGGCTGGGCAGAAAAATCAGACCTAAAGAACTGAGGGGACCGCTGCATGCAGGAAGGGCCACGCATGCTCAGAACTTTACACTAAAGTTCTGAGCTCTGGGATAATAGTTCCATCTGAGGGACCTGAGATGACATCAACGACTTGTGGCTTAACTCAGTCCTGCTTGTCAATGCAAAATATTACAATTTTCTTAGAGTCAAAGAAGTCAGTTCAGGCACATATGTGCCACCTATTCTATAAAGGAAAGTAGCACCTAAGTGTACAGTCAGTATGAGCACTTATGCCAGCCATAGAGCTGATGAAAATGCTCATGCGTAGTTACTGGAAATCAGGGGCATAGCCAGACACCCGGTTTAGGTGGACCGTAGGGTGGGCACAATGCCCCCCCCCCCCAACTCGGCATCCATCCCTTCCCCCAGGCAATTGGGGGGGTTCACAACTCCACTCCTCTGACCCCCCTGGTACCTTTAAAACCTTTAGGTCTTCACCGGCAGCGAGCAGCAACTCATTCTCCTTGCTTACGTTGGCTCTGAGCCATTTATCTGATGCAACTTCCTGGTCCTGCAAACAGAAAGTAGCAAAGGAAGGCTCAGGCTGGTGCAAGTGGGAGTCAGGGGAGTTGAGTTAAGTGACCCCCTGATCGCTTAAAGGGAAATATGCCAGGATTCCTTAGCTGGTGGGGCTTGGGGATCCCCATCATATCACTGCTGTGCTGCTGCTGCTGCTGGATGGGCTTGAGTCCAAAGTAGGTGGGCCAGCTAAAATCTGGTGCAAATGCTGTCATCCAACTTTTGGCACTTGGGTGCAGGAATAGTAGTATTCTATAACTCTGCATGCACATTTGTGGAATGCCCCTACCACACCCCTGGCCACGCACTCTTTTGAGTTGTGCATTATGGGATTTAGGCATGCTGGGTTATAGGATAATGCACAGGAAGAAACATGCAGAATCTAATTACTGCCAATTAGCTGCAATAACTGATTGTTGACATCAATTGATTGCTAGTTAATGGCTTGTTAGCTAATAAATTTGTGCATACATCTTTAATTCATATGCAAAGTCTGGCACCCAAATATGGGCACCATATATAAAATCCGGCGGCAAGTATGCACATATGTTATAGAATAATAGCACTTATGTGCATTAGAGGCACCAATATTTGACAGTAACGCAAGTGCTAGACACTATTTCATAATGTATGCGCCAAAGCCACTTATCCCCTTTACAGGTATGTGCTTCAGACATAGGTAGTAATATACTTTCCAATGAAGCACGTGTTTTTAACTCCCTGGTTGATCAAGATAACATCTTAAGATGAGTATTAGTGTTTTGAACCAATTTCATGCAATGCAATGTAGAAGAATGTAGAAGAGCCATTTGAAGATTCAAAGTTCTTAACATGAATACAAAAATTTAAAAATACGTTTATAATCAGTAAGAGATTAACTCCCCCCCTGTTTACTAAAGCTTAACTCAAGTTATCTGCAGCAGGGCCCATTTTATTCCCATTTTATTAAGCTTTTTTCTAGATTGTAAACTCTTTGAGCAGGGACTGTCTTTAGTGTATGATGTATAGCGCTGCGTATGCCTTGTAGCGCTATAGAAATGATAAGTAGTGGTAGTAGTAGTAAACAACCCCCTAAGATTGTTACCACGTGACCGATGAGGAGGTGGGTGTGTAAGTCTTGATGGTACTGAGTAGTTGATCCAGTAAGGAGCACAGCTGAGGTCTGCGGTGAATTATCTTATGATAGAAGTTGTTAGTCTGTGATACACATGGGTGGAGCATAGCCAGGCCATGGGTGTGTCACCAGGTGACTCATGCAACTTATAGAATACTATCCATTCTAGATGTTGCATGGCACACGTAGGTATGCCAACTATTGTCGGCCATTGAACTGTCCTAAGTAGGTACACCTATATTTCAGCATGCCAATGTGGCTTTAAGCTAGTATTCTATAATGGTTTAGGCATGCCATAAAGCCTTTATAGAATTGGCACTAACCCTGAGATTCTATATATTGAGCCTAGCATACCAGGCCAAAATCTATATAGCAATGCACATAACTTACTTGGCATAACAAGCTAATCAGCGTTGTTAACAGCACCTAATAAGCAATAATGAGCACCAGCATTTACGCCACATTTCCCTTGGATGGATGGATGCATGTAGCTCTAGGCACCAGGATTTCAACTAAGTGTATTCTATATACCATGCCTAAATCTAGGCACCGCTTATAGAATATGCTTAAGCAGAAATTTATTCCACATGGATTTTTCAGGCGCCTTATATAGAATCTAGCCCTTAGCATGTCCCACTGTGGTACCTAAAGCTCGGTGCCAATCATAGAATCGCCCCCTACTTGACTGTGGATTAGAGAGTATATGAGGCTTTGAATTTCTGTACTTGAAATTACCTTTTGTATTATCGGACAATGTCATTTCCTGTTGTATTATCAGACAATGTCATTTTCTGTACATTCATTGATTGAGTGGTTGATATCATTCTGTGGATAAAAAGCAAAGAAAAATATGTTTATTTTTCTGCTGTGTTTTTTTTTTAAATTTTCATTCCAGCATCCTTAATCAAAGCACTGCAGCACAGTGGCCTGAAACCTGAGGATCACGTTTTCTTTGACTCTGTTTCCATTGCGCTTGATGTTATATGTTCAAGCAAGGTGAGCTGGTTGTAACGGCAAATCTTCTGTTTGCAGGAAACATGTCTATCTTGTAGAAACCTAAGATTAGTTATACATTAGCTTAAATAAAATATGCTCAGTCACTGTAGATATATTGTAGCATTTTACCTTATTGACCAGAGGCCACAGAACATATCTCCCACTACAACTTAGAGGGTAATCTTATAAACCATTTATATGTATAAAACATTGATTTATGCACATGATAAAGCTCTTATAAAATTAGGCCATGCCTAAAAGTATGTGTGGTGCTATAGCCCATTGCCATTTCTGTGGTTTGCATGTTCCTCCGATTGACTGATATGCTATTTGTATTTTTTGGAGTTCTTTTCTATCTGTTTAAAATTTTTATTATAAATCGCCTTGATTTGCTTTGTAACAAAAGGCGATTTTATCAAATGTCAAACCATAAACCATAAGATTTTTATACTTCTTTCCAAAAGTAATCTAGAACCCCCCCCCCCCCCCCGACCCAGTTACTGACTGGCAGATCCATCCTCCATTGCCTCATGTTATAGGCAAATTAGCTTTTTTTCAGTTTAGTTTGGTTTATTGGCTTAGGTGCAGGGACTCCAGAATGTTTCTCTGGTTGAACAGTGAAGGCGCACAGTGGGGCCCTGCTACATTCATATTAAATTTCCAAGCTGAGCAAACTGAAAAGATTTTCTCAACCTGATCATCTTCCCAGAGTTATCAGAAAATTCCCTAGCAACATGTTAAGCCTCTTTTATTTTAAATGTACAAAAAAAATCCACCAGAAATATTTCTTATATTAATCATGCAAAAGCTTTGAATGTGAGTCGAATCACAAAACCTTTTAAACTGCTCCATAATAGAAAGTGTCACAATCTTCAAAAATAAATAATAAGAAAGGGAAAAGTTGCTCTCAGAGGTCATCTTACTGATTTGAGCAAAGCTGTCAAGGCTCATGTGGCTTTGTCAGAGGTCAATCATTCCTATCACAGTACAGCCCCGCACTCACACAAAAATTCACAGTTTTTTTTTAAACATTTAAACATCAACTGCTGCTCAGGGCCATAGCTAGCTATGGTGCAGCCAGTGCAGCCACACAGCCTATAAGGGAAGCCAGGGAGCTAAAATCGCCCCCTGTCCATTGGCTTCCCTTACTGAGGTACCTAAAGTGGGCAGGGCAAGAGTGCAACGTGAGCAGCTAGGGGTGTGTGTCACACAGGGCACCTATTGCCACGGTTACCAGGTGGGCGGTTTTCCCGCCCAATTGGGCGGTTTTCCGAGACCCGCTGTGGGAAATTTTTGTCCGCTGCGGGTCCCGGTTTTTTGGGCTATTTTTTTGTTTTTTCCGCTGTTTTTTTTTGTGCGGTTTTTCGGGCCGTGGGGGCGGGGCTAATGACGTTTTGGGCGGGGTTTGATGACATTTTGGGTGGGGTTGATGACGTTTTGGGCGGGGTTGATGACATTTTGGGTAGGGCTGATGACGGAGGAGGCGGGGTTGATGACGGCAGAGGCGGGGTTGATGACAGCGGGGGCGGGGTTGATGACGGCGGGGTTGGGGTTGTGAACTTTTTGGGCGGGTTTGGGGACCGGGTAACTGGCAACACTGCCTATTGCCACTTGGGACACTGCTGCTGCTATCCAGATGTGGCTTAGAAACCATGCCCATTGAGTCGCCTCCAGATGTTTTGGCATGCAGGAGGCGAATAGCAGCTGAATATTAAGGTTTGTTTTCAAACGTTATAAAAGATATTTTCAAGGGTCAATATAAATACATTTTCCACGGGGGATGGAGCAGAAGAACTGATATGGTTGTTACACATGAGTTAAAAATTTACATTAATAATGACAAAGAAATGCAGCTGTTTTTATAATGTGTAGTTATACCCACATTGATACTTTTGTCTGCCAATTTCTGTCATTAAACTACAAGCAGTTTACATCTTTCAACCACTTACAGTGCTTGGCATCCGATGGCAGTGTTGCTGTAGTTGACAGAAATGAATCTAATTTTGTACAGCTCTCATTGCTTAATCTGCTTGTGGTTTTTGTAATAAAAACTGAAGGGGTCTTTTACTAAAGCTTAGCTTGAGTTATCTGCAGCAGGACTCATAGGAATAAAATAGGACCTGCTGCAGATAACTCGAGCTAAGCTTTAGTAAAAGACCCCCTCAGGTTGCTGCTGGCTGCAGGTGTCTAAACAATGTACACACTACCCCCCGGATTTTATATATGGCGACTAAAGTTGCACGTGCAAATCTATGCACATAGCCAATTTGCGCTCACAACTTTATGATTAATGAGCCAATCAGCACCAATAATTGGCTGCTATCAATTGTTGGTGCTATTTGACAATTGGGAGCTATGCGCACATCATCATATTCTATAATACTAAATGCCACTAGCTCCAGACTAGCGCTCGCATTTAACCAGCGCTGATGATCAAATGTCTGGCGCAAGCTCATTTAAATTATATTTAACTGTAGCTCTTACGGGGCGAATAGCGCCTTAACCCTACACCAGCTCAGAGCTGGCGTTAGTGTTAAGGCTCTTCCTCCCCTCCCCATCCATGACAGGCAACCCATCCATCCATGACAGGGAGCCCATCCATCCATGACAGGCAGCCACCATCAGTCCAGGGGGTCCGAGGAACCCTCCGGCAACCCCCAAAGTCAAGGCCCTGGTGGCCTAGTGCCCCTTAAGCCCCCCACACCCCCCTTGGACATAGACACAGGGAGCTTGGAGGTCCAGTGGGGTGGGGTCAACTAGACCACCAGGGAGAGTGGGGGTTGGGGTATATAGCCCACTGAACCACCAGGGAATTACTAATGTCAGGGGGGTTAGGGGGCCTAGAGGTTCACCAGATCTCCTGCCCACCTATGACCTCATGTTAGGGGGGTCGGGTGGCTGGAGGTCCACTGGACCTCCAGCCCCCATGTCACTGTCCGAGGGGGGGTGTGGGGGCTTAGGGGGCACTAGGCCACCAGGGCCTTGCCTTTGGGGGGTGATGGTGGTGGGGAATCCTATAGACCTCCAGCTCTGGAATGTTTGACAGGTCTGGGCTTATGACAGCCAGGACCTTTCAAACAAGTGCAGGAGGATTGTGATTGAGCGCATGCCCAGGCACAATCCTCCTGTGCTTCCCCCCTAATGATCAACGCTAATAAAGTGCCTAAATTTGCATGTTATTAGCATTGATCATTGGGAAATTAATTCCTCTTTGCTGTTCTGGCACTATTTTTAGGGTGCTGTTTCGGAACAGTGTGGGGAATTGTTTATTGAGGCCATAATGCGTAATTTCAAGGGGTGTGGATAGGGGCATTTCGGGAGGGAGTTCTAGGGGCATTTCAAGAATTTACATGCATTGTTACAGAATAGACTTGATCAACACCTAAAGTTAGGCATCATTTATACGCTTTGTGCTATTCTATAAATTACATGGATCCTTTATAGAATAGCGCTCAGCGCTAAAATATTTCAGCACCAATTTTTGGTGCAATTTATAGAAGCTAGTTCTACATAATGAATGCTAAGCTTTTCCTATTTGCTTAATTTCAGGCCTGCAGCAAGCTCAGTGATCAGACTGAAGTCTGATATCAGCATTCACTGGATATCTTCAGAGTGATATAACCTTTCTTGCTTCTCCTCTTCTGTGGATACACGATTGATGAGTTCAAGAACAAATGCACAGCCAGCTTTTGTTTGAACTTCAGTGCTGTTAAAAACAAGTGGGGAAAAAATGTTCCCCTTTTTTGTGCTACGAATGTACTTCATGAAGATTGCCTTTCGTGGACTGGGATCCTAAATCTCACCCGTTTTGAGTTTCTTTCCGAGGGCGAGATTTTATTTGAGCTGCAATACTGTTATTACAGTGGTCTTATGTAGCTTATTTTTTTTTAATGGAGAATATCTTGAATCGGGATCTTCTTCAGATTGCAAATTTGCTGACAAATGAACCATTGTTACCAAAACTGATACCCTTGTAGTACCAAAGGGAAATGCAACATAACTCAATCTATTGAGCAAGGTGAAAAGATGGATTTGCTTCAGAGCATCTAATTTGTTAGTTTTAATTTTCACTTAATTTATTATGTAGCACCCCTTTTACATTGTGCTCCTGGATCCGGGGTCCAACCTAACTGAAGCCTAACTGAAGCCTCCCGAAGGCAGTCTCCGTCGGTCCCTTACACACTTGACGCCTCTACCTGGGGAAGAAAAGTGTTAGCGGGTGGAATTACCCTGTCCTTTCCCAAGGAAAAATCCAAAAAACTGGCTGGCTAATAAATTAAACAGGTTTAATTGAACTACTCACATGGACCACTATATACACTGTCTTATGCACCTAAGAAATAAGGATTTCTTATCACATCAATTCATTTACCATAAACAAACACCAACAAATTTCAACTGTCTTGGTACTTAACCTAGTATTTGAGCACTTGAACATAAGAACATAAGAGAAGCCATACTGGGTCAGACCAATGGTTCATCTAGCCTAGTATCCTGTTTTCCAAACAGTGGCCAATCCAGATCACAAGTACCTGGCAGAAACACAGCAGCAACATTCCATGTTACCAATCCTGGGGCAAGCAGTTGCTTCCCTATGTTTGTCTCAATAGCAGATTATGGACTTTTTCGCCAGAAACTTGTCCAAATCTTATTTAAACCCAAATATTCTAATTGCTGTTACCACATCCTCCGGCAAAGAGTTACAGAGCTTAACTATTCATTGAGTGACAAAATATTTCCTCCTAATTGTTTTAAAAGTATTTCCATGCAACTTCCTTGAGTGTCCCCTAGTGTTTGTACTTTTGGAATGATTTACTTCTATTCGTTCTACATCACTCAGGATTTTGTAGACCTCAATTATATCTCCCCTCATCCGCTCTTTTCCAAGCTGAAGAGCCCTAACCTTTTTAAGCTTTGCTCATATGAGAAGAGGTCCATCCCCTTTATCATTTTGGTCACTCTTCTTTGAACCTTTTCTAATTCTGCTATATCTTTTTTGAGATCCAACGACTAGAACTGAACACAATACTCAAGGTGCGGTCGTGCACCATGGAGAGATACAGAGGCATTAGAGTATTTTCAATCTTATTCACCATCCCTTTCCTAATAATTCCTAGCATCCTGTTTGCTTTTTTGGCCACCGCCACACATTGAGCACAAGATTTGAGCATCTTATTTACAATGACACCTAGATCTTTTTCTTGAATGCTGACCCCCAAGGTGGACCCTAGCACCAGGTAACTATGATTCGTATTATTCTTTCCAATGTGCATCAACCTTGCATTTGTCCACATTAAATTTCATCTGCCATTTGGATGCCCAGTCTTCCAATTTCGTAACGTCTTCCTGCAATATTTCACAGTCCACACATGTTTTAACAACCTTGAATAGTTTTGTGTCATCTGCAAATTTAATCACCTCACTCGTCGTTTCGCTCTCCATATCATTTATAAATATGTTAAATAGCACCAGTTCTAATACTAATCCCTATGGCACTCCACAGTTCACCCTCCTCCATTGAGGGAAATGATCATTTAACCCTACTCTCTGTTTTCTGTCCAATAACCAATTTCTAATCCACACCAGAACCTTGTCTCCTATCTCATGAGTAGTTTTCTCAGAAGTCTCTCATGAGAAACTGTATCAAAAGCTTTCTGAAAATCTAGATACACTACATCAACCATCAACATTAGTCTGTAACTCAGATCTTTAGAAACAGTAACTTATAGTCTTTTATACTTTTTAAACCCTTTCAGTCTTGCTTGCCAAGGCAGTATCCATAAGCCCTTACCAGTTCCTTAGCTAAGTCTGTGTGTGGGTGTTGCTGTGTTGCCTATGTCCTTCCTTTTCTTTTCTTGCAAGTCAACCCAATCCTCTCAGATCTCACCCCTCCGCTGGAGACTTCTTGGGCTGATGGCTGCTGGACTTCCAGGCTGGAAGCTTTCCCTGGGCTCTGAGGACCGGCTGTCCTCCCAAGAGCCATTCTCTTCTGCTGGGCTCCTAGTGGTAGCCACACCTAGGGAGCCTTCTCCCTTGCTGGCCCCTAGTAATAATTTCAACCCGGAGACCTTGTCTCTTGCTGGTCCTCTTCTCAAGAGGAGCCTCTGGGATTTCTCTCTGCTGGGGTGCAGGCTTACTAACAAGGCTTTGTAACCTCCAGTACCAGGGTTCCCCACTAGAGGGCTACCTCTGCTCTTGTCAGCCCTAGGCACTGATACTGCCTCTGCTGGCCATTTTATTCTGCTCTGAGCTGCTCCCAAAGGCCTTCTTGCCTTGAGCAATGCTCCCAAGGGCTACTGCTCTTCTAGTCTTCAGGAAAAACTCTAAGGGTATTCTACCTGCTGAGGTTCAGAATTACCAGTCCTTAACAGGGTCTGCAACCACCAGTAACAGAGTTTCCCCACTGGAAAGCTGTCTCTCATTTCAACCAGAACCATCAGAGATGGCTCAGCTTAAGACAAACTGTCTTCTCCCCCACTTCCCCCCCACAGTGAATTCCCAACTATGCCACCAATCTCCCCCTCCCCTAAACTTGTGGGGAGCAGGTTTTCCAATTCCCTTATTTGATCCATCTCTCTCCAGTCAGTGTGTGTGCATAATCTATCCCACAAGATTTATTCCCTTCATTGAATTAATCCCCTCAAAATTTATAGTAGTACTCCCAGCAATCTGTCTGTTTGCTCCCATTCTTGTATCCTATTTTTCCCATCATACTCCAGGCAGTCATCAGTGTCCTATCTTACTTCCACCAAATTTTCACCCCTCCACTGGCCCTACCATCAAAATCTATGGTTCCTCCATGTTCACCTCTCATAGGTAGGGCTTAATTTGTCGGAGAACAGCCTGAAACCCAGTTCTGCTACTTCTTTTCAGACTCCAGAGTAGAGAGTTGCACGGGAATGGGGATTATGGGAATCCTACGAAACCTGCAAGATTCCTCTGGGTATAGAGGAACTTGCCAAGGGATTCCCATGGGGATGAAACAAGTTGCTGTGGGATTCCCATGGGAGTGTAGTAAGCTGGACTGACCACTATTGGGAAACAGGATACTAGGCCAGATGGACCATTGGTCTGCCCCAATATGGCTATTCTTATGTTCTTATGTAAAAATCTCTGGTGACTCCAGAATGAGACATGGGATGCACAAATGGAGGCAATGGAGCACAAGAATGAGGCTTGAACATATGGAGAGAGACAGTTGGATCACCAGAATGAGGCTTGTAATGCCCAGAGAGGTAGCTGGAACACCAGACTGAGGCTTGGAACACTCATTGGTCGAATAGTGAATAGCATACAAAAAGCCACGGGAGGTTATTGGGGTTGAGAGGAAGTAAATAATAGCATCAACTCCTGTGGGCAGGGATGGAGAAGATTAATTGTGGGGATAGGTGGAGATGGAATGGATCTTAGTGGGTACGGGTGGGTAGGGGTTAGATTCCATTGGGGATGGGTGAGATTTCTGTCCTTTGCTCCAGAGCAGCAGGGGTATTCTACTCCAGCCCCTGCAGGAAAGAAGAGGGGAAGGGAAGGAGTGAGCCTGGAGTAGATGATAGAACAGTCTCTCTGCTCCCTAATCCTGCCTTTTTTCTCCTGTTGCTCCTGACACTGGCCGGCCATTCTGCTTACCCAACTCCATAGCTCTACTTCTCTTTTGGCTATAAATTAAGCCCTGCTGAAAGGTCTTTCATTCTTGTTCCATGACTCAGTCCTTCAGCATATCAAAGTCGCACTTCCATCTCTTTTCTGTGTGAACATGCAAGTCAGAATGCTTTCAAAGTAGAAACCATGCTGTTGAAACAGTTTGCAGTAACAAAGACAGAAGAGGTGTCAGGAGGGGCTGAAACTGGCTCTTACCTCTCCAAACTAGGGGAGAGTGCTGGGCCAGACAAATATTCTATGAGCCCAACATCTGACAGCAGCCAATATAAGTCAATGGGGATGCAGCTGTAAAACAGAGGTGAGGGAGAAGGTGAGAGACCCTGGGAGAAAAAATGTTAGGAGGGGATAGGACAAGAGATTTAGACGAGTAAAGTACAGAGAAGGAGCTGAGCAAATGCCACAGAGAAGGGAAAGAAGGGAAAAGGTGAGAGATTGCAAGGGGAGGCAGAAAAAGACAAAAGGGGAAAAGGAATTGAGAAGGTACAGGGTAAGAAATGGGAGAATATTTCTTTTTAAATCTTACCAAATGCTTGGAAACTTGCAAATGTTGCCATGTTTACATTTGTTGACAGAAACTTTCCCAATATAGCCTATAAAAATTAGTTTTGCAGAATATTTATACAAATGTTTTTGGAATTCAAAACTATTCCTGTTTGCAGGTGGCTGTGCATGGCACTTTATAGTGCTATGTTAGTAGGTTTAAGAGTGCAGTTATCAATGTGGGCTACTGTTAGTACATGTTGTTTTACTGTTAGCTCCAGTTATTAGTAACTACAGTAGATCTCATTGCATAAAATGGGACCTGTGCTAAAATAGCACAAGTTAAATAAAGTAACCTGTCTTGACGGTAGCCCACGTTGATCAGGAAGCTCCTTACTGTGCCAAAACTCTAGCCTAGATAGCACATCAGTAAGCTGCTCAGCATAAAGGTCTTGGGTTTCTGTGGTAATCAGGTCCAGAGTGAGCTAAAAATGTCATACCTCTATGTAGTGCCAACATATAATTCAATGACTGGGCACATGCCCCAGGCCATGCAGTAGGAACTAAGGTTCCATTATAAAATATTAACACAATTTGGTACTAATGCGCCTAACATATAGGGGCCGGCACTTATGCCAGCCATAGAACTGGTGTGTGAGCTCCTAAGTGTGGCAGCATTGGGCATAACTTACAGTATTCTCTAAATTACACATGTAAGTGAGAGCCCTGCCACGATCCACCCAGGTGCACACCCACTTTGCAAATACATGCTTGTGCTGTTCAAGATAGGTGGGTGTTTACAGAATAGTGCCCAGGTGGAATATTGGAATATACCCACATATATGTGTGTATATGTTAGTATTATACAATTAATTGTGTGTTAACTGTTAGTGCTTATTTTATAGAACTGCCCTTTAAGTCTTATGCAAGCTTTAATAGGCACTAAGGCCAGAACATCATGGTTTCTAAGAGGACCTTTTAAAAAGCGGCAGTAGTCCTACTGCTCATGCAGCACTCGCCAAATCAACACTTCCGCCCGGTTAGCTTGCCCACCCGGCGGTAATGTCAATGCTAGCATGCACCATTTCCCGTGCTAGAAAATGTTCCTATTTTCTACCGCGGGAGCATACCTGGTGGTAATTGGCAGTGCAGCCACATTGGCACACGCTGCAGTAGTACGACACATGTAGCACATGGGCCCTTATCACTAGGTCAATGGGTGGCAGAAAGGGCTCAGGCAGTAAATAGCCACTCGCTACTTTTAATTCTAGTGCACGGCCATTTACTGCCCCCCATTGAAAAAAGCCTTTTTTCCCAGCTGTGATAAAAAATGGCCTAGCTCAGGCCAAAAACTTGTGCCCACACTACTGCAGACCACTTTTTTTTTTACTGTGGGTTAGTAAAAGGAACCTTAAATGACTCCAGGTCTT
The DNA here is from genome assembly GCF_901765095.1 of Microcaecilia unicolor. Classification (NCBI taxonomy): domain Eukaryota; kingdom Metazoa; phylum Chordata; class Amphibia; order Gymnophiona; family Siphonopidae; genus Microcaecilia; species Microcaecilia unicolor. Next base: position 537,025,118 of record NC_044031.1, read on the forward strand.
TGTGAGCAGGTTAAACCAGATTTTAAAGAACGTTTATTGTAATTTAGTTACATGTGAGTAAATCAAGGTTTTTATCACCTAGCCTGTCCTTAATTACCTGTAAACACCTGTTAGCCTTACAGGGCATTATAGTAACTTCATATACTACACCCTCCCAGATCCCAGATTTCCTGTGTCGTAGGCATGATCCAAGGGAGGGGTCTGGGTTTGCATGTAGAACAGAGGTCCTCAACCCAGTACTTGGATACACCAAGCTGCTCTGGTTTTCAAGGTATCCACAATGAGTAAGCATGAGATAAATTTGCATACACTGCAATATAAATAAACTAGATATGTGCAAAGCAACTCCTAGCACAAAATGTGTCAGCAAGAAAAAAAAATGGCGGACGTCAGTTAAAGCACTGCATCCCTGATGAAACCTGAGGGTGAAACGGACCCCGTTGGGTACAGATAAATGTGCTGCATGTTATGTATGGTTTTTTATAAAAGAAATTTGAGGAACATGTAAAACGTTTTGGAGGAATATTTGTTAAAATGTAATAACCATAAAAAAGTTTTTTGAAAGGGTTTTGGCCAATAATACATTGAGGTGTAGTGGGGACAGCCTTGAAAGAGCTTTAATTGAGCACAAACGAAGCATTCCACAGACCGGTCTGCTAGGGTGCTGTATTACTACGGACTTCTGAGGCTTTTCCCTTTCTTTTCATAAAATTGTTTGAGAAAGCGGTTTCGCATCAGTCATATTATCCACTTTGGGTTTGTTAGTTTTGTATATCTTCAAACGTCTTTTTCATGAATATCCAGATTGCATTACACAATGTATGACAACCAATGATCTAAGCATTGTATGATATGGGGACTTGACTGACAAGTAAAGTTATGAGAACATAGCCCTATTTCTCCACCTCAAGCTCTTGTCAAACTGCATCTATACAGAATAAGTAATTGCATTTTTAAACCCTATTTCTATGTTTGTTATACTGAAAGAACTTTGTTTTATGTTCTCACATTCACCAGGGAAAATGTATTCTTTGATGTTTAATTTTTGGAAGAAAAGCTAAAATTGTGTGAATTACATTTCTTTTGTAGCTAGCGTTTCACATTAGCCCTGGAGGCTACGAATCATTTTAATTAAAAGCATATTTAAAAAAAAACAAGCCTGACAAAAATTAATAGTAAAAGTATTATGTTTTTGGATCTGATAAATTAATATTTAATACTTATGCCATGAAGGAAAATTAGAATTTATTTGTTATAGTCTCTTGATTCTGTAATTAAACCTTTAAGAGATCTAGATTTTGCTACCTTTTTTGTTATTTATAATGTAAAATGATAAACTTACATTTCTAATAAATATGTTGATGTATCAGTCTGTGTGGAAAGTCTGTGCACACACTGGGCCAGATTCTGTGTTTGGTGCTGAAAAAAACAGGGTGGATGGAAAATCCACCTATGCGTATTCTATAAACTGTGATTAAATTTAGGCATGATTTATAGAATAGGCATAGCACAATCCACATGGCTAAAAGTGATGTGGAGCCATTAACACCAATGAAAAGCTGGTGTAAATGTCCACGGCTAACTTTAGGAGCAGAACGGGTTATTCTATAACACTGCATGTACATTTTAGGAATGCCCACAACCTGCCCATGCTCCTCCCTTGCTCACTTTTGAGAGCCATGTGGTAGAATTTACACAGACTATAGAATATGCTTAGCGAGTAGTGTGCATAAATTCTAATTAGTACTAATTGGTGCCAATAATTGCTTGTTAACATCCAATTATCGGCGCTGATTGGCTTGTTAACCAATTGAGTTACGCGCAAAATCAGTATAGCCCAGATTAGCGCCCGCAACTCTAATTACACTATATAGAATTTGTAGGACTGGAGGTAGTTTTATAATTGTTTTTCCACATGTAAATCCTATTTTATGTGTGAAAAAGGACTTTTACAAAATTGTGAGAATGCATTCATGCATTAAGAAGTAGACATGGAAAGAATATGCCTACTTTTATACAATCTGCATGCATATGTTCTCAGAGAATAGTCTGAGCATGTTCACTGTAGATTTAAGGGGCATGTCCTTAACTCAGGGCAGTCCATGTGGCCAATCTCACCCCAAAGGCCCTGTAAATAGAGTTTTCTTCTAGCTGGTTCTCCTCTTTCATGAAGGGATTTTACTTTAAAATCCAGGTACAGAATTCCCATTTTACCACAAATACTCAGAGTCCCTTTTACTAAAGTGTAGAGCATGCTAATGGAATTAGCACGTGCTAAATACTAAGATGTAGATAGATATGACTACTACTACTTATCATTTCTATAGCTCTACTAGATGTATGCACTGCTGTACACTGGACATGAAGAGATGGTCCCTGCTTGAAAGAGTTTACAATCTAATTAGGACAGACAAACAGGACAAATAAGGGATAAGGGAATTACTAAGGTGGAATGATAAAAATAGGTGCGGAACAAGTGAGTAAGAGTTAGGAGTTAAAAGCAGCATCAAAAAGGTGGACTTTTAGCCTAGATTTGAAGACGGGCAGAGATGGAGCTTGAAATACCGGCTCAGGAAGTCTATTCCAGGCATATGGTGCAGCAAGATAAAAGGAATGGAGTATGGAGTTAGCAGTGGAGGAGAAGGGTGCAGATAAAAGAGATTTACCCAGTGAACGGAGGTCTTGGGGAGGAGTGTAGGAAGAGAAGAGTGGAGAGGTACTGAGGAGCTGCAGAGTGAATGCACTTGTAAGTCAATAAGAGGAGTTTGAACTGTATGTGGAAACGGATAGGGAACCAATGAAGTGACTTGAGAAGAGGGCTAATATGAGCATAGCGACACTGGCGGAATATAAGTCGTGCAGCAGAATTTTGAACAGATTGAAGGGGAGAGAGATGGCTAAGTGGGAGACCTGTGAGAAGCAAGTTGCAATAGTCTAAGCGAGAGGTGATAAGATTGTGGATAAGGGTTCTGGTAGTGTGCTCAGAAAGGAAAGGATGAATTTTGGTGATATTATAGAGAAAGAAATAACAGGTTCTAGCAGTCTGTTGAATATGTGCAGAGAAGAAGAGAGAGGAGTCAAAGATGACCCCAAGGTTACGAGCTGATGAGGCAGGGAGGATGAGAGGGTTATTCACAGAGATAGAGAATGGGGGAAGAGGAGAGTTTATTTTAGGGGGAAGATAAGTATCTCAGTCTTGATCATGTTTAGTTTCAGATGGCGGTGAGACAGTCAGGCAGCAATGTCAAACAGGCAGGCAGATACTTTGGCCTGGATTCCTGCTGAAATTTCTGGTGTGGAAAGGTAGATCTTGGAGTCATCAGCATAAAGGTGATACTGAAAATCATGGGATGAGATCAGAGTACCAAGGGAAGAAGTATAGATTGAGAAAAGAAGAGGTCCCAGGACAGAGCCCTAAAGTACATCAACTGATAGTGAGATAGGAGTATAGTGGCGTACCAAGGGCAGGGCGGTCCGCCACGGGTGTCAGCAGGTGGGGGAGGGGTGCTCCGCTGGCGCCCCAGTCCCCATCTCTGCCCTCCAGCTCCGTTGACCGACGACCCTCCTCTCCTGCCACCCAACACCTGACCCAGCCTTTTAAAAAAATCTGTGACGCTGCGGGCGCGGCGCAGCGCCTCGCGTCTGCTCTGTGTGTAAAGGAAGAAAAATCGCCTCATCGGCCGGCTTTCCCTCACTGTGTCCCGTCCTCTGATGCAACTTCCTATTTCCGCGAGGGCAGGACACAGTGAGGGAAGGCCAGCTGATGAGGTGATTTTTCTTCCTTTGCACTCAGAGCAGACAGATGAGAGGCGCTGCGCCGTGCTGCCGCTTTACAGATTTTTTTAAAAAGGCTGGGTCAGGTGCCGGGTGGCAGGAGAAGAGGGTCGTCAGTCAACGAGCTGATAGGCAGGTGGGGACTAGGTCGGGGAGGGGGGCTCAGATGGGAGAAGGGGACTGGGTCGAGGAGGGGGGCTCAGATGGGAGAAGGGGGCTGGAACTGGGGTCTGAGAAGGGTGCATGAGGGAGAATAGGGCTATGCCTGGGGAATGTGAGAGAATGGTTCTGGGGCTGAAAAGGGGGTCCTAATGCAAGGCCTATGGATGAAGGGGACTGGAACTGGGGGCTAAAAAGGAGAGTAGGTGGGATAAGGGGGCCAGTACTGTAACTGAGGGCTGAAAAGGGGCAGGGGCTGAAACTGCGGGGACTGGGGGCTGAAAAGGGGACAGGGAGAAGTGGCTGGGGCTGAAGCTCGGCATTGGTGGGAGAAAAGGGCTAGGGCTGAAACTAGGGACTGGTGTGGGGACTGGGGGCTAAAAAGGGGGGCTAAAAAGGCTGGGGCTGAAGCTCAGGACTGGTGGGAGAAAAGGGCTGGGGCTGAAACTGGGGACTGATGGGATAGTGGGGCTGAAAAGGGGGGCTGAAAATGGGGACAGGTAGGAGATGTGGGCTGGGGCTGGAACTGGGGCAGGTGGGATAATGGGGCTAGAACTGGGGGCTGAAAAGAAGGGGCAGAGAGAGAGAGGGGACAGATCCTGGATGGAAGGGGGAGCGAGAGGGAGGGCAGACCCTGGATGGATGGGAGAGGGAGGGCAAATGGTAGATTAAAGGGGCAGAGAGAAAGGGCAGACAGTGGATGGAAGGGATAGAAAGGGCAGACAATGGATGGAAGGGGCAGAGATAGAGGGCAGATGGAAGGGAGAGAGAGGGCAGATATGGATGGAAAGGGCAGGGAGAGAGGGCAGACATTGGATGGAGGGGACAGCAGAGAGGGCAGACACTGGATGGCAGAGAGAGAGCGAAGACAGATGTTGGATGGAAGGAAGACAATGAAAAGAAGATGAGGAATGCAGACGATCTGTAAATAAAATATATATTTTTATTTTTTTGCTTTAGGATAAAGTAGTATTGTAGCTGTGTTAATAAATGTTTATCAATAGAACATGTAAATAAGGTAATCTTTTTATTGGACTAATTTTAATACATTTTGACACACTTTCGGAGAACAAAACCCCCTTTCTCAGGTTAGGATAGGATACTGTAACAGCACTATATTGTATTGACCTGAGGAAGGAGGTTTTGGCCTCTGAAAGCTAAATATATTAGTCCAATAAAAATGATATTATTTGTTTTATTTCTATTTGTTAATTTGTAAAGCGGTGATTGGTATTTGTTAGTTTTTTCAAATTTACATCTGCTGTCTTTATATTTTGCACAGTACTAGAGGACATTTTCTGTTTCTGTGGTGTTGCATTGTATGCAGAGTCTGGCATCGGGGGTTCAGTTTAATTTTTGTCTAAATAGAAAGTTTATGGTTACTTATTCTATAGTGGATTAGGGTGTATCTGTGTTTGTGAAAAAGACATGGCTTTCAGTTGGCATTGACTGTGTAGGATTGATGATCTGTATTATTCTGTCTGGTTTTGTTTTACAATAGGTGAATTGGTGTTCTAGTGCTCACTGTAGTGTTTAAGATGCTTTCCTTTTCCTTGTGTGACTCATAGAAATTACTGCTTATGGTATAGTAGAATTGCTCTATAGGTCCTAAGTGTTTTGTATTTTCGGTATGCCTAGTACTGGATTTTGGAGGGGGGGGGGTGCTAAAAAATGACCAGCCCCGGGTGTCAACTACCCTAGGTATGCCACTGCCAGAGTATACACTAAAAGTATGATGGGAGAGATAAGAAGAAAACCAGGAAAGAATAGAGCCCTGAAATCCAAGTGAGGACAGAGTATCAAGGAGTAGGCAGTGATCAACAGTGTGAAAAGCAGCAGATAGATCGAGAAGGATGAGGATAGAGTAGAGACCTTTGGATTGGGCCAGGAACAGATCATTGGAGACTTTAGCAAGTGCTGTTTCAGTTGCATGAAGAGGGCAAAAGCCAGATTAAAGTGGTACGTAGAGCTGAATGGCAATGGCGAAAAGCAGAATTAAAAAATAAATGTAAGCAGTGTCAATGGTACTTTTTAGCGCAGGTTAGGATAGCAAAAACCACTTATTTCTCCAAACAAATACAGACTGCTACAAGTTCATCCAAACAGCTGTTCCTCGTTATAAAACACCTGACAACAAAACCAGGGATAAGGGCAGAAACACCACATTTAGAGTCTGAAACATTAGCAAACTTTTTCATTTTCAAAATTGATAAATTGAAAGCTCATTTTTCTAATATGATAGATGTAGAGGATGTGTCCATTTCAATTTTGTTGGGATCATAGCACTTATTTGATATTCCATCCTTGACATCATTTCAAAAATTGATATCAAGTCTTTCGATCACCTATTGATCTTTAGATCCGATACTTTCAAATTGGCTAAAGCTTCCCTCTCTAGGACTGCTAACCTATCTATATTTAATAATAACAAAAAGTCTTACAGATGGAGTTGTTCCGAAAGCTCTTAAAGAAGCCTTGGTAAAGCCAAATCTTAAGAGATCTTCGCTTGATCCTTACTCCCCAAGTAACTATCGTCCAGTTTTGAATCTTTCATTTTTATCCAAAATATTGGAAAAGGTTGTGTTTGTACAGTTACAATCTTACGTAGAATCGAAAAATTCATTACATCCAAGACAATCAGGTTTTAGGAAAGGCCATAGTATAGAGACAGTTTTGACTGCTCTTTTAAGTGAAGTACATTCAAGACTAGAACAAGGTTACATTGCATTGATTATTTCACTCGATCTGTCTGCAGCGTTTGACTTGATTGATCATGGTTTATTACTCAATCGTTTGAAAGAAGTTGGTATTTCTGGTACAATTTATAACTGGTTTTCATCTTTTCTTAGTAGCTGCTCTTTCAAAGTTGTTCAAAATCAGTCTATCTCAAAATCCCATTCCATCTCCTGTCGGGTACCACAAGAATCTGTTCTATCACCATTATTGTTTAATTAGTCAGCCCACTGTCACTACTTATCCAGTCTCTGGGCATTAGTTCGTGTTCATATGCGGATGACTCTCTTCTTATCCACTATATGCAGCCCTTGAACATAAATTTAACACCAATCCAAAAATGCCTCAATGAGGTGGCTAGCTGGCTTACAAAGAATCATTTAATACTGAATCCGGGTAAGACGATAGCGTCTTGGATAACAGGTCATGGGCCAATACCATCTTTAATACCTACTCTATTTGGTAAGCAGATAGTTCCAGTACAATCCTTTAAATATTTAGATGTAATTATTGACTCTGCCCTTTCTTTTAACGAACAAATATCTGATGTAGTAAAAAAATATTTTTATCATCTACGGAAATTGTGTTCAATCAGAAACTTGATAGATAAAGACTCTTGCGTACCCTAACATATGTTTATATCATAACACGTCTTGATTACTGCAATATCATTTCTGCAGGTCTCACCAAGGTCAATTTAAAATGTTTACAAACGATCCAAAATACGGCTGCCTGTATTATTTGTTGGGCCTCAAAATATGACAGGATCACACCTCCCTTACACGATCTTCACTGGCTTCCAATTGATGTCAGAGTAAAATTTAAGGTCCTCATTTTGACATATAAAGCACTACATTTATCAACCCCATCGTATCTAGCAAATCTCACTATACCGTACTCACCGACATGTACACTTCGTTCACTTACAGATAACAGATTAGTAATTCCGTCACCCTTAAGGGCTAGATGGGAATCCACGTGAGCTTCAGCCTTCTTTTTTTATCCCGTACACCAGTGATGGCGAACCTTTCAGAGACCGAGTGCCCAAACAGCAACCCAAAATCGAATTATTTCTTGCAAAGTGCCGGTACTCATTATGGGCGGGGTCACCACATATGACTCCACCCCTATGATAGCCACACCCCTTACACCAGCCATGGCGCATATAAACAGACATCATTGAAAATATTATACTAGTATAGGAGAAAAAATAACATGATTTTCTTCCATTATAAATCATTTCTGTAAGCTGTTACAGCTCCAGTATACCTAATGCAAAATAAGACAGCAGATGTAAATTCTCAAATTCGACATATTCCAAACACTAAAATGAAAATAAAATGATTTTTCCTACCTTTGTTGTCTGGTGATTTTGTTTTTCTATCCATATTGGTTCTAGTCGCTGATTCTGCTGCTCTCTATCTGTTCTCTTAACTCCGTTTCCAGGGCTTCCTTTCCATTTATTTCTTTACTTTCCTCCTTTCTTCTTCATTTCTAGCCCTCCATCCATGTCCAGCAACCCTCCTCTCCCCTCCAGCCACAAATGTCCAGCTACCCTCCTCTCCCCCCGCCCTCCCTCCCAGCACCCGGCAGCACCCAGCACCAGGCCTCCCTCCCACCTAGCACCCAACATCAGGCCTCCCTCCCACTCAGCACCCAGCACCAGGCCTCCCTCCCACCCAGCACCCACCATCAGGCTTCCCTCCCACTGAGCATCCACCATCAGGCCTCCCTCCCACCCAGCACCCAACACCAGGCCTCCCTCCCACCCAGCACCCACCATCAGGCTTTCCTCCCACCCAGCACCCAACACCAGGCCTCCCTCCCTCCCAGCACCCAACATCAGGCCTCCCTCCCTCCCAGCACCCACCATCAGGCTTCCCTCCCACCCAGCACCCAACATCAGGCCTCCCTCCCACCCAGCACCCACCATCAGGCTTCCCTTCCACCCAGCTCCCAACATCAGGCTCCCCTCCCACCCAGCAACACCCAGCATCAGGCCTGCCTCCCACCCTCCCTCCAACCAAACAAGCAACCATCAACCCGCCCGCCCGCCCGTCCTCACTCCCTCCCTCCCAGCACCAGGAACCCCCCCTTCTCCTCTTAAATTTTAAAAGCGTACCTCCTCGGAGTTCATTCAGGTGGCGTTCATCGGCAGCGGAGGTGAAGCGCGTGTTCTTCCTTCCTTTCTGTCACTCAAGCTCTGGTCCCGCCCATTGGCGCCTTCCTTCCCTTCTGTCCCTCAAGCTCTGGTCCCGCCCATAGGCAGGACCAGAGCTTGAGAGACAGAAAGGAAGGCGCGCCGAGCGAAGAACACGCACTTCGCTGCCACTGCCACTGCCAACACACGGCGCCTGAATGAACTCCGAGGAGGTACGCTTTTAAAATTTAAGAGGAGAAGGGGGGGTTCCTGGTGCTGGGAGGGAGGGAGGGAGGGAGGACGGGCGGGCGGGTTGATGGTTGCTTGTTTGGTTAGAGGGAGGGCAGGAGGCAGGCCTGGTGCTGGGAGAGAGGGAGAGTGGGCAGACCAGCGATGGCGCGCGTGCCAAAGGAGAGGGCTCTGTGACTAAAAGCTGGGTGACTAGAATGTGCGATATCTCATTAAGGAGAAGATATTCTCAAGGTAAAAAACCAAGTTTGTTGCAGGGAGTTTCAGCAGGACAGTGCTGTCTGAAGCAAGATGGTGAATGCCTCATGGCTGAAGGGACAAAGAGGTCAAGAAGCCTCACACAGGCTCAGGGAGGAGCAGGTAGAGACCAATGGGGACAGAGCCTGCCATCGGGTAGCAAGGGGTGGTCCTAGAGGACAGCCCTCGATTGGAGGGAAAGGTCATACCTGGCTGACCTCTCAGGACAGAGATAGTAAGACTGACCAGGAAATGATAGCAGGTAGACAAAGGAGCCAAGCTTGGCTGAGAGAGAAAAGAGGTCAGGCAGTAGCACAACCAACGATACTAGTTCTTATACAGATAAGCAAGTGTGGCTGCATCGCTTGTGAACTACATTACACACAATGCATTGCTCCCGTATCTTTGCAGTGGAAACTGCAGCAGTGAAAGTCCTAAGAAATGAGAATAACAGTAAAAGCATTAAACACATTTTAGGATCACATTATAAACCGGCACGAGGCTGTCAGAGGACAGAACATTGCTTTTGCAAAGCTTTATAAACATATTTTTTTCAGAGTGTATTTGAAAACATCACATGCTAAGGGGAAAGAAAATCAAATAGATATAAAGAGAGGAGAAGAGAGAGGAAGGAAGGAAAAAAAAAACCTTACATGCAAATGCCATACACAGTCAAAGAGAAACAACAGCTAGTGATATTAAGCACAGTGGCGTAGCAAGGGTGGGGCGGTGGGGGCAGTCCGCCCTGGGTGTCAACAGGTGGGAGGGGTGCTCCGTCCACCCCCCCTGGCGTGGCATGGCACCCCCCCTGGCGTGGACCCCCCCCCGGCGCAGCGCCTCTCACTCCCCCCCATCCGACAGTCCCCACCTTCCTATCAGCTGAGCTCCATGCACCCGGCACCTCGAATCTGCAGCGCTGCTGACTGTAAAAGAAGAAAACCGTCTCATCGTTGGCCCTTCACTCACTGAGTCCTGCCCTCGAGGAAATAGGAAGTTACATCAGAGGGCGGGACTCAGTGAGTGAAGGGCCAACGATGAGGTTTTCTTCTTTTACAGTCAGCAGCGCTGCAGATTCGAGGTGCCGGGTGCACGGAGCTCAGCTGGTAGGCAGGTGGGGACTGTCGGGGGGAGTGAAAGGCGCTGCGCCAGGGGGTCCACGCCAGGGGAGTGCGCTGTGCCACGCCGGGGGGGGGATGCCATGTTGCACTGTACCCGGGGGGGGGGGGGGGTGCGCGCAGCGGCGATCCGCCCCGGGTGTTAGCCAAACACGGAACACCACTGATTAAGCACAACATGTTGCCTGTTAAAATAAGATACCAATGAAGACCATCTCAGACTGTAGATATGTAAGAAATGTGGCCAAGTTTGAAGACTGATGAAGCAAAGGTGGAAAGCTGAGAGTTAGTGTTAAATAGTCGCCTAGAATGATTGTCTTACTTATTCATGTCTAGAATAATAAGAGATTTTTGCCTTACAAATCTCTGCATTTTAGAAAATATATATTTCTTACGCTGCCCAAATGTACATCTCTCCTGGTCTACCACCATTTTCTCATTTGCTGCAAGTGAGTCAAAAGCGTTACTTAAGATAATATCCAAACATACTACTTGAACATCTAGACTTAGCATATCAAAATTCTGTGGTATACTCTTCCCATAAGTTTTCCAAGGAATCTATTTTTAAAATTTGAAGTTTTCCTAACAACTTTCTTCAATGAATCAGAAACCATAGTGCTACTAGTGCTCAGGTCAAGAAAGTAATGGATGGACTGCCTTGTGAAAGGACTAAGCAAGAAAAAGGTCTTCTTCACCAGCTAGGATGCCAGTGCTGTCCCCTTATGGGCAGCCATCACTCCATAAAGGAGAACTGTGCTTTGTTATGCTTGTACACAAGTAGACTTGGCATACCAGCAGGTCGTTATGCTTTGTACCTGCTAAGCCATTGCAAGAACAAAGAAGTAGTCTAATGGTTAGAACAGCATGCTGGGAACCAGAATGTGCAGGTTCAAATCCCACAGCAGTTCCTTGTGGCTTGGGGTAAGTCACTTAACCCTCCTTGCCACGGGAGAAGGCAATGGTAATCAAATGAAGAACATGACAAGGGGAGGACCCTCATTGTATGAGATCAACTCAAGGATCTGGAAACCATTGCAAGATTATGCTGTGGACTGTAAAATCTCATTTTCTATATGTGTTTTGCTGCTTCTGTTTTTCCTCCTTTATTCCTTTGGGTTCAAACCATGTAAGCATTAAGAGGATACTGAAAGAGAGTGAGCCGACTGAGGAATGGGCACCTAGAGAGTTTTCTTGTAAATGAATCTTTTCTTTTACATTTTGAACTTAGATTCTGTTTTGCAGATTTGTCTGTTTCTTGCTACTTTCCCCTCTAGGTATGTACCATTGATCACATTAATGTTCTTCTGATGCTTTGTAAGTACACTGTATTTTAATCATGCCACTGCTTTAAATCATCAAACACAATATTGGATTAAGAAGGTGCTGGATTTTCTATTTGTATTCTTATTATGATATTATGCATGTTCTCAGTTTTTTGTTAACATTATTATTGAGAATAAGGTGCTCATTTTATTTTCATTTAAGTTTACTGAATTTTGTTTTTATGTGAATTGTATTGATTTTATTTATCTATTTTTTGACTGCTTTATGTCTGGTCAACAGTTGCCCCCGATGCAGCCTTGTAGGCAAAAATGACCGCGTTGGGTGTTGTGATTTTAGTTGTGCATTAAAGACTTTTATACCACTATTGCTGTGTGATCTCTTGGTGGTCTGCTGCCATTGCTGTTGGTCAGAGCTTCGCAGATCCTTGCCTCTCATTTGTCCCAAGTTGTTATTTGAATATCCTTACTGCTGTAATTGTCTATTACCTATGTTCGGCTTATTCTTGCTTTACACTTCCTAGTATGAATTCTTTAAAAAGACAGAAAATAAATCCTAAAATAAGTACATAAGTAAAATAGGGAATGAAGCTATTATACCTGCACTTGCCCCTCTCAATTATATCCCCTCATTGTGAGGGTACATCAGCAGCGTTGAACTGAACACTGGCCTCTGCTTAGCTGCAAAAAAAAAAAAAAAACAGAACATGGTGGCATCAGATCTGCTATTATTTATGTATTTTAAAACTTGTATACCACTTAATTGACAAAGGGGCTCATTTTCAAAAGAGAAAAATGTCCAAAAAGTGTCATAAAGCACTATTTGGATGTTTTTCTTCTCAAAATATCCAAATTGGTATTTTTGAAACCTATTTTGCAGATGTTTATCTAATTAATTAATAAACACACCGGAGATCTGAAGTCAAGGTTATTATATGCATTAAGAAGACTGTGTTGAACAATTTAAAGTGCCACAGAGGTATTAATAGACGTTTATCTATGCAATTTGTCTGCAGTGCATCCAATCACAAGAGGGCATGTTAGGGGGCATTTTGAAAGTGGGATAAGGGCATGCCTAACATGTAGACATTTTATAGCCATAATGGAACAAAACAAAAACATCCAGAACTAAAATTAGGACGTTTTGGTCTAGACCTGTTTTCAGAATAAATAAGGTACAAAAAGGTGCCCTAAATGACCACTGGAGGGAATCAGGGGTGACCCCCAACATACCCCAGTGGTCACTGACCCCTCCCACCCCCCCAAAATGTGAATAAAATATGACTTACCAGCCTCAGATGTTAAAGTCAGGTCTATTAGAGCAGAATGCAGGTCTCTGGAGTAGTGTAGTGGTCGATGCAGTGTACAGTGGGGGCAGTGGCGTTCCTAGCTTGGATTGCACCCGGGGGCAGATCGCCGATGCGCCCCCCCCCCGCTTGCGAAATGATACCACCCCCCGGGTGCACGCCGCTGGGGGGGGGGGGGTGCCACGGCGCGCGCCTGTGGGCTCCGACTTCGCTAACTTCGCTCGTTCGCTGCAGCTCCCTCTGGCCCAGAACTGGAAGTAACCTGTTCCAGGCCAGAGGGAGCTGCAGCGAACAAGCAAAGTTAGCGAAGTCGGAGCCCACAGGCGCGGGCTGCGGCACCCCCCAGTAGCGTGTACCAGGGGCGGACCGCCGCCCTTGGTACGCCACTGAGTGAGGGACAGAGGCCCTTATCTCCCTCTACCTGTCACACTTCTGGTAGAAACTGTGAGCCCTCTCAAAGTCACCAAAACCCTACTGTACCCACATATAGGTGCCTCCTTCACCCATAAGGGCTATTGTAGTGAGGGACAGTGTGTTTTGTGTGAGTTTTAGAGGGCTCAGGGGACAAGATAAGGGAGCAAAGGTGAGATGTGCACCTGGAAGCATTTTCATGAAGTGCACAGAAGTGCCCTCTAGGGTGCCCCATTGCTCTCCTGGGATGTCTAGAGGACCAGTCTACTAAAAATGTTGGCTTGTCCTACATCCCAATGGCATGAATCTGTAGGTTTTGCAAGTATTCATTTTTTTTTTTCGAAAATGGACCAAAAAAACACAAAAAGTCCAAAGCACAAAACCTTGTTTGAAACAGAATTTTCTTAAAAAAAGATAGACATTTTTCTTTTTTTGAAAATGACCTTCTTTCCTAATCGGATTATGGACGTTTTGTGCAAAACATCCAAATTCGGACTTAGATGTTATATCGAAAATGCCCCTTCACATGGTTTACAAAAGAACACATATAATCATATTATATAGAACCTAACATGCAAACGGATACATTTTTTAAAAATGCAAAATCACAGTTCAATTCATGCTGTATCAGAGGACATAACATTCCAAAAACTCAATAAAATGCAGATACAAACAATTGTGCTTTGAGAAGTTTTTTTAAAATTTTTACACATTACTACAAAATTGCAAGTGTTCTGTAAGAGTGTTCCACAGTTGCATACTGGCAACAGTAAAGGAAGAAATTCCAGTTTCCACATAGCGTGTCTGCATCACTGCATCTAAGGACAGCCACATCACATTTTCTGATCTTAAATGCCTTTTTGGATGGTACTTGGAAATATTTTTAACCCTTTAGTGTTCAATGTTCCCATCAATCTGGTCCCATATGGCTTATTATGGAAACATTGGACACTAAAGGGTTAAAACAAATAGGAGGAAATATTTTTTTTTCACTCAACGAACTGTTAAGCTCTGGGATCTTTTTGCCGGAGGATGTGGCAACAGCAGTTAGCGTATCTGGGTTTAAAAAAAGGTTTGGACAAGTTCCTGGACGAAAAGTCAATAGTCTGCTATTCAGTGGAGTGGAGGAGTGGCCTAGTGGTTAGGGTGGTGGACTGTGATCCTGGGGACCTGAGGAACTGAGTTTGATTCCCACTTCAAGCACAGGTAGCTCCTTGTGACTCTGGGCAAGTCACTTAATCCTCCATTGCCCCAGGTACAAATAAGTACCTGTATACTATATGTAAGCCGCATTGAGCCTGCCATGAGTGGGAAAGCGCAGGGTACAAATGTAACAAAACATAAATTCAGATAGACATGGGGAAAACCATTGCTTGCCCTCAGATAGGTAGCATGGAGTGCTGCCACTATTTGGGTTTCTGCCAGGTTCTTGTGAACCAAAAAACACTTAAAGCCCACACCCATGGTTCAATAATGCTTCAATACAGCCACCCTGAATTCTCATCCCCTGTAATCTCACCACACTCATACTTCTACTCACAGAAAATGTATACCATATGCTTTCTTGTTGTTATGTACTGCCCCTTTTAGTTTCCCATTGTTCTCCCAATGTTTCAATGCTCTTTTCCATTGTTATATTCCTTACTGATACTCTGAGTTTGTCTCGCTTAACTCCTCACAATGTAATCCGTAACCGAGTAGTAACAAATTGTTTTTCTATCACTCACAACTTATTGTAAGCCACACTGAACCCGCAAAAAGGTGGGAAAATGTGGGATACAAATGTAATAAAATAAATAAATAACCTGGTTTGGCCACTGTTTGAAACAGGATACTGGGCTAGATGGACTATTGATCTGACCCAGTATGGCTATTCTTATGTACACTTTGAGGACATACTTAAAGTACAAAGGGGTAACAGCATAAATAGTCTGATGAATCAAAACCAACACTTTATATTGAATACACTGAATAATTGGTAGCCAATGCAAATTCCTAAGAACCAGTTATATATGTGAAAATTTTGATACACCAACAATAAGTCATGCTGGGGCATTCTGTATCACTTGCAATGCCCTCAGTCGTGGAGATGATAAACCAAGGTACAGTGCATTGCAATAATCCAACCGAGACAATATCAAACTTTGCACAACAGTTCTGAAGTCATATGCAGATAACACAGAGGTGCATTTTCGAAAGAAACATCTAAATCAGAATTTGGACATTTTACAAAGACGTCCAAATTCCAAACAGGAAAGAAGGTCATTTTCGAAAAAGATGGACGTCTATCTTTTGTGTTTGAAAATACTATGGACGTCCTGTGATGTGGATATTTTGTGATTTGGATGTCTTTGTTTTTCGGCCATTTAAAAAAAAAAAAAAAAACGTCCAAGTTTAAAATGTCCAAAATCAAGCCATTGGGACGTAGGAGGATCCAGCATTTTTAGTAGACTGGTCCCCCTGACATCCCAGGACAGCAAAAGGGCACCCTAAGGGGCACTGCAGTGGCCTTCATAAAATGCTCCCAGGTAAACATCGGACCATTGCTCCCTTACCTTGTGTGCTGAGCAACCCAAAACCTACTATTCCCAACTGTACACCACTACCATAGCCCTTAAGGGTAAAGGGGGCACCTATATGTGGGTACAGTGGGTTTCTGGTGAGTTTTGGAGGCCTCATAGTTTCCTCTATAAGTGAATAGGTAATGGGCCTGGGTCCACCTATCTGAAGTGCACTGCACCTACTACTAAACTACTCCAGGGACCTGCATGCTGCTGTAATGGACCTGAGTATGACATCTGAGGCTGGCATAGAGGCTGGCAAGTAATGTTCTTCAACACACGTTTTGAGGGTGGGAGGGGGTTAGTGACCACTGGGGGAGTAAGGGGAGGTCATCCCTGATTCCCTCCAGTTGTCATCTGGTCATTTGGGGCACCTTTTGATGCCTTATTCGTAATAAAAACAGGTCTAGCTCAAAACGTCTAAGTTTTAGTCCTGAACATTTTTGTTTTGTTCCATTATGGCTGAAAGACGTCCAAGTCTTAGGAACGCCCCTGACATGCCCCCTTGAGATTTGAACATTCTTCTGACAGATTTCAGAGAAAGACATCAAAAAAGAGGTTTCGATAATACTGATTTGGATGTTTCTGTGAGATAAACATCCAAATGTTGACTTATGGCACTTTTTAGACGTCTATCTCTTTTGAAAATGAGTCCGATAGGGTCTTAATCTGTGCAAGAGGTGTAGCTGAAAAAATCCAGTTTGTACTACTACCTTAGGGGCCCTTTTACCAAGCTGCATAAGTATCTATGCATGCCCAACGCACGTCAAAATGGAGTTACCGCCCGGCTACCACATGGCTCGTGGTAATTTCACTTTTGTCGTGTGTCCGATACTCGCATCCAAAAAATATTTTTTATTTTTGGACATGCGCCAACTGGCATTTGATGCATGTAAGTCATTACTGCCCGGTTATCGCGTGAGTCTTTACCGCTAGGTCAATGGTTGGCGATAAGGTTGCAGACCCAAAATGGACGCATGGCAATTTTGATTTTGCCGAACGACAAAAACAAAAAAGGTGGGAATATAAAAGCCAGGCTATCCAAAAATTGGAACCAAACCGAAATTAAAATAACCAGCGTTTATTAATTTCCAGACAAATGATAATAAAACAATTGCACATAAAAATTGACTCGACACAACATTGTGTTTCGGCCGGAAAGGCCTACATCAGGAGTCTTGTAAATAGATACTGGAATAAAAGTATCAACTAGTGTAATAATTGAATCTCAAAAACATTGTTAAGACTTCCAAAATTCAAAGAACTGCAAACAGACCATAACGAGTGGTCTGCAATCCCGAGTCCGACTCCAGCTGAACGTCCATTTTCAACAAAAATTTTAAAAAAGGCCATTTTTACAGGCATGCTGAAAAATGTATCGGCACATGCTCAAAACCCACACCTACATTACCGCAAGCCATTTTCAGCGCACCTTAGTAAAAGGACCCCTTAGAGACTTGCACACTCATATTGATCTCTATGTGTGTGTATCAGTTTGAACAGAATCACATTTGTCACTTCTGTTTAATGTGCTGTGAAGAAAACTGTGTTGCTCAATAATTGCTTTGTGTTTGTATAAAAAGTTTAATTGTGGATGAGATCCTGTAATTGATTAACTGATCAATTAAACATTTGTGCC
The DNA here is from genome assembly GCF_901765095.1 of Microcaecilia unicolor. Taxonomy (NCBI): domain Eukaryota; kingdom Metazoa; phylum Chordata; class Amphibia; order Gymnophiona; family Siphonopidae; genus Microcaecilia; species Microcaecilia unicolor. The sequence goes on from NC_044031.1 coordinate 537,042,723, forward strand.
AAATAATAAGCCGTAAATTCTACAGGACTTCAACTGATAATGAGGGCATCAGTTAGAAGCCCATTTAAAAAAGCATTAAATGCTTGTTATTGGGAATGGGCAGTTTGTTTATGGAGCTTTTAATGAAATAAAACTAAACCAACAACATCCTGAACAAAACAGAGAAATGGCACCATCTTGTGGTAATGTTGTACATTGCAATTTTATGTTTCCTATGGATTGAATTTTCCTTGAAAGTATAGTTCAAAAGGCCAGTAATATTGAACATAAAGGGAGAAACAAAGAGGAAAGCTGAGAACATAGAAAACCAGTTTAATAAAGGTGCAACCTTTGTATCAAAGATAGAACTTGATGATGGTGACGATGAGCAAAGAGTCAAAATTACCCTGCACACAAAGTAAATTGTATACCTTCATTTTTCTGAAATCATCATTTCCCTTGCTCATCAGCCTCTTCTTCCTAGATCTGAGACCATGGCATTTAGCTTTGGTTGGGGATAATAATCTCAATATAGATTCAATTAGTATATATTACTAGAAAGATGATTTCCACTATCAAACACAGTATGGTAATTCTGTACACCAACAGTTTCTAGTCTTGGATTCATTCAAGATGAAATTAAAGATGGAAAATCACTGGTTCTAGCTTACTATCAGGTTTGATTAAAAAACGAGAACTAATAATTATATTGGTGATCGGCCTTTCTACAGTTTTACTGCTGTCAACCTCAGAGATGCTGTGACCAATTCGAAGAAGGGAGATTTTAGATCAGTTCCAGATTTCTGACAACCCTGACATTTACAGTACTTGTTTTGCATAGCCAGTGTGTTTTTTTTTCTAGCAAAAAAGGTACTGGTACTGAAATGCTAGGCCACCTTTCAGGGGTGTGGACGTCACTGAGGGACCCACCCCCACAATGGCCAGGCCCCCTGCAACCAGTCACAGAATCTATGTCAAGGCAGAATTGGTGTGTAGAGCCTGATCTCTTTCATTAAAATTTGGGGTCCATAGGTCAATTTTAGGAGACAATGGAAAAGGTGCCGGTACTCAGTACCCCCAAGTACCCCCTCAAAAAGCCTTGTGCATAGCAGAACTGTAACCCCGTTATTGGTTCAACTGGTTTGTTCTAGGCGTCCTAGAAGGCGTGGAGGGGCATTTTTGATAGAACATCTAAATCAGAATTTGGACGTTTTACAAAAACATCCAAATTCTGAACAGGAAAGGAGGTCATTTTTGAAAACGATAGACATCTATCTTTTGTGTTTGAAAATGCTATGGACGTAAATTTGGACGTCCTTTTTTTGGTCCATTTTTAGACAAAAGACGTCCACATACAAGACGTCCAAAACATAGGAGGAGTGGTTAGTACAGCAGGCTTTGATCCTGACAACATGGGATCAATTCCCACTGCTGCTCCTTGTGACTTTGGGCAAGTCAAATACACAAAGGGCATTTTTGGATATGACATCTAAGTCTGAATTTGGATGTTTTTTTGTAAAATGTCCAATTTCAGAACAGGAAAGGTCATTTTCTACAAAACGTCTCTCTTTTCCTTTTGAAAATGCTGTTTGGAAAAATGTTTAGTGATTTGGATGTTTTTATTTTTTTGGCCCATTTTCAAACAAATACATCCAAATGCAAAATGTACAAAATCCACAAGAAAATCCACAATAAAGTGAAACCATTCACATGTTCTAAGTGTAGTAAAAGCTTTGGTTGTAATGTAAACCTCAAAGTGCTTCAGGAAGTCCACACAGGAGAGAAACCATTTGCATGTATAGAGTCTGGCAAAAGCTTTGGTGAGAAGGTAAACCTCACAATGCACCAGATAATACACACAGGAGTGAAACCATGTACATGTCCTGAGTGTGATGCAACTTTGGATGGAAAGAAAACCTCACATGGCATCAGGGATGAAACCATTTACATGCACTGAGGAGGTAAAAGCTTCAGTTGCATTGGGACAGGTAATTAGGGAATGTACACTCTTGGTCTGAAGTATGGAAAAATAGCACTCTGGTATTTAGATATATGTAATGAGACCTCCTTTTCATCTATAGATCTGAATTCAAAGCCCAAATCTAATGATAAACAATAGACACGCGGCTCAGATGTTATAAAAAAAATAGAAAGCTTAGCATCAGGTAGAATAGTGGAAAAGTGACATCCCAGCAAAGCAATAGGGCATCCTTGGGGGCACTGCAGTAGACTTTATAAAATGCTCCTAGGTAAACATCTGATCATTGCTCCCTTACCTTGTCTGCTGAGCCCCCCCAAAACCTAGTACCCCCAACTGTACACCACTACCATAGCCCTTACAGGTGAAGGGAGCACCAATATGTGGGTAAAGTGGGTTTCAGGTGGGTTTTGGAGGGCTCACAGTTTCCTACTACTACTACTCCACAATTGTAACAAGTAGAGGGAGGTAGAAGCCTGGGTTCACATGTCTGCAGTGCACTGCACCACTACTAGACTACTCCAGGGACCTGCAGGCTATTCTAATTGCCCTGAGTATAACATCTAAGACTGACAAGTAATATTTTTAATCACATTTTTGAGGAGTGGGAGGGGGATAGTGACCACTGGGGGAGTAAGGGGAGGTGATCCCCGATTCCCTCCAGTGGTCATCTGGTCATTTGGGGCACCTCTTGTGTGGAGTAGAGGAGTAGCCTCGTGGTTAGTGCAGCAGACTTTGATGCTAGGGAAGTGAGTTAAATTCCCACTGCAGCTATGCAGTTAAAAAAAACAGGTCTAGTTCAAAAGGTCTAAGTTTTAGTCTTTGACATTTTTGTTTTGTTCCATTATGGCTGAAAGACATCTAAGTCTTAGGAACGCCAAAGTCCCACCTTGAACACACCCCTGGCATTCCCCCTTGAAATTTAGATGTCCTTCTGATGGACTTCAGAGAAAGACGTCTAAAAATAGGTTTCGAAAATACTGATTTGGATGAAAGTGATCGCCGGCCATTTCCTGACACAACTCGATCTCGGCGATCTCGGAAAAATGGCGAAATCGGTATAATCGAAAGCTGATTTTTTTGACAGCATCGCCGCTTTCCCGTTGCCTTGCCAGCGAAAGTTCAAAGGGGCGTGTCGGCAGCGAAGCGAAGGCGGGACACGGGCGGGTATGGGCATGGCTACCAGATAGCCGGCTTTTGCCGATAATGGAAAAAAATACAGCGTTAAGCAGTATTTCGCCGGGTTTACTTGGTCCTTTTATTTTCACGACCAAGCCTCAAAAAGGTGCCCCAACTCACCACATGACCACCGGAAGGAAGCGGAGATGACCTCCCCATACTCCTCCAGTGGTCACTAACCCCCTCCCACCAAAAAAACCCACTTTAAACACTTTTGTTTCCAGCCTGTATGCCAGCCTCAAATGCCGTACCCACCTCCATGACAGCAGAATGTGTTCTGTCCTTCGAAAGCCTGTTCCTGCTTGTGATGTGGCTCTGAGGTGAGTGTGACACCTTTTCTGTTATTTGCACTGCAGAGTCACATCAGCAATGCATTGTGGTGGGTGTAGGTATTGGTAGTTGGTAGGCTCTACTCCCCTGGTGCTTTCCCCCTGCTTACTGGGTCAGAGTGTGCCCTGTTTTGTTTCCTGTTGTAGTCCATGCGGTAGTGGCCATTTTTGTAAGCCAGTTTTAGTTCCCTTTCCTGTGTTATCCACGTTAGAGAACTTAGTTCTTACCTTGAATGGTGCTGAAAGAGGGCATTGTACACCATTGTGCCAGCTCTGACCTACTGCTAATCTTAGTACCAGGGGACTCTTTGCCAGTGGGGCACAACCTCTGATCTGCAGTTAACTGTGAGTAAACATGCTTATTCAAATAAAGGACTTTTTCAAAGAGATTAGTCTTCAGGTGTGAACTGGTGTGCCAAAGTTATACAGCAGCAATAAGTCCTAGAGGCTGTATGCAGGTCCCTGGAGCAGTTTTAGTGGGTGCAGTACATTTGTGGGTAGTGGGTTTTGGGGGGGAGGGTTGGGGGGGCTCAGCTCTCAAAGTAAGGGAGCTATGCACGTGGGAGCTTTTCTGAAGTCCACCGCAGTGACCCCTAGGGAGCCCGGTTGGTGTACTGCCATGTCAGGGGGGCCAGTGCACTAAAAATGCGGGCTCCTCCCACGGCCAGATGCCTTGGATTTGGCCGGGATTTGAGATGGCTGCCCATCTCAAACCCCAGCCAAATTCAAGGCATTTGGCTGGCCGGAACCGTATTATCGAAACAAAATATGGCCGGCCATCTTTTTCGAAAATACGGGTCTGGCCAGCTGTTTGCGGCACCGCCAAAATACATCGCCGGCCATGTATTTCGCTGGTGCCGTTTGATTATTCCCCTCTTTGTGAGATAAACATCCAAATGCAGATGTATGTCACTTTTTGGACATTTTTCTCTTTTGTAAATGAGCCTGATAGTGACAGAGAAGCCAAAAAACCCAAACAAACCCACACAGATTGCTGAAATTGATATGCTTTATGTTTTATACTGAAAATAGGCACCTAACTTTAACTTTGAGCCCATGATTCTATAAATGTTGAAAAAAATTGTGTGTGTGAATTTAGGCGTAGCCCCAATTTGTGAGTGCAATTTAATAGAATAACAAGGGCAGGGTGGTGGATTTTAGTGCAATGATGGCAGTATGCAGGGCTAACTAGAGGAGATGGCTTCTTAGGCTCCAACAAGCACCTAAATCTGAGCAATATTCACTATATTTAAAGAAAAGTACAAAAAGACATTTATTATATGTAAGAGATTTCTATATATGTTTATTATTAATTAATATTGGGACCCAACAAGTCATAAATACCCTAGGATCATATTGAAACTGTTAATTAAATTTTAACTGGCAGACCCTCGACCATTCTTCTAATGTTTGGAGATCCCTTCTCATTGTTCCACTCCCTCCAGGGTATCCACTCTATTGGTTATCTTCGTGTCATCCGCAAAAAAGCAAACCTTTCCTTCCAACCCTTCAGCAATATCTCTTACAAATATATTAGCCAAAATCAGCCCCAGCATCGATCCCTGAGGAACTCCACTGCTCACCTTCCTTTCCTCCGATTGGATTCCGTTTAACACCACCCTCTGCCACTTGTCGGTTAATCAGTTTCCTATCTTGTTCACCACTTGTGGTCCTAAGTTCAACCCTCTCCGCTTATTCACAAGTCTTTTGTGAAGGACCGTATCAAAGGCTTTGCTGAAATTCAGGTAGATTACATCTAGCACATGTCTTTTATCCAGTTCTTAGGTCATCCAGTCAAAGAAGTCAATACGATTCGTTTGGCAGGATTTTCCTTTGGTAAAGCCTTGTTGCCTTGGATCCTGTAACCCCTTGGCTTCTAGAAAGTTAACTATTCTTTCTTTCAGCAGTGACTCCATTATTTACCTACCACCGATGTGAGACTTACCGGTCTGTTGTTTTACACTTCTTCCCTGTCTCCACTTTTGTGAAGAGGAACCATATCCGCTCATCTCCAATCCCGCGGAACCTCTCCCATCTCTAAAGATCTATTAATTGAATCTTTAAGAGGTCCCACCAGGACTTCTCTGAGATCCCTCAGTATCCTGCAGTTTTCGATGTCCATATCCTGACTTTATAAAAACAAGAATTTGGACCTCTATGCAATATGGACATCTAAATGCTGGTTTCAAGATGTCCAAAACAGGAATAGAGCTTCTAAAATAACTACCAAAGTATTTTTGTTCATATGTAAAGCCCTGTGCAGCTGTGTTTGTTGAGGTTCTAGAACTGCAGGAATCCCAAAATACATCTCCTAGAGAGTATATAGAAAGATTTCCATAACTGAACAAATGTCTAAATTGAGGTTTTTGCACTGATTAAGGGTCATATGAGGTGTAAACTGCTCAGAGGAAAGGAAGTTGAGTAGTGAAGTGCCTCAGGGGTTGGTACTGGGGCCGATTCTGTTTAATATATTTGTGAGAGACACTGCTGAAGGATTAGAAGGAAAAGTTTGCCTTTTTGTAGATGACATGAAGATAGACAATAGAGTGCATACCCTGGAAGGAGTAGATACCATTAGAAGAATGGTCAAATGTCTGGCAGTTAACTTTTAATCTTTTAACTTGCAGTGCTCAGTAATGCTGTAGTGTCTTTAAAATTAAAAAAAAAAAATAAGAAACGATATAACACTAGATTTAATAATGGGTTTCTGGTGTAACTGATATCTTTAGTTAAATAACCAACACCAGGTTCTTATATTTGATCCCTAATTAATAGATTAGTTAACATTTAATGCCAAGAAGTGCAAAGTGATGCACTTGGGGTGCAGAAATCCAAAGGAGATGTACCAGATAGGAGGAGAGAGATTGATAAGCACAACTCAGGAGAGGGGTCTTGCAATTCTTGTCACCGCATCTCAAAAAAGATATAGAGGGGCATAATCGAAAGGGCCGGCGCCGTAAGCGGGTGGAGCCAACCGTATTTTCGAAAAAGATGGCTGGCCATCTTTTCCTTCGTTAATATGGTTGGCCCTGGCCAAATACCAGAGCTGGCCAGGTTTGAGATGGCCGGGATCGATTTTCAGCAATAATGGAAACCGAAACCGGCTATCTCAAACCCGGCCAAATCCAAGGCATTTGGTCATGGGAGGAGCCACCATTTGTAGTGCACTGGCTCCCCTCACATGCCAGGACACCAACCGGGCACCCTAGGGGGCACTTCTAAAAATAAATAAATAAATAAATAAATAAATAAATAAATAAATAAAAATAGCTCCCAGGTGCATAGCTCCCTTCCCTTGGGTGCTGAGCCCCCCAAATCCCCCCCAAACCCACTCCCCACAATTCTATACCACTACCATAGCCCTAAGGGGTGCAGGGGGCACCTACATGTGGGCACAGTGGGTTTTGGGGGTTTGTGGAGGGCACAACATATACCACCATAAGTGTAACAGGTAGGGGGTGGGCCTGGGTCCACCTGCCTGAAGTGCACTGCACCCACTAAAAACTGCTCTAGGGACTTGCATACTGCTGTCATAACACCAAAGGTCTATTATCTTCTCACTTCCACTATTCATGATGTATTGTAAGCCACTTTGAGCCTGCAAAGAGGTGGGAAAATGTGGGATACAAATACAACTAACTAAATAACTAACTAACTAACTACCTACCTAACTAAATAAATATAGTAGCATAACATACATAGTAGATGATGGCAGAAAAAGACCTGCACGGTCCATCCAGTCTGCCCAACAAGATAAACTCATATGTGTATACCTTACCTTGATTTGTACCATGGAGCTGGGTATGACAATTGAGGCTGGCATAGAGGTTGGCAAAAAAATGTTGTAAAGTTTGTTTTTTTTAGGGTGGGAGGGGGTTGGTAACCACTGGGGGAATAAGGGGAGGTCATTCCCGATTCCGTGCAGTGGTCAGCTGGTCAGTTGGGGTACCTTTTTGAGACTTGGTCGTGAATAAAAAGGGACCAAGTGAAACTGGCGAAATGCTCGTCATCACCGGTTTTATTTTTTCCATTGTCGGGCGAAGCCAGCCATCTCTTAAACACGCCCATGTCCCGCCTTCGGTACACTGCTGGCACACCCCCTTGAACTTTCGCCGGTTCCGCGACAGGAAACTGGCGAGGGTGTCAAAAAATTGGCTTTTGATTATACCGATTTGGCCGGTTTCAGGAGATCACTGGCCATCTCCCGATTTATGTCGGAATATGGCCGGTGATCACTTTCGAAAATGAGCTGGATAGTGGAATTGGAAAAGTTACAGAGAAGGGTGATGAAATTGGTAAAGTGGATGGGGCGACTTCCCTATTAGGAAAGGCTAATGCAGCTGGAGATCTTCAGCTTGGAGAAGAGAAGGCCAAAGGGAGATATGATAGAGGTTTATAAAATACTGAGTGGAGTGGAACAGGTAGACGTAAATTGCTTGTTTACTCTTTCTAAAAATACTAGGACTAGGGGGCACACAATGAAGCTACAAAGTAGCAAATTTAAAACAAACCCAAGAAAATATTTCTTTATTCAATGTGTAATTAAATTCTGGAATTTGTTGCCAGAGAATATGGTAAAAACAGTTAGCTTAGCAGGGTTTAAAAAGGTTTGGATAATTTCCTAAAAGAAAAGAATGAAACATCTGGGGTGTCTGAGAACAACTTCTCAGACACCCCAGATGTTTCATTCTAAACCTGGATAGATCATAACAACTTGTATGATCTATCCACTTGCCCCTCTGCATTTGTTAGAAAAGTGATTTAGTGGAAGCTTAAAAGTGACTGCTGTAAATGTTTCCCATGCTTGGTTTTGAAAGCAAACTTACAAAGTACTCAGTGCATTTGAAATATTCATAAAGCAGTGACAGAAAGTAGGTTTTAAGGGTCTGTACAAAAGCAGGATATGTTTAAATATCACAAGGAATTTTGTATCCCTCATATATGCAAAGGGGAGTGCTGTTAATGTGAGAGGAATCTGTGACTGAGATCAGCCATTTTTTTTCTCCACATGGGAAGGACAGAGGTAATAAAGAACTGGAGCTTAACCTCTGTGCCCCTCCATCATTTGTCATTTTGAAAGAGTCAGGAGGCTGTGAGAACAGGACTGAGAAGTTGATTCTGGGAGTAGTGGAGGCAACCAGCAATCTGAACTATTGAATGAGGTCATGAGTACCACCAAATCTGGGACTCAGAGTTGAAGTGGTGAAGCCTCCTCACTCATACAAAATGTATAATAATATTTCCCAAGCCTGTTTGATCCTGTAACTGTTCAGCCTAAGGAGCTTCTTCTGTTCTTGGACTGTTATCATCTGGTTTTTTTTAAAGTTACTGTTAGTAAAATTATCTGCATTTTTGAGACTCAAAAACTGTGTGATAAGTGCTGATTTTACTTAGGGAAAATTTAGTCACTGAGGTGCCTTACAGAGGGACTCCTGACTCCTGAGGGAAAAGAGATTTATTTATTTATTCTTGTATCCCACTATTATCCAAAACCAAATTTCTGTTCAAATTGGCTTACAAATTACATTTTGGTGGAGTTACAATAGTGTTGTGCAATGTGGAGACGGCATCTATAGTTCGTGTGGTTATTCATAGAGTTTTGAAGAGATAGATTATGCGTGTGTGGTGGAATAGAACTGGGTTGTAACACAAAGAGAAAACATTTATTTGGCACAATAGAAGTGGCTGTGCAAGCAATATTAAGCCGGTATCAGGGTGTCCCTGATTACATAAGCACTACCACTGCACTGGATTGTGAAGTAATGAAGAACAAGCATGCTAAATTTCAGACATTTCCCACTGGGCGTGGTGTTAGAGAGAGGGAGGTTTGCAGTATAACAGGGGTGCCGGCCAATATTCAATGCTATTTAACTGGCCAGAAATGGCTCCTAGCCAATTAAACAGCACTTAACTGGTTAATGTAAGCCCCCTAGTCCTATGAGCTGACTCTGTCCTACATGTATCTGAATAGGATTTAAGTGTGCTTGTGTAAAGACAACTGACAAAGCTTCGTTAACAAACTAACCTTGTCTTAAGTTCCAAAAAAACTTAAGAGGGGAAAATAACTAAGTAAAATATTTTTCTTTTTACACAAAGAAAAGATGTTACACTCTGTCTTTCTCGATTATGAATTATTTATGTTAATATATTAAATGTTGCTTAAGGGGTCCTTTTACTAAGGTGCGCTGAAAAATGGCTTGCGGTACTGCAGGTGCAGGTTTTGGACAAGCGCTGATTCATTTTTCAGCATGCCTGTAAAAAAGGCCTTTCTTAAACTTTTGCCAAAATTGGACGTGCGGCAAAATCAAAATTGCCCTGTGTCCATTTTGGGTCTGTGACCTTACTGCCAGCCATTGACCTAGCAGTAAAGTCTCATATGATAACTGGGCGGTACTGACCTATGCACATCAAATTCCAGTTGGCGCATGTCTGATAAGCGTGTCTGAAAAGAAAAATAATTTTTTGGCCGTGCATATCGGATGAGTGCCAAAAACGAAATTACCACAAGAGCCACGCAGTAGCCAGGCGGTAACTCCATTTTGGCGCACATTGGGCGTGCGTAGACACTTACACGGCTTAGTAAAAGGGCCCCTAAATTTGCATTACAGATGAAGATGACTTGGAATAAACAGTTTGCTAAACCATTCTTATGATTGCAAAATAGAAATTTCTCTCCTTGTAATAGGCTGAAATTCAGCTGAGTTTTTTCATTAACTGAAGTTAAATTCTTTCACAAAACTTTTCCTTTAAAGACAATTCCCTTAAACCAACTTTAACTCTTCTAGATAAGAAATTTCTTCAAACAGTACAAGGATCAGATAAGTAGCACAATTTATTAACCTCTGAGAGCATATCCCTCAGTACAGATAAGAAAATAACAAATACGAGTAGCCATACTGGGTCAGACCAATGGTCCATCTAGCCCAGTATCCTGTTTTCCAAACAGTGGCCAAGCCAGGTCACAAGTACCTGGCAGAAACCCAAATAGTGGCAACATTCCATACAACAAATCCCAGGTCTAAGTTACAGTGTATACTCACGTAACTTTGTAACATAGTAACATAGTAGATGACGGCAGAAAAAGACCTGCACGGTCCATCCAGTCTGCCCAAGATAAACTCATGTGTATACCTTACCTTGATTTGTACCTGTTTTTCTCAGGGCACAGACCGTATAAGTCTGCCCAGCAGTTTTTCCTGCCTCCCAACCACCTGTCCCGCCTTCCATCACCGGCTGTGGCACAGACCGTATAAAAGTCTGCCCTCCCCTATCCTCGCCTCCCAACCACCAACCCCTCTTCCCCCCACCTGCTCTGCCACCCAATTGTAGCTAAGCTTCTGAGGATCCATTCCTTCTGCATAGGATTCCTTTATGCACATCCCATGCATGTTTGAATTCCGTTACTGTTTTCATCGCCACCACCTCCCGCGGGAGGGCATTCCTGACATCTTTTCTGAGTCTGCCCCCCTTCAATCTCATTTCATGTCCTCTCGTTCTACCACCTTCCCATCTCCGGAAAAGATTCGTTTGCGGGTTAATACCTTTCAAATATTTGAACGTCTGTATCATATCACCCCTGTTCCTCCTTTCCTCCAGGGTATACATGTTCAGGTCAGCAAGTCTCTCTTCATACATTTTGGAACGCAAATCCCATACCATCCTCGTAGCTTTTCTTTGCACCGCTTCCATTTTTTTGACATCCTTCGCAAGGTACGGCCTCCAAAACTGAACACAGTACTCCAGGTGGGGCCTCACCAACGTCTTATACAGGGGCATTAAAACCTCCCTTCTTCTGCTGGTCACACCTCTCCCTATACAGCCTAGCAATCTTCTAGCTACGGCCACCGCCTTGTCACACTGTTTCGTCGCCTTCAGGTCCTCAGATACTATCGGATACTAAGTGCTTTGAAAATATGCCTCAATATGGAATTACCCCCTAATGTCCTGCCTCAGTCCACATTCAAGATGGCACAAACCTGCAGGAATGCAAGGTTCAAAGACATGTGCACCATTTTGTGATTCACACCAGGTTACATTTCTTGACAAATACACTTATTTAATGTATATCAGCATTACCTGAACAATAATTTCTGCAATATCATTCTGGGCTGAGCCTTATACCAAGCTATTCATTCAGCACCTTCATTAATTCTTTGTTGGTGAAAATCCTTGTTGGTGAAAATCCTTCCCCCAGGTGAATGGATTTGTAATCCTAAACTAATGTAGATAAATACCCTAAATAAACCCCTTTTCTTCCAGCTTAGTAAAAGAACCCCTGAATGAGGTAAACTTGAAAACAGCAAATTGAAACCTAATCATAGAACTACCATGAAACAGGATGATAAACATAAACATTGAACAGCACTGAAATTCAAATAACAGAGATATAATACAATGTCAGCATAATACTAATGAAATATCTAATAAGCACACAATAAGAACATTCAAATAACATTACTATGATACTCATGCTTTTCTACAGTACAGCTTACCATATAGCTGAATGAGTGTATAGTCAGTCACCCTATGTATGTATTAACGGCTTGGGAGAAGAGCCAAGCTTTTAACTGCTTCCTGGAGTAGAGGTAATCTCGAGTCATAAGTAGCCCCTCTGGGAGTAAATTTCAGAGTGTGAGGGCTACTCCTGAGAAGGCTAGCTGGGGGGTATCAAATCATACAATTTCTTTTGCTGAAGGGACAGATAATGATGCTCCTTGAGAGGATCTTAGAGGTCTGAGGGCCTTGAAAATCAAGCATAGAATGTTAAATTTAGCCCTGTAAGGTACTGGTAGCTAGTATAGTTTTTGCAGAAAGGGTGTGATGTGGTCACGCCACTTACGGCCTTCTATCAGTCATGTTGCAGCATTCTGAATTAGTTGGAACTGATGCGAACTCTTTTTGGTTTGACCAGTGTATAGGGCATTACAGTAGTCTAGTCGTGATGGACAAACTCGTCTTTTCAATGTATGGAGAGAGATTTCATTGCTGCCATAGATGATAGAGACAATTTTTAAAGGTTGTTTGAATTTGCGGGATGAGAGTGAATGATGAGTCTAGCAGTTTCCCAAGATTCCTGACCTGTGATTTTGGGGGAAGTTCATACTTCTCAAATGGTATTTTGAAGTCAGGCATTTGTCCACTTCTGTTAGGTACCCAAAGAATCTCTGTTTTGCTTGGGTTGAGACAGGAATTTTTGTTGCTTTCCCATTCCTGAGTTGTGGTTAGGTAGGCAGACAGTTTACTCAGAGCTGTAGGTAGATCTAGTTCAATGGGTATGAGTAGTTGCACATCATCGGCATAGATGTAGAATTTTGTGTCCATCGACCGAAGCAGCTCAGCCAGTGGCTTGAGGTAGATATTAAAATGGGAGACAGTATGGATCCCTATGGCACCCCCACAGTCTAGTGCCCAAGGTAATGATATGCTGTTGCTGAACAGAACTGATTGTTGTCTGTCTGACAAATAGGATTTGAACCATATAAGTACTGTGCCACTGACACCTGTTTCTGCCAGTCTTGTAAGCATGATATTATGATCCACAGTCTCGAAGGCTGCAGAGAAAACCAATAACACTAGTATTGAGGCATATCCCCTGTCACAGTTTCTGTGCAGATCATCAAGAACTGTCTCTGTTCTGTACCCAGGTCTGAAGTCAGATTGACATGGGTCTAGCCAATTACTTTCATTTAGCCTGTCATTCAGTTGAATGCAGACCGTAAGTTTTGCCAGGAAAGGAATGTTAGAGATTGGTCGATAGTTTTCGAGCTTGACTTGGTCGAGTGAGCTCTTTTTCAGTAGGCGGTGCACTACAGCTCTTTTAAGTGTTGTTGGTAAATGCTCTTCCCAAAGAGAGGTATTAACAATTTTAATTGCCCACTTCAATGAGACCTGTGCTCGTTCATTGTACTATATTTGCTGGGCAAGGATCAAGAGGGAAGGCTGTAGGCCATAGGTCTTTCAGGATTTTTTTTCAAGTGTTTCCTCTGTGACCTGGTTGAATGAGTCCCAGATGGCTGTGCATGGTGGGGAAGAGGGAGTGTTCTCTTCATTAGCTGGTGGGAGCTTTGATGGTACTGTCTGTAGGCCCTGATAGAGACCTTTAATTTTGTTGGCAAAGTATGTGGCAAAATTATTGCTGGCTAGTTGTGACTGGGATGGCTGGTTCTGTTGTGGGGTTTGCAGTAGGCTGTTTACTGTTTTAAATAGTTGCTTGGTTCAAATTGCAGCTTGTTCTGTGTGTTGAGAGAAATATAATTTTTTGGTTGTTGTTAAAGCCTGGTGGTTCATTGCCATGTGTTTCTTATAGTTGAGCCTGTCTTCATCTAGGTGAGATCTTTGTCATTTTCTTTCAAGTTGACATCCTTGGTGCTTAAGGACTCAAAGTTCTGGGGAGAACCATGGGGAACATTTCTTTGTAGATCATAGGACCTTCTTTAGAGGAGCTGTTTTTTCTCATGCCATTGCTGAGCATGCATTCCAGATATCAACCTGTTCTGACATTGTCATAATCTTTTCATCCACATGGGGGTAGGACAAGACTTCCAGGAAGTTATCAGCAGCCAGATTTCTTATGTCTCAGATTTCCTTCCATACTTTGTTTGGGCCCATCTGTTTTAGTGCATACACAGTTCACAATTCACAGTTCAACGTCTAAATACTTCTATGACTCTTTAGAAACCTCAGCTGATGACTCGTTTCATACAAGGAACTTCAATCCCGTGACTCACTGCAGTTGTCAATGGTTTCATTGAAATCATATTTGTGTACCTTAATTATCTAGTTGTGCATTTCTTTTTCAGTAATTTTACTTATAAAAATATAGCTAGTGCATCATTTATCTTAAAAGGACTCATTGCCAACATGGACCATGCTTCACTACAAAATACGCTGCATCAGGGTTTGGCCCTTAACTGTCTTTATTCTCACTTTTCATCCTACTCATGTGGATTCAAGATAGCCATCTAGCCTTGCCACTTCTAGTACATGGATCTCATTCATCTGCACTCACTCCCATGGGGTCAGTGTCACCTGGTTCAGGGACTAGACATGATAGAGGATCTAGATCCCTTCTGGCTTTTGGCATTGCCCTTGAAAGGAAACACAGCCCTTGAAAGGAGGTGCCAGTAACTGCTACTGTTCTTAAGGTCCATAGACAGTCCATTAAACAATAAATGAAACAAATAAAATAATATAAATATTTAACTGCTAAACAAGAACTATAAAGTATAAAGTCACTATATTTATGACTGACGTGTGAACTGAGCACTTCTTAAACACTAATATTATATTTACATAATTTATTGTTTAGCAGTTAAAATGTATATTATTTTATTTTTTTCACTTATTGTCTACAATACCTAATTTTAAGTTAATCATTACTATGGGTTATTTTGACTTTATCCAATCCTAGGGGTTGGCATGGAACATGCTCAGTTACAACTGGAATGAGTTCTCTGAAGCGTGTTTCTCAACTGTTAGACTTCTGAAGACTTAGCGGTATCTTTGTTTGCCAAACAAAGTTTTGTATTAAAAACATTTCTGAATTTCTGAATTTTGTACATAAGTAGTATTATATGGATGAATAAGGATTGTTGTATATAAAGACAATTTTCATTCATTGACATTTTTTGAAGAGTATTGTATTTGGTGGAAGTGAGTTCCCCTTGAAGAAGCTTTTCTTGCGAAACGTGGACCATGTTGAAACCCTTATACAATGACTTTAAACTTAAGGAAGTGATGTATTGCAAGATTACATTGGTTGTGAACTTTCAAAAGCTAAGTATGCTCTTCTTTGCTTGTTGATTTACAAATAGACTAACGTCCGATTGATATACTATTCTATAACAAAATGATCTTTCTGCAACAGTGAATTACAATGATTATAACACTGAGGAGACTTCAATCCTTTGAACAGAATGTTATTTGGTGCAATCTCCCAGCTCATGAGCACATACATATTTTTGTAGAAAACCTTAAAAATGAAATAAAAGGTTTTTGAAGTGCTTTATTGGTACATACTGTGGGGTTTTTGGTTTTCCTAGTTTTAGTTTATGGCAGATTTTGATGGATATGTTTTAGCTGTTATTTTAATATATTGTTTACCCATGCCTTGTTTGAAATATGCTTGTTGATTACTGTCATAAATGACTAAACTCAAATCAAATCAAAATAGCTTGCAGTACTCGTAACTATCAAACTCCCATTGGAGTACAAAAATTTCTCAAGGGGGAAAAAGCCTCAGAACCCTCTCTCTACTTCTGATAAGAACATTTCTTATGTGCAGAAACACCGAAGGTGAGTTCACGTCATAGGCATTAAAAAAAAACCCTGAAAAATATTTGTTAAAACTCCAGTGGATACAGTTTTTCTTAGTATTACATGGATCCCACATCATGATTTTAAATGTGAAAAAAGTAAAACTTAGCTTAAAATATACGTATGTGCAACTCTGCTTCTATTTCAAATATCCACTGACTATGGCCAGAGTTTCGCCCAATGGCTGTGTCAAGGTGTAAACAGTCTATCAGTGTTCTGTTGCTTTCACATACTACAGCGTAACCAGATACCAGTGTAATGGTTTATTACTGTACCATTAGTGTATGCTGTTATTCCGTGTTGTATGAATACGTTGTAATGTGGTCGAGTCATCAACAAAAAGATGTTTGAGCATCTGAGAAATCTGTTTGACATAATTTGTTCCATTGGCTTGAATAGGAACTCCCCGACAGACACTGTAAGTAGAATTGACAGTGAAGTGAATATCAAAATCCATTATTTCTCCAAAATCTTACATAAATGATGTATATTGTTAAAATTGTTCTCCATGCTGTTGTTAGACAGCTGTAAAACTGCAAAGCACTCAAGAAATCAACATGTTTCAGTGTTTTGATTGACGGATCTGCTGACAGAACAGCTAAGGATCACGTGTCATTTATGTAAGATATAAGTATGAAGGCAAGACTGTCAAAGACTTGCTTGGACTGTTGAAATTGCAAAGCAGAACATCTGAGTGAGTGATTGCAAGGCTGTTATAGGCATGCTTGTACAGAATAAAGGAGCGAAGAAATGAAAAGTATATGATTATCAGTAGTTTAGTTGTAAATGGCACCTCATGCAGGTCCATAGGACTGGACGTGTTCTGAAATTAATGAACGATGCTCTTTACACACTACAATTGCCCATTTTGGATACAACTCTGTTTGTTCTCTTAGGCTTCCATGGCAGGATCATGATTGTTGCAGTTGTCACACGCTGAAGAAAGCCGCAGCACGATGGCTGTAACATTGGTTCCCCTTACCTCTATGTGGCAAAACCCAGACAATCGCAACAATCATAAATACATTTGGAACCATATTTAAACTCTGTGGTTGGCACTTGTTTTAAATGCTGGCTGCAGTATTTAAATTATTCACAGATAATCCAGATAGTGGGGCATAATCAGGGGCGTAGCCAGACTTCTGCAGGAGGGGGGTCCAGAGCCTGAGGAGAGGGGGCACATTTTAGCCCCGCCCCTGGTGCCGCCGACCCCTCTGCCATGCCGACCCTCACCCCCCGCCCGCCATTGCTGACGCCTCCACCAAACTTTTGCACTCCCCCGATGACCCTCTGGACCCCCCCTCCCGCCGCCAACCCACCATCGCCTACCTTTGCTGATGGGGGACCCCAACCCCTGCCAGTCGAGGTCCTCTTCTTTCTGCAAAAGGCTTCCTTCTGTTTCTGACGTCCTGCATGGGACAGCGGGAGGGGGGGGGGTCGAGAGGGTCGTCGGCAGGCGGGTACAGGGCCAAATCTATGGGGGCCTAGGCCACCCCAGGCCCCACGTAGCTACGCCACTGGGCATAATCGAACGGGGCTGGCCATCTATATGGGCGGCCATCTCTAAGGCCGGCCCCAGAAAGCGGCATACCTGACCGTATTATCGAAACAAGATGGCCGGCCATCTTTCGTTTTGATAATACGGTCGGAGATGGCCAAATCTCAACATTTGGGCCAGTGTTAGAGATGACCGGCATTAGAGATTGCCGCCATTGGTTTTTGCCGATAATGGAAACTAATGGTGGCTAGCATTTGTAGTGCACTGGTCCCCCTCACATGCCAGGACACCAACCGGGCACCCTAGGGGGCACTGCAGTGGACTTCAAAAATTGCTCCCAGGTGCAAATCCCCCCCAAAACTCACTCCCCACAACTGTACACCACTACCATAGCCCTTAGGGATGAAGGGGGCACCTACATGTGGGGACAGTGGGTTTGGGGGGGGGGGAGGGTTGGAGGGCACTGAATATCTGTAGAGAATGGTGAGTGGTGTAGTTATCCCACTACCGTGAATATTCAAAATGCTATTATAGCAAACTGGATAAAGTTATTATCTGGATAGGGCCAGATTCTGTAAATGGCATCTGTGAGACCCTAGGTGAGGGCTATGGGGTGGCCCTGGAAATAACTCAGCCAGACAAGATGTATAAATGTGAAAATAAATATTTTATTCACCTGAGCCCTGGGACCTGTGACCTCACAGACCAGGAACCTCAGTTCTCTGGTTTAGTAACAGCCTTGAGTAGGTCTCTGTCTAGCAGACCAAGCAGTCTGTGGCTAGTGGAGGCTGCCTGGCTCAAACCCAGCCTGTAAATTCTACAGTCTTCTGAGACTCAGGTCTGGCCCTAGCCAGACCTTGGCAAGGCTTGCATGTCTTAATAAGAAGCAAAAGTGGCTTACCTCAGCCAGGTTACAGCAGCTAAATGTATTCTGTAAAGGCATACACTTGGGCTTCAGTTCTTCCTTCCCTGGCCCTGTCTTAAACTCCCAGGTATTGACTCCGTCCCTCCTGGCTCACTTCCTCCTGGGGTGTGATCAGTGCTCATAAGGTGGTCCAGGCTAGTTAGGGAGAGACTTTCCTTAAGGGTGAGGGGCAGTGTTTTTTAAATGCCCTCACAGCATCTAAAATGTAGACGCTTCCAATTAACGCACCTAGCAAAATTCTATATAGCACGCCTAATGCTAGGTGCCTCATATAGAAAAGTGCATAGAACTAGGGAACATGACTACATTTAGGTGCAACCATTTATGCCACTGATAACCTGGTGTATATACCAATGCTGAAATGTAGGCGTGTTCCCCCAAATTCTATAACAATGTGCATAAATCTGAGTAACACCCCTGACATGCCCACACTCCTCCCACACCCACACCCCCTTTTTAGTTACATACGGAATTTACACATGCATCTTTTTAGAATATACCTAAAAGAAAGCGTGCGTAAAATCCAATTATTGTCAATTAGTGATAATTGGTTGTTATCGGCCAATTATCATCACTGATTAGCTTGTTGCTCAGTTGAGTAGTGCACGTAAATTGGTCATGTGCACAATTTAATGCACACTACTCACCATCCCTTTTATGGAATCTGGCCCATAGTGCTGAGGTAGTCTGTAAGGGTATTCAGCAGTGGCTTTTTTTGAAACCAATGATGAAAGGAATGCTTCATAAAATATAGCACATTCTATAATGGTATAGGCCAGTGGTTCCCAAACCTGGTCCTGGAGGCACCCCAGCCAGTCAGGTTTTCAGGATATCCACAATGAATATTCATGAGAGAGATTTGCATGCACTGCCTCCGCTGCATGCAAATCTCTCTCATGAATATTCATTAGAGAAAGAGAGATCCTGAAAACCTGATTGACCGGGGTACCTTCAGGACCAGGTTTGGGAACCACTGGTATAGGCACGTTTGGAATTTTGAGGTTTTATTTTGTTGAAAATTGAGGATCAAGGTGGTCACATACTCCTGTTCAAGCTATACAAACTTTCAATATTTATAGTAAGAATTAAGTTTGTTTTCTTATAGAGGACTGTTGGAGCACTGGCTAAACCATATATCTGGATACAACTGATCTGTTTGAACCGTTGTCCAGGTAATACTGAAATTCAATAAGGGCTCAACAAAGAGGTTTCATGAACTGTTCCTACTGTTTTTAGGTGCAAAGGAGAGAAAATTCTGAAGTCAGTGATTCAGTTCACCAGCAATCAGTTCCTAGTATAGAGGAATCACTAGAGAAGATGGATTATAAGACTTCTCTTTCGCATGCAACCTTTTCTCTTACCTTCTTATGAGTCATACGTACACAGCACATGGATATGTGTTTCTTAGCTAAAGAAAACTCACTATATTAAGCCACAAGATGGCACAGTTGTTTCTCTAGTACTTCAATAGTTGTCTTGTGCTTGACATTTGTTACAGCTTAAAAAATATTATTTATTAATGCTCAGAGACTATTATAAAGAACAAAATTACAGAGCATATTCAAAAGCATAGATTAATGAGACAAAGACAACATGGATTTAGTGAAGAGAAATCTTGATTCATCAGTCTATTACATTTCTTTGAAGGGGTGAACAAACGTGGATCAAGGTGAGCCAGTTGATATTGTGTATCTGGATTTTTAAAAGGCGTTTGACAAAATACCTCATGAAAGACTCCGGAGGAAATTGGAGAGTCATGGGATAGGAGGTAGTGTTCTATTGTGGATTAAAATCTGGTTAAAAGATAGAAAATATAGAATAGGTAAACGGGTGTCAGAAAACATTGTAGCACTTCATTAATTGGCCCTTTTACAAAGGAAAGGAAGGGCTAATGCATGGGTAGCGCATGCCCAATTGGCACTACTGCCAGACTAGTGCGTTCACCTGGCAGTAATTCTGAGTTTGGCGTGCACCAAATCCATGGTAGAAAATTATTTTTTATTTTCTTCCATGGAGGTTGTTCCCAGTGTAACCGGCAGCATGCCCATGTTGGTTTGCGCTGCATGGTTACTGCGTGGCTAGCACGTGAGCCCTTACCGCTAGGCCAAAGGGTAGCGGTAAGGGCTCAGGCCATAAATAGGCGTGTGCTAGTTTTAATATTGGCACAGGCCCATTAAAAAATAGCCTTTGTCCCAGTCACAGTAAAAAATGGTCCAGCGGGCGCCTAAAAGACGTGCCCACATTACCTCAGGCCACTTTTTACCACAACTTTGTAAAAGGATCCTTTAGTTTATTGCTATACCCACACCCCTTGCATATGTAATTGCCTTTTGTTTCTTTTTCTTTTATTTTCCTCTTTTTAAATCTTGGATCTCCAGTTTTTGCAGACTTGAGTGATAATTAATTTTGTAATTAGGCCTAGATAAGTTATTTTATGCTTTCTGATTTTTTCAAATATCACTTTTCTGTACAAGTGAAAATTGCTTGGATGTATGTTAAAAGTTCATAAATAAATAAATAAAACCGACACCCACTTATTTGTCTTTTTGCAAAAAGCTACAAACGTACTTCTTTTCTGAGTTTTATTGATTTTCTTTCTAGTTTTGAGATTATTTCTTTTTCTTTTTTTTTGTAATCTGCTTTGAACCAACTTTGTTGGGAGCTGGTGGACTATAAATACCATGTCATCACCATCATCATCTCATCAGAGCAGTGGACTTTGCATAAAAGGTTCCAGGTACATGTCTCACAGTTACCCTCTTATATTGTATGTGGACCCCTCTAAAACCCACCAGAAACCTACTGTACCAACTGTACATCACTACAATAGCAGGTGTCACCTATATGTGGGTACAGTAAGGTCTTGGTGGGTTTTGAGGGCTCACACTTTCTACTACAAATGTAACAATTGTTGACCGATGATCAGAAGCAAATGTAGGCACTAGAGGCTGTTAGTGCCATACTAGTGCCTATGTTTGCTACTGTCCCATGATCAGAGCCCCTGAGTACATGAAACAATGTGCTCGTGGGCTCTGAATGCAACTAGCATGCAAATGCATGCAAAATAGGGCTCTTAGAGCAAGTAGCATGCAATTGCATGCCAAACCTATTCCTCCCCAATGATCAGCAACCAGCGCGCCAAACACTATGCCAGCTTGGAGCTGGCGTTGGGTTTGCAGACCATTGGAGAGGAATGGTGAGCCCTATCCAGCATGCAGGTCCTCCATTCCCCCCAATGCAGCAGCCTGCACCTCCGGAAGCAGGAACCCTGCCTCAACACCTCCCCCAGTGACAAGGGGGTTGGAGGTCTAGTCGACACAAGTTCGGGGAGGACTGGAGACTAGCCCCCCTAACCCCCTGGCATCCCCTCCCATGAATGGAGCCCTGGTGGTCCAGTGGGCCACAAGTCAATCCTCTCCCCACCCCACCCCTGGTGATCTTAGCGGCCCTTCCCCACCCCTCTACTTTCAGTGGAGGAGGGAGGTGGCCTCCCTCCTCTTCCATCGACACCACCTCGAAAATGGCGGCACCTGGCCCTGCCCAGTGCATCCTGGGATACACTGGGTGGGGCTTCACACCATATAAGGGAGTTTCTTGTGTCGGGGGGGGGGGGGGGTTGGGGGAACTGTGTTTCACAGGTCTGGGCTTTTGACAGCCTAGACCTGTCAAACAAGAGTGGGAGGTAATTGACCTTTCAAACAAGTTTCTGCAAATCCTTTTTTAAAACACTATCGGAATTTGACGGCCCAACCTGGATGTCGTGATTCCGATTTCTGCATTCTATCTAAAATGGGGCTGCATGTGTATTTAGATGTACTATTTGAGATCATAAAATGATTTAACTGAGGGGGATGGTAGCTTTCTTGCAGCAGTGTGAGGTGTTCCAAAGTGATTTGGAGCACTGTACATTATAACCATGTGCCTTTAAGCTTCTGCATGCCATCTTTCGAATCCTCTGACTTGTGTGAGTATTTGGTGAGACCTCTAAAGTTGTGAAGCTGAAGCATTTTTTTAAAATGTGCCCTGTCTATAGAAGAAAACTGAAGGGTCAGCGGTAGTTATGCTGAGTTACTATTTCAACATACAAAGCTTCAGCTCATTTCCATGGTCTCAGGTCCCTAGGAAGCCCCTAGGAAGAATATGTAGACTTCCATTAGAGAAGTCACTCTCATCAGGAGTTTCATGTGAGACCACAGATGAAGGACTAATCTCAAACGTTTTAGATTAACTGAAGTAATTTGATTAGTAAAATTAGAAAAGTAACAACTTTCAGCCCAACCTTCCTCTGATTTCACTCAGAGTCTGGTCTCAGCAATGTCTTGTCTTCCCTAGAGACAAATTTCGGGAAAAGTTCTTTTCTATTGCTGTTTTCTGATAAAAGTCAATGTAACTCGTACTAGTTTCACTGTGATAGCACCTGTAGATATAACAGACACTTGTATGAACAACCCCTGATTTCAGCTTGAATTGTTTAGGAGTTGATCCATCAATGAAAGAGAGGGTAAAATTCTTAGGGGCTCTTTTACTAAGCAGGCATGTACGTGCGTCCTACGTGCATCGATTTGGAGATACTGCCTGGCTACTGTGTGTCCCGGGCGGTAATTTCATTTTTTATGCGTGTCCATTATGCGCACCAAAAAATAATTTTTATTTTGCTGCGCATGGCGGAAACTGGGCAGTAATTGCCATTCTACATGCATAGATGATTACCGCATGGTTACCGCATGAGACCTTTTCTGCTAAGTCAATGGGTGGTGGTAAGGTCTCAGACCCAAAATGGAATGCGTCCAATTTTTATTTTCCCGCACTTCCATTTTTGGCAAAAATAAAAAAAAGGTCTTTTTTACAGGCGCAGCCATTTTTCGGGCCCCTAAGCCTAAGTTGAAAGAAAGACCACAGCCCTGGTCATCCTTGTCTGGAGAAGCATTAATTCCTACTTGTCCGCTACATCAGCAGTCTACACATGTTCAGGAAAAAAAAACCCTGAGATAATAAAAGCTAGAAACAATTTTTATTTTGAAAATGAATAGAATATATAACACTTTGCAATATTAAACTATTAGATTTTCTGTATCATTTTTAAATACCTTTCTTTGCAACTAAAATGAAGCTATGATTGATTCCTTGTTCTGTCTGGAAACTGTGTCCCCTGAATAATTGACATTAATTTCAGGGTGAGCAGAGCTCAAAGGAGCTCAAGATTGTCTTGCTGATCTTACCTTGAGAGCAGGTCAGAAATAAAGGTTTTATTAATCTAGAGTGCAGATGAATCTTTATAAGCAGCATCCTTTCTTGTGGCTCCCTGGCACCTGCTCCTGAAAACTACTACTTTTAACAGAGGGCTGCTGCAAATTTTAATCTATGTCCCCTTGTTTTCTCTCTAGGTTTTGTTGCTCTGACTTGCATATCTATATGAAGTGGAACAGGTAGATATTTATTTACTGGATTTATTTACCGCCTTTTCGAGGCGGTGTACAGTAAGAATAGATCAAACATGAGCAATAGGCAATTACAGCAGTAAAAATGTTCAAGTAACAATACAAAGTATGGCATGGTATACTACTTGCAATGACAACACAATACGTAATAGAACATTATAATTGGTAGTGAAGGGTAAGGCAAAGTTGTAACATATAGATGAGTAAGAAAGTAGGAAGAATTTGAAAGTAAGGTAACTGATTTGAAGAAAGTTGCACATGAGGTCAGAGAGATGGTTAAATATTATCTCAGTTAGGCTAGGAGTGGATAAACATGTCCCGCTGCAGTATGTTCAGCCTGAGTCAATCCTTGTGTGTGTGAGTGAGACTAACAAGTTAGTTACTTCTTCCATTAAAGGCTTGGTTGAAAAGCCAAGCTTTCATTGCTTCCTGAAGTAGAGATAGTCTTGTGTTAAGCGGAGCCTTTCAGGCAGTGCATTCCAGAGTGTGAGGGCTATTCCGGAGAAGGCTCGCTTGCAGGTATCACATCGTGTAATGTCTTTTGGAGAGGGTGTGGTTAGTGAAAGTCCTTGGGAGGACCTTAGTGTCCTTGGCGGTGTATGGGTGATCATCCTGTTCTTCAGATACTCAGGGCCATTTCCTTTCAGGGCCTTGAAGATCAGACATAAAGTTTTAAATTTAGCCCTGTATTGTATTAGTAGCCAATGAAGTTTTTGCAAAAATGGTGAGATGTGGTCACATCGCTTGCAACCTTCTATGAGTCTGGCTTCTGCATTCTGAATCAACTGGAGCTGGTGCAGGCCCTTTGTAGTCAGACCATTGTATAGTGTATTGCAGTAATCCAGTCTTGATGTTACCATGGCATTCACAACTGGGATAAGATTTACCTTCTCGATGTAAGGAGAGAGGCAGCGTACTGTCGCAAATAGTAGAAGCAGCTCTTGAAGGTTGCTTGGATTTGGGAAATCAGAGTAAGTGTTGAATCTAATTGTATTCCAAGGTTCCTGACTTGTGATTTGAGGGGGAGTTCATTCTTCCCAAAAGGGATTTTGATGTTATGTATCCACTTGTGTTAGGGACCCAGAGAAGCTCGGTTTTACTTGGGTTCAGGCAAAGTTTGTTGTGTTTAGCCCATCCTTGAATTGACGTTAGACAAGTGATCAGTTTATTCAAGACTGTAGGTAAGTCAGGTTCAATGGGTATGAGTAGCTGCACATCATCCGCATAGATGTAGAACTGAGTGTCCATTGACCGAATCAGCTCAGCTAGTGGCTTGAGGTAGATATTGAACAGAATAGGTGTCAGTATCGATCCTTGTGGTACCCCGGAGGTCAGTGTCCATGGTGGTGATGAGTTGCTGCCAAACATTATGGATTGTTGCCTGTCTGATAGATAGGATCTGAACCAGGCAAGTACTGTACCACTGATACCTGTTTATGTCAGACGTGCTAGCAAGACATCATGATCCACAGTGTCAAAAGCTGCTGAGAAATCTAGCAGTACTAACATTGAGGCGAATCCCTTGTCTTGGTTTCTGTGAAGATCATCTAGCAGGGATACGAGGACCGCTTCTGTTCCATAACCAGGTCTGAATCCAGATTGACATGGATCTAGCCAGTTACTCTTTTCTAGCCATTCATTAAGTTGAATACAGACTGCTTGTTCTATGAGTTTCCCTAGAAACGGGATGTTGGATACTGGCTTGTAACTTACTACTACTACTTATCATTTCTATAGTGCTACTGGATGTACGCAGCGCTTTACACTTGAACATGGAGATACAGTCCCAGCTCGACAGAGCTTACAACCTAATTAGGACAGACAGACAGACAGGACAGGTAAGGGATAAGGGTTAGGACAGACAGGACATATAAGGGATAAGAGACAGTTGAAGTGAGGATGATAAGGTGAGGGTTCTGAACGGGCGAGTGGGGGTTAGGAGTTTGTCCTAGTCAAGGTTGTTTTTCTTCAGCAGAGGGTGAACCACTGCCCTTTTTAATGCTGTTGGTAGTTGCCCATTAGAAAGAGAGGTGTTCACAATGTTTGTGACGCCTTCTATGAGGCCCATACTTGCCTGCTGCACTATCTTTGATGGACAGGGATTCGAGGGAGCAGGTAGTTGGTTGAAGGTCTCTTAGGAGTTTGCCAAGGCTCTCCTCTGTCATTAGGTTAAAAGTGTTCCATCTGTCTCTATTAGGAGGGGGCGAGTTTGTGCACCCCTGGTTGACTGGTTGGGCACTGGGTGGGATTGCCTATAAATCCTTGTGGAGACTTTTAATTTTGTTGGCAAAGTATGCAGCAAAATCATTGCAGTTCAGTTTAGACTGGGTAGGCTGATTCTGTTGTGGGGGTTGCAGTAGGCTGTTTACTATACTGAACAGCTGCTTAGTTGAACTGGCAGCCTGTGCAATGCAATGAGAGAAATACTGTTTTTTGGTTGCTGTTAAGGCTTGGCGGTACTTTGCCATGTGCTTCCTGTAGTTTAGCCTGTCTTCATCCAGGTGAGATTTGCACCATCTCCTTTCCAGTTTTTGTCCTTCGCGTTTAAGGATCTGAAGTTCTGGAGAAAACCAAGGTGAGCGTTTGTGATTGGGGCATAAGACCTTTTTTTAGTGGTGCTGTTTTCTCTAAGGTGTGAATCACTTGTTTACTCTTTCCAAAAATACTAGGACTAGGGGGCATGCAAAGAAGCTAAGTAGTAAATTTAAATCGAATCAGAGAAAATATTTCTTCACTCAACGAGTAATTAAACTCTGAAATTCATTGCCAGAGAATGTTAGCTTAGCAGGGTTTAAAAGAGGTTTGGCTAATTTCCTAAAAGTCCATAAGCCATTATTAAGATGGACTGGGGAAAATCCAGTGCATATTCTAGGATAAGCTGTTTTGCTGTTCTGGGATCTTGCCAGGTACTTGTGACCTGAAATGGCCACAGGATATTGGGCTGGATGGACCTTCTGTCTGTCCCAGTATGGCAATGCTTATATTCTTATATTCCACCTCCATTTGCATCCTATGTTATTAAGATGTTTTATTGCACATTATGTTGACATTGCAAGTAGCTGCACACTATGCCATACTATGTACTGTTATTTGAATATTTTTACTGCTGTAATTGTTTGTTGCCTATGTCCAGATTAGGTGAATTTCTTCCAAAAGGTAGTATACAAATCCTAATAAAGAAATAAATAATACGTTAGAAACCATTACAAAGGTGCACATTTGAAAGAAAAGTGCTCCATCTACTGGAGCACAGGAAAATCGTTTCACAAAGCCTTTGATTCACAATTATATGCCAACAACGACATCTTATTTTACAGCATATTTAGAAGCCCAGTGAATTAAAATGTAACAGGAATAACTGCTCAGCCCTGGAAATGCATCTATGCTCTCTTGGTAAAGCTATACATCACTTTAACTGTACACACGTTTAAAAAGCCCAGTTCACTTTCACCATTCACATCAGGGCACAGTTCATGAGGTCCTTTTACCTAGGTTCTTGCACCAGTTTTAAAAATGAAGGATGCAACTTCTGTTGCTTTGAAATTTGCTGTGGGTACAAAATGCCCGCAGATGTGTGCACCCGCTTTTCAGGGAGAACATTATGCATAAATTTGGAAATGCAATCTATCACCCAGATTCTGTTTAGGGTGCCTAAATTTGGTCACCGATCACAGATGTGTAAGTAAAAATAATTAATTCAATTACATTAATGCAATGGTTCCCAAATGTGGTCCTGGAGGCACCCCAGCCGGTCAGGTTTTCAGTATATACACAATGAATATTCATAAGATAGATTTGCATGCAGTGGAGACAGTGCTTGCAAATCTCTCTCATGAATATTCATTGTGGGTATCTTGAAAACCTGACTGGCTGAAGTGCCTCCAGGACTATGTTTGGGAACCACTGCTTTAAGGTCTTGTAACCCGCTACAACCAAAAGGTTCTAAGCAGATAATATCAAGAAAAAAAGCATATTCCAGATAACTATACAAAATAATCACAAACGTTAAAGCCAGAATACAGCAACTATAGGTTATGAAGCATATTTTCTCAAAACATAGTCTTTAATAATTTCCGAAACTCAGAGTAATGTTCTGTGTGACTTAAGAAAGATGGAAGAATTCCAAAGAAGACTTTAAAGAATGCCAAGCCTTTACTTTAAGAACAGTGGGAAAATCTAACAAAAAAAGATTTCTGGCAACTCTCCCTGGTTCCTATTTAAAAAACAAATATCAAAATGATCAATTAACTAACCCGGGGAATCCCCATGAAAAGCCTTGAAGTTCAAAACCAGAACTTTAAATTACAATCTAGTCTCCACTGGCCATTGAAGCCGACTCTGGGGGTGCTGTGGGTGTTTGAGCACCCCCAATATTGGAAAAATTCCTTGTATGTGTCCAGGGAGGGATTATTTCCATTGGGCTTAGTACTCCCAATAATTTTGAAAAGTTGGCTCCTATGCCACTGGCAACCAGTGTAACTATAACATAAAAGAAGAGAGAAAATCATATTTGTCTGCCAAAAAAATAACTCCGACTGCAGCATTTTGCATTCTCTGCAGGTTCATTATTAAAGATTGTGTAGAGCCAATATAGATAAAGTTACAGTAATCCAATAATGGCAATATTAATGACTGCACTACTAAATGATAAATTGGTTCAAAATATTTACGAATAATCCGAAGCTTTTTAAATATAAAGAAGGATTTACTGACTACCTTATTATTAACTCGAGTATTGAAAGTTGGCTATCCAGTTCCACACCTAAGTTACACTGTATCGAGAGTTAAATCAGAATTGCCAAGCTTGATAATAGGATTACCTACATAAGTACATAAGTATTGCTATACTAGGACAGACCAAAAGTCCTTCAAGCCCAGCATCTTGTTTCCAACTGTGGCCAATCCAGGTCACAAATACCTGGCAAGATCCCAAAAAAGTACAAAACATTTTATGCTGCTTATCCCAGAAATAAGCAGTGGAGTTTCCCCAAGTCCATTTTAATAATGGTCTATGGACTTTTCCTTTAGGAAGCTGTCCAAACCGTTTTTAAACCCCACTAAGCTAACCGCCTTTACCACATTCTCTGGCAATGAATTCCAGAGTTTAATTACACTTTGAGTGAAGAAAAATGTCATCCGATTCATTTAAAATTTACTACTTTGTTGCTTCATCGAATGACCCCTAGTTCTAGTATTTTTTTGAAAGAGTAAACAGATGCTTCACGTCTACCCTTTCCACTGAACTCATTATTTTATAGACCTCATTCATGTCTCCCCTCAGCTGTCTTTTCTCCAAGCTGAAGAGCCCTAGTCACTTTAGCCTTTCCTCACAGGGAAGTCGTCCCATCCCCTTTATCATTTTCATTGCCCTTCTCTGCAACTTTTCTAATTCCACTATATCTTATTTATTTATTTGTTTCATTTGTATCCCACATTTTCCCACCTATTTGCAGGCTCAATGTGGCCGTTCCTCCTCTCCCCTCCACGTCACTGCCCCTGCAGGAAGACCCCGGAGGAGGGTTTGATGTGCCCGAGGGGGGGGGGGTAGGGGCTTGGGTGATGCGCTGGGGGGTAGGGGTTTGGGTGATGTGCCGAGGGGGGAGGGGAGGGTCGCTGGACATGGGTGGCTGCAGGGGGAGAGGAGGGTCGCTGGACATGGATGGCTGCGGAGGGGGGGCAGGGAAGAGGGAGGTGGGGAGGGGGTCCTGAGACCAGATGGGTGGCTGCAGGGGAGGGCAGGGGAGACAGAAGGAACGCTGTGGGGGGGGGCAGGGGGAGAGGAGGGTCGCTGGACATGGGTGGCTGCAAGAAGGGCAGGAGAGAGAGGTGGGTCGCTGGACATGGGTGGCTACAGGAGGGGCAAGGGGAAAGGAGAGGAGGGTCGTTGGACATGGGTGGCTGCAGGGGGGCAGGGGAGAGAAGCGTTGCTGGACATGGGTGGCTACAGGGGGAGGAGGGCCACTGCACATGCGTGGCTGCAGGGGCAGAGGAGGGTTGGTAGGGAGGGGGTCCTGAGACCAGATGGGTGGCTGCAGGGGGGGCAGGGGAGACAGGAAGGACACTGCAGGGGGGGGGGATTACCTTGCTAGCGCTCGTTTCATTGCCTACCGAAACGGGCCTTTTATACTAGTTTTATATAACTCTTAATGCCCAAAATATATTCAGAAATGCATGAGGTTGAGGTTAGTGCAATAATAATTAAAAAAAAAAACCTTAATTATTACAACCTGGTTGCTAAAGGTTCTGTGATAGAATGTTGATCATTTTAATATTTGCTTTGATTAACAGGGTATTTCTTTTAAAATTCGAGAGTTTATGGATATAAGACACAGTGCTACGGAAACTCAACTAATCAAGCAGCTTTTTCCTTGCCATTTAAAAAAAAATGTTTAAATTTTATTTCTCGTTTCTGTTTTAAACAAGGCATTACATCACTTGTACAGAAAAGATTGGTTACTTTAAGGATGTATATTTAAGTAAAAAAAAATAAAGAAGAAAAGATTTTTCTATTGTTAACCATTCTCAAGTCCACAATTTGAGTCTAAGATTCCTCAAGAATGGAGATCAAGGAAATGTTTTAATATATTTATAATCAAATGTGAGGTGATTCCTTTTTGCATTACAAGAGCTACTAATGGTTGAATAAATCAACCCCCAGAGTTTCTTTTAGATGTTATAATAGCTGCAAGCTGAGACGGTTCATAATAAACATATTTAACTGATTGGTGTTTGATCACGCATTTACAGGGTTATCTTAGGAAAAAAGTAGCACCTATCTGAAGCACTTCAGTTTTCATTTGGAGGAATTGTTGCCTCTTTTCTGGGTATCTCTTGATACATCTGGAAATATTTGTATTTTTAGACCTTTAAAAGTATTTTCTGTATTTTGAAAAAACATCTTCAATATCCAATATTTATCCGGAGCCAGCACCACTGTAGCCAACAAGGTGGCTGCTGTGACTTGTTCTGTATCAGAAGATTCAAGAAACTCAGATACATCTAATGACTGGTTTTCTGACATGTGTTGGTTACTTTCCTTTTTAACAGGCAAATAATATGCTTGCGAGAAGGGAGGAATACTCTCTTCCGCAATTTCCAGTATTTCGTTAATGTAGTTCTTTAACATTTCTCCAGGGGAAACAGCAAATTGTTGTGGAACATTTATTTTATAATACTCAGAATTTCAGTATTGTGAATGTATCTAGTTGACTGATAATAAAAATATACAATAAAGGTGCACTAGGCAGTGTTATCTAGCGTTGTACTTCATTGCTTGTGTCATAAAACACTTCTGTGAATACCAGTGAAAGGTTAACTCTAAAACTTTAGCTCCAAATGATGGAATTAAATCATTTTAAAACTGTGCAGTGAATTAACTACTTCTCTATACTCATGATATACAGTCAAACACTTTTAAAATGAGCACTTGAAAAAGACTAGAGATTTTAGTGGCATACATTATGATGTACAAAGCTGTTTTTTTTTTTTAATTGAAGTGCTTACTTCGTATTTAGTCCTAAATTCATCTATATAAATGCAATTATGATCTACAAAGTCATCTTTCCATTGATAATCCATCATGCAATTATGACTTTGTTTCCCAGTGGAATACATTTGGCCTCATTTGATTATAAGTCACGATGTTGTGAACAATATATTGCCCAGCACATCACATCTGTGGTATTGATAATTCATTTATCATGGTCCTTAACAGCTTAGTAAGACATGCATTACAAACAAGGTGAGGACTATATTTGTATAACAATTGCTTTGGACAGCTGTAGGTCTTTTATGCATATGATTTTGATAGTTTTATGCTATTAACCAGTCATTGAGCTCAGAAATAGAACAATAGCATGGTTTAAGCAGGATGGAGAGGACCCTGACTGGTTTCCTTTAAGCGGCATCACTTAACTGGGCAGTACCACTGAATAGTGGTTCTGACCAGCAAGGCACTTCCTGATAAGTGCCAAGGTGATCTGTACGACTACTACTAATCATTTCTATAGTGCTACTAGACGTACGCAACATGAAGAGACAGTGCCTGCTCGACAGAACTTACAATCTAATTAGGACAGACAAACAGGAGAAATAAGTTATAAGGGAATTACTAAAGTGGGAATGATAAAACAGATATGGTTACTGATCAAGTGAATAGGAGTTAGGAGTTAAACGCAGCCTCAAAAAGGTGGGCTTTTAGTCTAGATTTGAAGACGGCCAGAGATGGAGCTTGACGTACTGACTCAGGAAGTCTATTCCAGGCCTATGGTGCACCAAAATAAAAGGAATGGAGTCTGGAGTTGACAGTGGAAGAGAAGGGTACAGATAAGAGAGATTTATCCAATGAACTCAGTTCCAAGGGAGGAGTTTAGGGAGTGATAAGAGTGGAGAGGTATTGACGAGCTGCAGAGTGAATGCACTTGCAAGTCATTAAGAGGAGTTTGAACTGTATGCAGAAATGGATAGGGAGCCTATGAACTGACTTTAGGAGAGGGCTAATATGAGCATAGCAACACTGGAAGAATATAAGTCGAACAGCAGAATTTTGAACAGATTGAAGGGGAGAGAGATGGCTTAGTGGGAGACCTGTGAGAAGCAAATTGCAGTAGTCTAAGTGATAGGTGTAGATAAGGGTTTTGGTAGTGTGCTAGGGCTCATCATTGCCATTTTAGTTGATGGCACTAGCACGGGCAGCAGTGGAGAGTGACTGCTACTGCTTGGGCCCTCCCTGAACTACCAATGAAGTCATGAGTAAGTCTCAGGGAGGGTCAGGAGTGGGGGAGGGTAGGCATTCAGGGGCCGGGATTTTAAGTCAGGAGGTGGGGGCTTATTGCAGGGAGCAGGATTGTTCTGTTGTGGATTGAGAACTAGTTAAAAGATAGAAAACAGAAGGTAAGAATAATTGGCCATTTCTCTCAATAGAGGATGGTCAATAGTGGAATCCCCCAGGGATATGTACTGGGACCAATACTATTTAATATATCTAGAAATGGGAAGAATGAGTGAGGTGATTAAATTTGCAGATGACATAAAAACCATATGTGGACTGTGAGAAATTGCAGGAGGACCTTAGGAAATTGGAAGACTGGGCATCAAAATGGCAGATGAAATTTAATGTGCACAAATGCAAAGTGATGAATACTCGGAAGAATAATTCAAATCATAGTTACTTGATGCTAGGGTCCACCTATGGAGTCAGCACCCAAGAAAAGATCTAGGTGTCATTATGGACAATATGTTGAAATCTTCTACTCAGTGTGTGTTGGCGGCCAAAAAAGTAAATATATTGCTGGGAATTATTATGCAAGGGATAGAAAATAAAACAAAGAATATTATAATATCTCTGTATCACTCCACGGAGTAACCTCACCTTGAATATTGTGTGCAGTTCTGGTTGCTATATCTTAAGATATAGAAGAATTAGAAAAGGTTCAAAGAAGGGTGATCAAAATCATTAAGGGGATGGAACTCCTCTCATATAAGGAAAGGTTTAAGAGGTTAGGGCTCTTCAATTTGAAAAAGAGATGGCTGATGGAAGATATGATAGAGGTCTATAAAATCCTGAGTAGAGCAGAATGGATTATTTACTCTTTGAAAAAGTACAAAGACCGGGGGACACTCCATGACGTTACATGGTGATACTTTTAAAATGAATAGAAGAAAATATTTTTTCACTCAATGAATGGTTAAGCTCTGGAACTCATTGTAGGAGGATATGGTAACAGCAGTTAGAGTATCTGGGTTTAAAAAAGGTTCGAACAAGTTCCTGAAGGAAAAGTCTATAATCAGCTATTAAGATAGTATTGATTTGAGTTTCCTTTTGCACTGTGTGATGTGGGATTTGTCTCAGTTGGGAGGGTATGGGAGACCAGAGAAAGGGGTGGTCCTCTAGTTGAAGGCACTTCAGCAGCTCTGGTCTCATTTTTTCACGACTGTGGATCCCGTCACTGTGTGCTCCACTGGGGGGATTAGGAGAGTTCATTTCCTTAATTCCCCAGTGCTTGAGGTTTCTCCAGCAGGAAAACTGGGAAGAGAAATGAGGCTCTGTAAAGCTTTGAGAAAAGGAAATGCTTGTTTCTAAAACTGCTAACAAAAACGTTTATGTTGCCATTTCAGAATATGAACGTACATCCTTGTGCAGACAAAGGAATGCTCATGTTCCATTTTTACCTTGTTGATATTTCTGATACCTATTTTCATGAACTGGACATTTCTTTAGCATGTAGCTGGTGCATAGATGCCATTTCTCCATGTTTCATACAACAAGCAGGGAGAGGAAGGGATAGCAGATGGTATTTATTTATTTATCCAAAAAATTTCTATCCTGCACTATCTCACGATTCTAAGTGGGTTACGATTATTACATACACAAAAGTTTCATATGGCTGGGCAGCCTTCAGTTTTTTTTTATGTTTCTATCCTGTTCTAAGATACTAGTGGAACTTGAGACATCCTGACTTAAACACAAGTCCCATTTGTTCATCATTTCTAAAATGCTGCTCATTGTCCATGTCCATTTTGAGATTTGCAGATTCATGATTGCACTGACTTTATTCCTGTCTAAGAACCTTGTTGCTGTCCACAGTTGAATAGGCTTCCATTTGCAATTTCTTTCTGTCTGGCTATTGTTTTGGCTTTTCGCAGTGCAAGGCAAGGCTCTAGCAAGAGGTATTATTGCTATGAGGCATCACTACCTTCTTTTCTAAGTGGTCCTGAATAATTTCTACTGCCATGTTTCCAAGTATTTGTGATCTGGATTGGCCACTCTTGGAAACAGGATACTGGGCTTAATGGACTTGTGGTCTACTACTACTAATCATTTCTATTGTACTACTAGACATAGGCAGTGCTGTTCATATTATATGCAGGTACTTTGTCCCTAGAGGGCTCACAATCTAAGTTTTTGTATCTGGGGAATGGAGGGTTAAGTATTCAAGATCATGTAATGACTACATTATAATAACACTCTGTAAGCCACATTGAGCCTGCAAAAAGGTGGGAAAATGTGGGGTACAAATGCAATAAATAATAATAATAAGTGACTTGTCCAAGGGCACATGGAGCTACAGTGGGAATTGAAACCAGATTGTCAGGATCAAAGCCCATTGCACTAACCATTAGGCCACTGCTCCCTCCAGCCCAGTATGGCAATAGGAATGTACTTATACAATAGGAATGCAAATCATATCATATAAGAACATAATATAATGATTATTATAGTGGGTCAGACCAAGGGTCCATCAAGCCCAGTATTCTGTTTCAAACAGTGGTCAATCCAGCTCATGAGTACGTAACAGGATCCCTAAAAGTAGTTAGTTTGTTTCTATGTTACTTACACCCACAGATAAACAGTGGCTTTCCTCAGGTCTACCTTAGTGACAGTTTATGAACTTTTCTTCCAATAATTTGTCCATGCTAAATGCTTATACCACATTATCTGGAAATGAGTTCCAGAGGGCCCTTTTATTAAGCTGTGTTAAGTACTAACACGCAACTAAAGTAGCAAAAAATGGCCCTAATGCCGGATGTGCTAAAGTGTTCTATTAGTTCTGTCATCTGTGCGCTAAGGGAGGGATTCTATATACGGCGTCTAAAAAATCCGTGTGGAAAACATTTTTGCCTAAGCGTATTGTATAAGCGGGTACATAGAATTACGTTTAGTTGATACCACAGTGCCTAAAACTACACGCATCCATTTACACCAATGGAAACATGGCATAAATCCTCACATGTAGATTTAAGCTCACTGGGCCATATTCTATAACTACGTGTGTAAATTTTGGAACACCCAGGAAACATCCAGTTCCTTGCCCATAACCATGCCCCTTTTTGGCTGCGCGTATTAGAAGTTAGACGCATTTGTGTTATAGAATATGCTTAGCGAGTTGTGGGTGTGAATTCTAATTGTTGCCAATTAGTGCTCATTATTGCTTGTTAAGTGCTGTTATCAGCGCTGATTGGTTTGTTAAGCCAATTAAGCTAAGTGTGTTATTATAGAATACACTTGGATTTCAGCATGGATCTCTAGGCGCGCTATATAGAATCCAGAGGTAAGCATGCAGTAATTACATAGTAAATGATGGCAGATAAAGACCTGAATGGTCCATCCAGTCTGCCCAACAAGAGAAACTCAATTTACATGGTATGAAATACTTTAGATGTAAACCTGAGTTTGATTTGTCCCTGCCTTTCTCAGGGCACAGAACGTAAAAGTCTGCCCAACACTGTTTCTGTACTAAAAGTTCTGAAGCTAACGTCGAAGCCCCTTAAAATTTACACTCCAGCCCATCCATAGTAACATAGTAACATAGTAGATGACGGCAGATAAAGACCTGCATGGTCCATCCAGTCTGCCCATGACAAACTCATATGTGTATACCTTACCTTGAATTTGTACCTGTCCTTTTCAGGGCACAGACCATATAAGTCTGCCCAGCAGTATTTCCCGCCTCCCAGCCACCAGTCCCGCCTCCCATCACCGGCTCTGGTACAGACCGTATAAGTCTGCCCACCCCTATCCTCGCCTCCCAACCACCACCCCCTCTTCCCCTCAACTGCTCCGCCACCCAATTTCAGCTAAGCTTCTGAGGATATATTCCCTCTGCACAGGATTCCTCTATGCATATCCCACGCATGTTTGAACTCCGTTACCGTTTTCATCTCCACCACCTCCCGCGGGAGGGCATTCCAAGCGTCCACCACCCTCTCCGTGAAAAAATACTTCATACATACATCCATATCTATTCAGTCACGATCAGGGCACAGATTGTAGAAGTCCGCCCTGCATCGGTTTTATTCTCCAAATACCCGCGTCGCCACCCAATCTCTACTAAGATTCCGTAGATCCATTCCTTCTAAACAGCGTTCCTTTGTGTTTATCCCACGCATGTTTGAATTCCATTACCGTTTTCATCTCCACCACCTCCCGGGGGAGGGCATTCCATGTATCTACCATCCTCTCTGTGAAAAAAATACTTCCTGATGAGGCAGCTTGCATTACTCCTGAGTCCACCCCCCCCCCCCCTTCAACTTCAATTCATGTCCTCTAGTTCTACCACCTTCCCGTCTCCAGAAAAGGTTCATTTGCGGATTCATACCTTTCAAATATTTGAATGTCTGTATCATGTCATCCCTGTTTCTCCTTTCCTCCAAGGTATACATGTTCAGGTCGGCATAATTATTTTTAAAAGTGTTTTTGAGAGGAGTGTGTCCATTGTTGCCATGCTAACTGGTTAGCATGTCCATAACACGGGAGCCCTAAGTGCCTCCTCAATAGGAGGTGGTAAATATTCCTGCAGTAATTTTTTAAAATGGCCCTGTGCTAATGCTAAGATTACAACATGCCCATATATGAAACAAATAAGAAAAAACACTTTTTGAGAGCCACACTAGAAATGGGCTTAGCACAGAGGAAGGCCAACATAAGGGGAAATGGGATGGGATTTGACATACTGTCTTTCTGTGATTACAATCAAAGCAGTTTATATATTATATACAGGTACTTATTTTGTACCTGGGGCAATGGAAGTTTAAGGGGCTCTTTTACTAAGACGTGTAGGCACCTATGCACGTACAATGCATGTGAAATTAG
Organism: Microcaecilia unicolor; assembly: GCF_901765095.1. Taxonomy (NCBI): domain Eukaryota; kingdom Metazoa; phylum Chordata; class Amphibia; order Gymnophiona; family Siphonopidae; genus Microcaecilia; species Microcaecilia unicolor. The sequence goes on from NC_044031.1 coordinate 537,079,955, forward strand.
AAGTACCGCCCGGCTACCACGTGCCCCCGGTGGTAATTCTAATTTCGACACACATTCATAATGCGCAGCAGAAAATAATTTCTATTTTCTACCACATGGCGCTAACTGGGCGGTAATCGGTAGTGTTCATGCGCTGATGATTACCACCTGGTTAACACATGAGACGTTACCGCTAAGTCAATGGGTGGCAGTAAGGGTCTCAGGCCCAATATGGACGCAGCTGATTTTATTTTGCTGCACGTCCATTTTCAGCAAAAAAAAAGGCCTTTTTTGCAGGTGTGCTGAAAATTGGACCTGTATGCACCCGATACATGCGTTTACACCAGTGCAGGCCATTTTTCAGCGCACCTCAGTAAAATGGCCTCTGAGTGACTTGCCCAGAGTCACAAGGAGCTGCAGTGGAAATCAAACCCAGTTCCCCATGATCAAAGTCTGCTGCACGAATCACTAGGCTACTTCTCCATTCCAAGGATGAGCTAAGCCCATTTCTTAGTGCAGCTTAGTAAAAGAGCCCTAATGTGATGAGTGAAAAATATTTTCTCCTATTTGTTTTAAATTACTACTTTGTAACCTCTTTGTACGTTTTGACGTGGTAAACCATTGATTTGTACTTGGCTGTGGCACAGCCCAGGATTTTATGGACTTTTATCATATTTCCCCTCAGATGTCTTCTCCGAGCTTTAGTTTTTCTCATATGAGAGTTGACCCCACTATCTTTTGGCCTGTGTTTTGTGCTTTCTTCTTGCTGATCTACTAACTTCTTTCCCAATTCTCCTCTCTATTTCTTCTCGATTTACCTATTCTCTTTACTTTCTCCCTTATCTGGGGGATTCTATGTATGACACCTTGTGCAAATCAGCATGCATTGCCAATTTATGCATGGAAATTAAATGGCTAATGAGCTTATCAGCACCAATGATTGGCTGCTAACAACCAATTATTGGTGTTAATTGGCCTTAATTGGGATTTATACATGGATCATATTCTATAACGGTCTGTGCATAAATCGTGTGGCGTGTAAATTCAAAGGGGCATGACCAGGGGCATTTTGGGGGTATTCCCAGAATTTATACGCATTGTTACAAAATAGACCCCATCAGTGCAGGCATTTACACCTGCTTTAAGCAGGCGTAATTGCTGGTGCCTTAAAAGGTAGTCACCATTTATGTGCTTTGCGTTATTCAATAAAGGGCATGGATCCTTTATAGAATAGTGCTCAGCACTTACATTTTTCAGCACAGAGTTTTCGGTGCCATTTATAGAAACTAGTCCTATATGTGTCTCATGCATTGATTTTTCCCCTTCATCTTTTCTATTTCTCTCTATTTACTGAGAGCTAGTTTTCACTAACCTTCTCTTCCTCTCACACCCGCCAGTTCTCTCTGTCCCATCCTTTTACCTCCTCCATCTCATCCCTCCGTTGCCCCCCACCATCAGTCTCCCTTATTCTTTTTCTAAGAACTTTCTCCTTTCTGATTTTCTGATTTTCTCAAACTAACCCCCTTTGATTCTCTCTCTTCTTCTAACCACTGGTTTTCCCTCTCATCCTTGTCAAATACTTCATCCTCTCCAGTCACCTGTTGCATCTTCATTTCTTATCCTATCTCACTCTCTACCTCCTTTCGTGCTGTTCGATCACAATATATTTATTTAGGCTTCCTCACCATCTTGCCATATCTGTTATTGTCTTGTACCCTACCCATCCACAGTCTTAGTCCTTCGTTTTTCAAGTCCTTCTATATTTCTTACCTTTTCAGTTCTTAGTCTCTCTTTTTCACCACTTTCCTACTTACAGCTTTCCAACTCCTACTTTCACCTACTCATCAGTTATTCCTTTCTCTGTTTTTCACTCCTTCATTAATCCCACCTCACCCTCCATTTCTTACCCTGTCTCCAGGGGTGTGCTGGTAAATTTGTAACAACAGGCTCTTTCTCCGGACGTAGCCAGCTCTGCAGTTGGAAGGGCCAGGGGTGGCCGGGTGGAGGGGGGGGAGCAACACTTGCCTCTCTCTCCTCTCTCCCTTCATGTGGGCACGCTAGGCATACCTTTGCTGGCAACCAATAAATGGACTGCCACCACTCCCAACGTCTTGCTCTGAGCAGCATGCTGGAACTTCTCACACATGCTCGAGAAGTCCCAGTCTGCTGACCAGAGCTGGAAACAAGGAGCTGGGAGCAGCAGTAGTCTATTTACTTGGCTGGCAGGGCTCAGCATCCCCACCAGCAAAGTAAAAGAGAATTCAGCAGGGGGCCCAAGCCCACATTTTGAGAGCCAGTTGTTAAAGTAGCCATGGAGGGCCCTACTTTAACAACCGGCTCCCAAAATTCTTAAAAACTTAACAACCGGCTCTTGCGAGCCTGTGAGAGCCTGCTCCAGCACACCACTGCCTGTCTCACACCCCCAACTCTGTCTCTCCTTAATCACCAATGCGCCCCCATCCAAACACTGAGTCACTATTCTCCCAAGTACCCTCAGTAGCAGCATCAATAGTAGTCTGAGCTGCCAGAGCCACCCCATTAAGAAAGGACAGCAGGGAGTAGAAAGTAATAGCTCTTGGTGATTTTCAGTTCTTGGGCATGGGTAGAAGAGGAAAACAAAAAAGAAGAAGAGCAAACCCCTACGAATCAAGGCACAGAGCAAAAATGAAAGTAGGGAAGGACCAATATACAATTCCAACTCAAGGGTAAAAAGCAAATTTATTAGTCAGACAATGCAAATCTGCATTTTCGTGAGGGGGTACCTGCCTGAGAAATCAACAAGTCAATCCAAATGTGTGTGCATATCGGTGTACACAAACTCATGCAGACACTTTAAAAGGCATGTGAACCCCCCCTTTAAAACAGTGTCCTTGGTAATGCAAATATCAACAGAGTAAAATATTGTGGGGGCCTTTTACTAAGGTGTACTGAAAAATGGCCTGCGGTAGTGTAGGCGCATGTTTTGGGTGCATGCAGATCCATTTTGCAGCGCACCTGCAAAAAATGACTTTTTAAAAATTTTTTGCCGAAAATGGATGTGCGCAAAATATAACTTGGCGTGCGTCCATTTTGTGTTTGAGACCTTACCGCCAGCCATTGATTTAGCGGTAAATTCTCACGTGTTAACTGGGCAGTAATGACCTATGTGTGTCAAATGCAACTTGGCACGCATCATGGACGCATGCCAGAAAATAAAAATAATTTTTCGGATATGTGTATCAGACATATGTCAAAAATGAAATTACTGCAAGAGCCACGATTTAGCCAGGTGGTAACTCCAAATTGGCACATGTTGGTCGCACGTAGACGCTTACATGGCTTAGTAGAAGGGCCCCTCTGTGCTGTAACTAAATTGCAGGTTTCAAAAAAAGTGGTCACAAGAAACAACCTCTTGTGCAGGGGCATATTTAAGGCATTGCATAATTTCTCCAAAAATCTGAATGGACTTTTAACACCTTCGGTAGAGTAATAAACCAGAGTGAACCTGAAGGTGAAAACTTAGTGCTGTGTCAACTGCCAGCGGCTCCTGAAGAAGCATTGTAGTGAATCAGAGGGGCTCTGTCGAGCAGCAGCCATGCACAGCTTTTTGTGAAAGCTAAGTCACTAAGACTTTATATATATTTTATTGCCGATTAACACTTAAGTAATATGAAAAGAAGAATGAGATTGATAATTAGGAGAAAGATATATTATTGGAAGGAGGAGGTTTTCAGACTAATGATGGATATTGACAGCAATCCACATGAGTAAGCAAATGTGGTCCTGACTGACGTTTTTTCCTTCATAGTAACATAACATATTAGATGACGGCAGAAAAAGACCTGCACGGTCCATCTAGTCTGCCCAACAAGATAAACTCATATGTGCTACTTCTTGTGTATACCTTACCTACCTTGATTTGTATCTGCCATTTTCAGGACACAGACCGTAGAAGTCTTGCCCAGAACTAGACCCACCACCCAAACACCAGCCCCGCCTCCCAATCTCAGCTAAGCTTCTGAGGATCCATTCCTTCTGCACAGGATTCCTTTATGTTTATCCCACGCATGCTTGAATTCTGTTACCGTTTTCATATCCACCACCTCCCGCAGGAGGGCATTCCAAGTATCTACCACTCTCTCCGTGAAAAAATACTTCCTGACATTTTTCTTGAGTCTGCCCCCCTTCACTCTCATATCATGTCCTCTCGATCTACCGCACTCCCATCTCCAGAAAAGGTTCATTTGCGGATTAATACCTTTCAAATATTTGAACGTCTGTATCATATCACCCCTGTTTCTCCTTTTCTCCAGGGTATACATGTTCAGGTCCTTCACCTAGTCAACGTGTAATCTTTCATACATATCTGGTATATATCTAGTGAATTTACACCTAAGTTGGCTTGAGACTTATTTGTACAAAGACATCAAGTTGGATTACAAATTAACTTGTTTTATTCTAAAAGGATTTGAACTGCTTGTTGCAGAATTATCAGTAAAGGTTTTGTTTGTTTCATAAAAAATTTGGACTGGAGTCTTTTCCTTTCCATGGGACAGAAAGCTGATTTGTCCCCAGACTACTAAAGGGGCAAAGAGCAAAAGAACCTGGCTAACACCCTATGGACTGTTTGTTTGTGGCCCGGGTCAAGGGTGCCCGACCCTGAGAAGTAGTCAGTGCCCAAGGATGCTGGTCTGTGGTGAGACCCGGGTTATATATGTATGAGGGTAGACTGTGCACATGAGTAAGCAAATGCGGTCCTGGGTAAAGTCTTTTCCTCCACCTAGTCAACGTGGTGTAATCTTCCAGACTTATCTAGAGAAAACCAAAAGGGGTCCTGTTGTTTTAAAACACACTGTATATATTTGATATATCCTACTTTTTTATATTGAAATACATATTTTCCTTCCCAAATAGGTTCCAAATATCTTTTTTCTTTTTTTTTGTGTGTGACAGTTGCTTTACAGACTCTTGGTTCTTTTTGCTTTCTAGAAGGCAAAACCTTTTGGAGTGAAGGAAGGTTTATTATTGTGCTTTATACTGCAGCATTGTTATAACGTGCCATTATCCGACTGCATTACATCCCCATAGCATAGTATGGGGAGATTCCATCAAATCTATTTATGCAACTAAAGGCTAGTAACTTGAAAGCATTAAACCGAGATTGCACAGATGTTATGGGTCCCACATTGCTTTATTCTTTGCGTTGTGCAGTTCCTCCTGGCGTAGTCTGGTATTTGACCTCTCACTGAAACTCACTCTGCTCTTCCCTTTTTTTTCACTCTCTCTCTCTCTGACATTTATTCTCCTATTTTATTACTTTCCCAGAGTGACCGTAAAATGTTTTAGGATAATTCTGCATGACAGGCAATATGTAAAACTGTATCATATTGCATAATTTCATTTACTTCCTAATTTTGAAGATCTACTGTCATCTACCGCGGAATATAGCCGAATGATTCAGTTTCTTTGCTTCACGAAAATTCAAAAGTAGGTTGAAATTTGTAAATATAATCCTGTTTAAGAAAACAAAGCTAAATCTTTTTTTTTTCTACAGGAATGGGGGGGGGGGGGGGGGGGGATGTCACTCGAAGCTACTGAAAGACTGTTAGGTTTAATTGCTTTTATTAACAACCAAATTCATTATGAGAATCCATTTACAGAGGGGCTGACACCAGACAAAGCCTGAGGCAGCTCTGGAGCTCTGGGATGCAACATCTGTTCCATAAAATCTCTCACACACATTCAACTCTTCTCCTGCTCAGGCAGTGGCTGCTTTAGTGCTTTTTCAAACAACTTCTCCTTGGGATATATAAGCTCAAAACATAGGCCAGCTACTTCCTTCACGTCTCTGCGGTTAAGTCAGTTAAAGGCCATCCAGAGTCAGAGTGCTCGTACCGTAATTAAAAATGCTCATGGATTTAATTTTTCAGTGAAAAATTAATTACTTTTTTCTTTTATCAGTGTAATGGAATTCTTGTCTATTGAATATGTAGTAAAATGAGCCTGTCTCAGCTGTGACTCGCTATTAATATTTTAGTGGATTTGTAAATAGCCTCGCTAATTGGTGAGGCTTTCCACCACATTATTCAGAGATTAACATATGCTGTTATCCATAATAGATCAGCCACTTCCAAAAGATCTGAAGTCTACATGAAATTGCTTGAAATACTAAATGCATATTTTGCCTAAAGACAAATTCTAAGGAATTTAGGATATTATAAGTGTGTCAGGTAGGATGCCTCAGGAAGACTGCTGCTTATTTAAAATGTTGAGGTAGGGAAAGAGAGGCAGAGAAGGGGGAGAGAGGTAGAGAAGGAAAGTAACATTTCAGCTGCTTCACTTCAGACTGGGTTGCAATTTGGTATTTATTTCTAGACTTAAATGTATTGTATTTATTTACTCACTTATATTCTGCTTACAGCCTAGGCAGATTTCAATGATATACATACATAAAAGTTAAATAAAACACAACAGTTCATCTTCCACAGAACATAGAGAATTGGTTGAGGATCCATTTTCAAATACGAGAGCATGCAAATAATTCTCATTTTGGTGGCTTTTGAATATGCCAGGCTTTACTTCAATTATCAATTAACCAGTCAATATTCAGCTAGCTGACCGCTGAGGGGCTGAATTAGGCCCCACTATTCAATTCCAGGCCATGTCTGGGCAATGGCACTGAATACTGGGGTATGACCTGTCAAGAGTGTGCCACTTGGACTTATGTGAGTCCCTGCCAATATTCAGCCAGGAACCATAAAGGACACTGAAGTGCTAGTCTAATCCTCCCAGATCCCCTTTCTAGCTACCCCTTCTCATCCCGAAATCTCCCCCAGATCTGAGCCCCCCCCCCCCAATCTCTGTCAATACAGGGAACTGTTGTAGCAGACAACCACTAAAGGGTAGAAGATGATTTTATTATGAGATAGAATAAAGTCCAAAGTATGTCCCGCAGTATATGTCGGTAATGTAACATGTTACATGAGGCCTAAATCAAAGAGCATCATCTATCTTGGGACCCTACAGGATTATTCACATACAAACTAAAGAGAGAACTTAATATCAAATTTGGATATTGGATAACCATTGTGGTCAGGGCTTGAGAAAGTAAATCCCAAAAAGTGATGTCAAAAGAAGGTAGTCTTGTTGTTTGGGTAGTCTCAGGGGATATTCGGCGCCACTGTCTGGTTAAGTGCCGCTGAATATCCCCAGTTAGGCACTGTGAAGCTATTTAAGTGAGCAGGAGAGGTTCCTGCCCCCTTAAATTGCTTTGAATATCGGCCTCTAGGTCTCATTGCATAAAATGAGATGTGTGCTAAAATAGCACAAGTTTGTAGTAAAATAACACTGTAGTCCACATTGATAACTATGCCTCTAAATCATTAAGGGGGTCTTTTACAAAGGCACGCTAGCATTTTTAGCTCACTCTGATTAGCATGCTCTAAACACTAGAGATGCCCATAGGAATATATGGGCATCTCTAATGTTTAGTGCATACTTATTTTTAGCGTTCACTAAAAATGTTAGTCACCCTAAATTAGTAATTTGGTGTGCAATTGTTATTAAGTTAAAGAGGGATATGAATGTAAAAATAAATAAAACCCCAAAGACCCCTTTTAGAAAGCGGCGGTAAGCCCAATGGGGGCTTACCACTTACTAAAAAGGAAGTACCTCTGGGCTACTGCAGCAGCCTGGCAGTAGTTCCCATCCCCAGTTCACGTCATATCAGGAGCTACAAAAATATTTTTATTTTTGTAGCGCTGGTGTGTACCTGGAGGTAATCAGGCAGTGCTGCATGCTTCCTGGTTACTGCCGGGTTAGCATGGGAGCCCTTACCGTCACCTCAGTGGGTGGTGGTAAGGGCTGTCCCCCGAAATGGCTACACGGCAAGTGCTTTATTTGTCGCATGGCTATTTCCTGAAAAAAGGAAAGACCTACCTTTTACCTGCTGCAGTAAAAGGGGCTTCGGCGTGCATCAAAAACACACGCTGACGCCAGCATAGGCCCCCTTTTGCTGCATCTTGGTAAAAGGGACCCTAAATAAATAAAACCCTAAATACTCTCCCAGTTGTGACCCAACAAATGTTGCACCTCCTTATCTCTATGAAGTGATTCATTTAGAATCCAAGTAAAAGAGAAAAGCTGGTTCAATCCCCATGCAAACGTGACTAAATCACCCCTTGCAGATTGGGCAAAAGATCAATTACCTAGCAGCATAATTCTAAAATAGAATGATGTTTAATCAAACAGTGTTGAACTAAGAGTGCCACTAATTTTAGTTTATTAATACAATGTTTGTAGCCAGCGAGATCCAACATGGCTGCGCTCTGCTAGGATGCTTCGGACCTCGTTCTTGCACTAACTAGAGATGCCTAAACGTAGAGGGAGAATAGCGGGCAGAGCTTGCCTGCTTTCATCCCCATTACCTGGTCTTATTGATCATTTCATGAGGCCACGGGCAGTTATACAAGAAGGCGGAACGCCTCCGATTAGGAATGCCGGCGAACGGGAGATTTGGGCTTCCTCCGGACTAGAAACAACTCTGAGCCCCGCTAAACGCTCTCCACCTCCTCAGCTGCTCGGTGCAAGCTCTTTCCTCTCTGACCCAACGGGGTCCCCTTTGGAAGGCGTAGGGGACCCTGAAGAACCCCGGGGAGAAGCATTTTTACCATCCGAGGAAGGAATGGAGGGCAGTTTGCCCATATTGTCGCCGCGGAGTGAGGAGAGAGAAACTGAGGGATGAAGTGAAACAGATGTACAGTCTTCAGTAAGGTTTGAACTTCCTAAAGAGTTAGTGACCAAGCCAAAGAATGTGACTTTAGATGCTGTGTGGGATTTAATGTCTAACCTGGGACAACTTTTCCTTAAGCAAACGGATGAGGTTTTACCGAGAGTAAAGAGTATTGAAACTGATTTGAAAAAAAAGGAAGAAGAGTTTAAAGCTTTAAATGAAAAAATGGTAAAAATTGATCAAAGGGTTATGAAGTTGGAAACGTTACAAACTATGATGGTAAAAGACATAACTAATCTCAGGCGAAAAACGGAGGTTTTTGATAATTTTACTAAAAATCACAACCAGAGATTCGTTAACTTTCCCAGGATACAAAATGTTCTTCCTCTCAAGATGCTGAAACGATACTTCCGTGAAACTTTGAATGTTCTGGAAAAGGATTTTCCACCCTTTCCCCAAGTTTATTATGTCTCAGAAAAGAACTTGAATCAAGAGACTGAAAAACCTATTGATGTTTCTCTTTTGCTTGAGACTTCTGACTCTGAGTTGGCGACGGCCGCTACTTTGGTAGCTGCTGTCGCATTAATGCCTGATAAAAATTGGATTTTCCATCTTTTTTTCCGTAATAAGGAGAAACCCTTTTTGGGTTTCAAGATATTGTTATTTCCTGATGTCTCCAAGGAGACACAACGATGGAGGAAACAATTTTTACTCCTTAAGCCCGAAATTTTGCACTTGGGGGGTGACTTTTTTTTAAGGTACCCCTGCAAGTGCATAGTAAGGCTGGGGGGGGGGGGAAGAAATACCTATTTACTGAACCTGAACATTTGTCATCACTAATAGCCTCAGTTAAGGTGGAAAAGCTTTAAAGAATGATGTATAATTTCTTAGCAGAGAAGGATATACCTTATAATTTGTTCCTATATTATAATTCTCCCCTTAGATTACTTGAAATCTTGGATCTCCAATTATGGACTTGAGTGTCTTATAATTTTGAAAGCGTAAAGATTTATTTGCTCTTTCTTTTGCAATTTCTTTATGTAATAGTTCCTAGTTATCTCACACTTTCCTAGGCAAGAAGTTTCTTGTAAATATTGATTAAATGAATAAATAATAATAATAATAATAATAAAAATACAATGTTTGTATTTAGTAAGTTGGGCCTTAAGCATTCTAGAAGTTTGCCTCACATATAACAAATTACAGGGGCACTGTATTGTATAATCAACTCCAGTAGACACCCATGTAGTGTAAGTAGTGCCAGCAGAAAAAGTTAGCAAGAGGAAGCAGGCCCAAGAGACTAAGGAATCATCCTTTTGATAGATTAGGTAGATTTGTGTTGCCTCTAGTCAAATATGGCGTTGGAGCTAAGGTTTCTTCCTTGTCTTTTTGTTCTGCCCTTTTTTTTTTTAAACGCGAACACCAAAACGGCATTGGGAAAAACTCCAGTCCACATGAAGGGGATAGAAACAGTTTTTTGGCAGAGATGGAGTTAATTTGGCAGAGGAATAAAAAATATTACCGCTTTATCTGTTATTCCAATAATGAGCTCTTTATACTTTATGCTTTATTCCATTATGTTGCCCATGTTCTTATGTAATTACTAATTGTATCTTTTATTCTGGAATGGCGATAGCCATGCTGGAACAATGTAAGCCACATTGAGCCTGCAAATGGGTGGGAAAATGTGGGATACAAATGCAACAAATAAATAAATAAATAATAAATAAGATAAAAGTTTGTATTTATGTCCATCTTGTGGATTATGGAATTCTGTAAGTTCAACCATCACATCACAGAACCTGCACTGCTGGCACTTAAAATAACCCACCCTCCCTACCCTGTCCACATCAGAAGCAAAAGTCTTTAGAAACACTGCTGCTGTAGTCAGACATAAAAGTTCTTGTAGATTACGTCCCCTGGTATCACCAATGACTAGCTTAGTAGAGTGAAAACAGTCATGAATATGTAAAAGGTCCTAATATGTATGGATAACTTGAGCAATAATAGAGATCTTTGAGTATAATGCAGCACCCAAGCGATAACATCATCTGTGTCCACCATCTTAGAAGGCAACGACAGTAATTGATCTCTGTCTTTACAGATCACTCTTTTAAAAGATTTTTTTTTACCACCAATTTGGGATATCTTCTGGCCAATAACTTTTCTTCTAATATTGTCACATGAAATTGAAAATCAGCAATTTTAGAACAGATTTGGCAATACCTTAAGAACTATGATAAAGGCAGGCTATTTCTTAGATGGAAAGGCTGAGAACTGCTGTATTGAAAAAAAGTGTTGCGATTAGTATCTTTATGAAAAACTGATGTGACAAAAGAGTTACAGATAAGCTGATGTCGACCCTCTAAAAACGAGATCTTCTGAAAATCATAATGCACATCAAACTGTATAGTAGGGGCTCGAGTTCAGCCACACAAGTTCTTGTAGTTGATCAAGGATGCCCATCCAGATTAAAAAATATATCATCTACAGTATATATCAGCACCATAGATAGATGTATGCAAAAAAAGAAGAATTATATACCCATTTAATCTCAAAATAGACCATGTATAAGTTTGCAAGTGATGGAACAAACATTGCTCCCATGGCCGTCCATGAAATCTGGTGATAGATCACACCTTGAAACAAAAAATAATTTCATTAAAGAGCCAGAGATACCAATTGAAGTAAGAATGAGGAGGCACTCTTCCCTCTAAGCTGAGTGGGAGTTCTCCATCTACACTCCTGCCAGTGGGTGGTGCTGTTTCACTATCACAATTTCAATAGTGAAGGATAGGCAAGCTCTGCAGGACTCCAGGGAACCTGCCTGTTCCTAGAAACTGAAAACACAAATTGAAGCACCCCCCCCCCCACTGGCAGCAGTGCAGTTGGAGGAGTCCCACTTAGCTTAGAGGGAATAATGGGCTCCTTTTACTAAGCAGCGGTAAGCCCAAAGTGGGCTTACCGCTCGCTATACAGGAAGTACCACCGGGCTACCGCAGGAGCCTGGCGGTACTTCCCACCCCTAGTGCGCAATCATTTCCATCGCTACAAAATTTAATTTTGTAGTGTTGGAGTGTACCCAGCGGTGTAATTGGGCAGTGCCACTCACTGCCAGGTTACCGCTGGGTTAACACGTGAGCCCTTACCGCCACCTCAATGGGTGGCGGTAAGGGCTCCCTGAAATGGCCACACTGCAAGTGCTTTACTTGCCATCCACCCATTTCCTGTAGGAAAGTGAGACTGCGGTAAAAGGGGGCCTCAGCGCATGTGTAAAACACGCACAAACACCAGTGCCAGCCCCCTTTTGCTGCAGCTTGGTAAAAGGGGCCCAATGCGAGGAAGGTCTCAGATGGGGATCCGAGTGGCCTTCCTGCTTTGCTTTCAAATTACAAGGATGTCAGATTGAGGAATATTTATTTGCATGTAAAGTACAGATGTTCAGCGCTACCAGCATAGCAGAGTCAGAAACAGAATAACATTGACCCAATAGAGATGAAAAAATAACTGATGTCTCTAACATGGGATTGGATCTGAAGAATCAAAGGACATAAAAACTGGTCCACATAGATACGTGGAGTGGCATAATCGAATGGGGCGCCCAAGTTTTCCTGAAGGTGTCCTCGCAGGACGGCCCCGCGAAGGGGTGGGGAAACCCACATTATCGAAATGAGATGGGCGTCCAAACCTCAACATTTAGGTCGACCTTAGAGATGGTCAACCTATATGTTGAGATGGTCAACCTTAGAGATGGTCATCCACGGTTTTAGCTATAATGGAAACCGAGATCGCCCATCTCAAAAAACGACCAAATCCAAGCCCTTAGGTTATGGGAGGAGCCAGAACTCATAGTGCACTGGTCCCCCTGACATTCCAGGACACCAACCGGGCACCCTAGGGGGCACTGCAGTGGACTTCAGAAATTGCTCCCTTACCTTGGGTGCTGAGCCCCCCCACCCAAAACCCACTCCCCACAACTGTACACCACTACCATAGCCCTATGGGGTGAAGGGGGGGCACCTACATGTGGGTAGAGTGGGTTTGTGGTGGGTTTTGGAGGGCTCACATTTACCACCACAAGTGTAACACATAGGGGGGATGGGCCTGGGTCCACCTGCCTGAAGTGCACTGCAGTACCCACTAAAACTGCTCCAGGGACCTGCATACTGCTGTCATGGAGCTGGGTATGACATTTGAGGCTGGCATAGAGGCTGGCAAAAAAAACAGTTAAAGTTTTTTTTTAGGGTGGGAGGGGGTAAGTGACTACTCTGGGAGTAAGGGGAGGTCAGTTCGGGCACCTTTTCACGGCTTGGTCACAAGAAAAAATGGACCATGTAAAGTCGGCCAAGTGCTCATCAGGGACGCCCTTCTTTTTTCCATTATCAGCTGAAGAAGCCCATCTCTTAATCATGCCCCAGTCCCGCCTTCACTACAGTGCCGACACGCCCCCGTGAACTTTGGTCGACCCCGCGATGGGAAGCAGTTGAGGATGCCCCAAATCATCTTCCTGATTTGAGATAGGCGCCCTTCTCTTTCGAAAATAAGCCTAAATAGAGGAGTGTGGTAGCCGTGTTAGTCCACTCAAGGTTATCAATAGAAATCAAACAAAATAAAACATGGAAAAGAAAATAAGATGATACCTTTTTTATTGGACATAACTTAATACATTTCTCGATTAGCTTTCGAAGGTTGCCCTTCTTTGTCAGATCGGAAATAAGCAAATGTGCTAGCTGACAGTGTATATAAGTGAAAACATTCAAGCATTACTATGACAGTCTGACAGGGTGGGAGGATGGGGGTGGGTCGGAGGTATGCATGGGGACATCAAAGCATATCATTGATATTCTAACAGGATGGGTGTGGATAATTGAGGGGTGGGGTGATCAACAGAGAAATACAGCTTTATGGTTTATAATGGGCTAGGAACCCCAGATCCTTGTTAAGTCCTTTCTGTTGGGTGTTAAAATATTCAATCATTCTGACTTCAAAGGTCTTACGTTCTTGTATGGTTTTAAAGTTACCTTTCAGGATTCTCACTGTGAAGTCACTGGTACAGTGTCCTGGTCCTGTAAAATGTTGACCAACAGGCGTGGGAACCCTACTGGCACCAGTATTGTTCATGTGATGTCTATGTAAATTGAATCTTGTCTTAAGCATCTGGCCTGTTTCTCCAATATAGCATCCTTCGTTACATTTTTTACACTGAATGATATATACCACATTGGAAGATGAGCAAGTGAAAGATCCCTTTATGTTGAATATCTTTCCTTTGTGGGTAACTGTGAGGTCCTGTGAAATATTTTGGCATAGTTTGCAACTGGATAAATTACAGGGAAGTGTGCCCTTCTGTTCCTTTTCAGTCTGTGATGGAAGTTTGCTTCTGATTAGCTTGTGTTTTAAGTTGGGTGGTTGTCGGAAGGCCAGTACTGGTGGGGATGGGAATATCTCTTTCAGTAATTCATCCTCCTGGAGTATAGGTTGCAGATCTCTTATGATTTTCCTCAGCTTTTCCAGCTCTGGATTGTATGTCACTACAAGGGGAATTCTGTCTGTGGATTTTTTCTCCTTGTACTGTAGCAGATTCTCCATGGGTGTTTTGAGGGAGGAGGCAATATTCTTGGAGGTTATTTTGGGGTTGTAGCCTTTCTGTTTGAAGGATGCACTCAGGCTTTTAAGGTGTCTGTCTCTGTCCCCTGGGTCAGAGCAGATATGGTGGTATCTTGTGGCTTGGCTGTAAATTATGGATCTTTTTGTATGTGAAGGATGGAAGCTGGAGTTGTGGAGGTAGCTGCATCTGTCTGTGGGTTTCTTGTATATAGATGTTTGTATACAGCCATCACTGATTGAGACCGTGGTGTCAAAAAAATTGACTTTTTCTGGGGAGTAGTCAATTTTGAATCTGATTGTAGGATGGTATGTATTGAAGGCAATAAGCCTGTAAGTATTTCAAGCAAAGATCCCCAAGCAGACACATTAGGTCATCCTAGTGAATGACTGGCATCTTTATGAATTTTCAGAAGTGTATAGAAAAAAAGGCAAAGTGGGATATTGGGGATTCAAAAAATTAAACTCCGTATTGGTTAAAAATCCAAGGATTTTACCTTGAGTAGTGATATATTTAATATGTGCTTCGAGATTTTTTGTTGGGTCAGTTTCCAAAAGTTTATAAACTGACTTATCTTTCAATTGATGCATTCTTTCAGAAATATAATCATTGTGATTCTGGAGTATAATTGCTCCTTCTTTATCTGCTCTCTATATAATTTTAGATTCTAGGTGTCATAAATGATGCATAGCCTGTTTTTCTTCCTGAGACAAATTATATTTATAGAAAAAAGAGGATTGTTTCACTGGAGTAATATCATATAGGACAATTTTCTTAAAGGTGTACAGTACTGTATCTAGTAGCCAGTCAGATTTATTCCACACCAGTGATTTATTGTGTGTACAGGGTTCTTTATTAGAAAAAAAATAAGCGGAATTGTAAGTTATGAAAAAATTGTTCAAAGTCAACGTGGAAGCACAAGGGGTCATTTGTAGTATTCGAGACAAAATAGAAACTATTAGATAACCTTTGCTCTTCCAAATGGGCCATTTGGTTATGTGATAAATTAATGATCACAAATCGTTCAATCTTTGCAACCTCATTATGGGATGATTGCCCATTTGTTGATGACCCTGGTGGCCCTTTTTTTCATCTGAATCCCCTTCTTCTGTGAAAACTTGATTAAAAAAAAAAAAGCAAAAAAACAGTGTGATCTGTAGAACGATCTTCACCACTAGATGAGGAATCCAATGACATGTGGAATTGAACTTACTTTTTCTTAAAAAACATTAGAGAGAGATGATGGAGGTTTCACCCATGGATGTACATAACCCTCCAAATAGTTTTCTCATCACAATGGAATTTACGAAACTTCTGTGTTCTAAGATTAGAGCAAAACTTATCAAGCTTCTTTTCTAGATCAGCAATCTGAGTGTCATTATTAGAACATGCTTTAAGTTGAAGCAGTTCTTTCACTTTAAGTTGGTCAGTAGGAATTCTAGATTGTGCAGTTTGTATCAATAAGAGCATGATATCTAAGGCACAGTGATTCAAAATGAGTTTCCATAGGGATACAAATTGGGGGGGGGGGGGGGGTCATCAGAATACATATGAGGTTCTTTATTTATAAGTCGCATGGAATTATTTCCCTTTTGTAGTAATCAACTAGAGAAGTCCTACGAAGTACTTGCCTAATGATGTTCTTCCATAATACCAGAAATGCATCCCATTGTGATGTAGCTGAAACACTAGAATGCAACTGTCGCCGATGACACAAAATTATTCAGGGTCGTCAAGTCGCAGGAGGAATGTGAACGATTACAGGAGGACCTTGCGAGACTGGGAGAATGGGCGTGCAAGTGGCAGATGAAGTTCAATGTTGACAAGTGCAAAGTGATGCATGTGGGTAAGAGGAACCCGAATTATAGCTACGTCTTGCAAGGTTCCGCGTTAGGAGTTACGGATCAAGAAAGGGATCTGGGTGTCGTCGTCGATGATACGCTGAAACCTTCTGCTCAGTGTGCTGCTGCGGCTAGGAAAGCGAATAGAATGTTGGGTGTTATTAGGAAGGGTATGGAGTCCAGGTGTGCGGATGTTATAATGCCGTTGTATCGCTCCATGGTGCGACCGCACCTGGAGTATTGTGTTCAGTACTGGTCTCCGTATCTCAAAAAAGATATAGTAGAATTGGAAAAGGTACAGCGAAGGGCGACGAAAATGATAGTGGGGATGGGACGACTTTCCTATGAAGAGAGGCTGAGAAGGCTAGGGCTTTTCAGCTTGGAGAAGAGACGGCTGAGGGGAGATATGATAGAAGTGTATAAAATAATGAGTGGAATGGATCGGGTGGATGTGAAGCGACTGTTCACGCTATCCAAAAATACTAGGACTAGAGGGCATGAGTTGAAGCTACAGTGTGGTAAATTTAAAACGAATCGGAGAAAATTTTTCTTCACCCAACGTGTAATTAGACTCTGGAATTCATTACCGGAGAACGTGGTACGGGCGGTTAGCTTGACGGAGTTTAAAAAGGGGTTAGATAGATTCCTAAAGGACAAGTCCATAGACCGCTATTAAATGGACTTGGAAAAATTCCGCATTTTTAGGTATAACTTGTCTGGAATGTTTTTACGTTTGGGGAGCGTGCCAGGTGCCCTTGACCTGGATTGGCCACTGTCGGTGACAGGATGCTGGGCTAGATGGACCTTTGGTCTTTCCCAGTATGGCACTACTTATGTACTTATGTACTTATGTACTTATGGAGCCTGCAAAGTGGAATGCTTATCACTTTCTGGAAATCCAAATCCAATGTACCACATTTGAGCCATTGAATAGTTCTTACTTACTCATAAATTGAAAAATCTACTACATTTCTTTGAAGAGATGAATAAACCTGGATAAAAGAGAACTGGTCATTATTGTGTATCTGGATTTTCAAAAGGCATTTGACAAAGTACCTCATGAAAGACTCCTGAGGAAATTAGAAAGTCAGGAAAAGGATCTAGGTGTCACCGTTGATGATAAGTTGAAACCCTCTGCTCAGTGTGCAGTGGCAGTGAAGAAAGCAAATAGAATGTTAGGTATTATTAGGAAAGGGATGGAAAACAAACCTGATGTTTTAATGCCTTTGTATTGCTCCATAGTGCGACCGCACCTTGAATTCTGTGTGCAATTCTGGTTACCGCATCTCAAAAAAAATATAGTGGAATTAGAAAAGGTACAGAGAAGGGTGACAAAAATGATAAAGGGGATGGGACGACTTTCCTATGAGGAAAGGTTGAAGTGGCTAGGACTCTTTAGCTTGGAGAAAAGAAGGCTGAGGGGAGATATGATAGAGGTATACAAAATAATGAATGGAGTGGAATGGGTAGACATGAACCACTTGTTTACTTTTTCCACAAACTGGGCAGGCGGCACTTCAGCACTCTCCTTTCATGCCACACCATACACAACATATATCCACACGACAATTTATCTGAGAAAAGAGTGGAATTTATTATGGCCGCAGCATTCCACAACTTATATATGTAAATACATTCACATTATTGAGCAATCCCCCCCCCATATACACCAATATACCTGCTACTGGGAACCTGGAACAATCTGGACTGTTACATATTCCTATACAGACACTACATGCTAGCAGAATCTGTCACCTAAGTTGCACATGCAGAACATTGACAGATCCTCACATGATACAAAATAGGGAAAAGAGGGAGAGTAGTGGAAGGATCTTCCAACATAGGACATTATCATGCAGGTAACTGCCAATAAAGCCTCTTGAACAATTACCTGTTGTTTGTGTCCTATGTTGGAAGACCCTTCCACTACTCTCCCTCTTTTCCCTTCTAGACTATTCATAGTGGTCATCTGTTCCCCCACTTCAGTGGTTTTTATCACTATACAAAACAGGGAACCACAGAAAAACTGAAATAGAGATCTCCCTCAAGAAATCCAGACTCCGTAACTAGTGTAAACACTGGTAAAAGAGAAACAGATATGTATTTTCTCCTGCACTCTGCAAAATACAAAAATAGAAAAGATGTACATTCCACAAAGCAGGCACATCTCAGTCCTTAAAAAGTATTAAATAAAAATATTTCTTTTCTACCTTTGTTGTCTGAGCACTTTATTTTTCTAATTGGGATTGTCCCAGTCTCTTTTCCACTTTCCACGTGTCAGTCTTCTCTAAATTCTTTCTGTCTGGCAGGGACCTTTCATTTCATGTCTCTCCCCCCCCCCCCCCGCCCTTATTTGTGTTTATCCCCCTTTCTTTCACCTTAATCTCTGTTTCACTTCTCATCTACCTAGAAGCTTTTACCATTGCTCTTTCTGTCTCTCACTTGTCCAGTCTCCTAAACCCCTAACTTTCCCCATCTTTCACCCACTTCCTTAGCCCATCCTCTTAGCCCTCATCTACCCTCCACTGAATCTCATCACCTTATCAGTCCCCAGCTCCATTCCTGTCTCTCTTTCATTCCTTTGATTCCAAAGCCATTCTTACCTTATACCCCATGTCCTTACTTCCTTTTCCCCCCCCTTGCAAGGTCCAGTGTTGCTCCCCCTCTCTCCCTCCAAGGTACAGGCTTGCTCGTTCTCTGTCCCTCCCTCCCTCCAAGGTACGGGCTCGCTCCCTCTCCCTCCTTCCTTCCCTCCAAGGTCTGGTGTTGCTTTCTCTTCCTATTCCCCCTACCCCCATCTCCCCCCCCCCCCCCCCAAGGTCCGTTGTCACTTTCCCTCCCTCCCCCTCCCTATTCGGTGTCGCTCTCCCAATCTTCCTTCCTCCCCCCATAGGGTCATGTCACTCTCCCTCCCTCCTTCCCTACAAGTCCGGTGTCTCTCGATCTCCCTCCCCCCTACTGTCACCGCCACCCCCAGGTCCTGTGTCACACTCTCCCTTCCCCCTGCAAACTCCGGTGTCACTCCTGCACCTCTCAGCTCTACTCCCGCTGCAGCCTTTCCATCTTCCGGGCCACCGGTAGCGTTAGCAATGTAAGCACGTTGCCTTTGCGCGACCCAGAAGCCTTCTATCTGTAGTGAGCGACCTGACTATGAGGAAACAGGAAGTTGCAATAAAGAGAAGGCTTCCGGGCCATGCAAAGGCAGTGTGCTTACATTGCTAACGCTGCCGGTGGCCCGGAAGATGAAAAGGCTGCTTCGTGAGCACAGCAGAGAGGAGGAGGATTGATACCAGAGCAGGAAAGAGTTGGAAGGATAGAGATACTGCCATGTAAGCCATTTGGTGGGGACAATACCCCCCTTGCTCCCTCAAACTACGCCCATGACCCTGGGTCACTGGCAACGAGGCCCCTCACAGCTCAATTCCTGCTCAGGAGGGGGCCATACCACTCACCGACTAACACCCACATGCAGCCTGCAACATATTGTGCCCAACTGCTTGCCTCCATATGGATAACTCTGGGCCACAAATTCATGCTAGCATGAACAGCAAATTTAGGTGCGCCCGCAAGCACTCACCTCTCACTGCAGTGTTGCAGACCATGTGTGAGGACCAAATCCAAGTCACTATTTTGGCACGTGTGCACTGACTCACCCGACACCTCGGCCTCATACACTACACCCACCACTGTCTCTCACTGCTCCTGTCAGCGACTTTTGGCGTGTTTTCCAATCTCTGTCGCCTCTTGAATTTTAGCTGTCAACTGCTTAGATCTGTACTGGCTTATGGTCTAGCAAATAAACAGAAATGTGAAATGTATTACTAGACAGAATAGCCATCTATTTGTGAAACCATTAAAACTTTATGCACCTACCTAGGCTTCAACTTGTCACTGTATTTGTTTGGCAAATGGTTCTCCTACAAAAAAAAAAAACATTCCTTCTTTCATTTTGGGCCTCTTTTATAAAGCCGCGCTAGCAATTCTCAATGCGGCAAATGAGAGGAAGCCCTTTCAATTCATATGGACTTCCTATCAATTGCTGCGTGGGAATTGCTAGTGCGGCTTTGTAAAAAAGTCCTTTCTGTGCTCCTGTTACACTTACTTTAATTCCACTAGGTACTTAACCCCCATTAAACTTTCAGTCACACACACTACTTTAGTTTATTTCATTCACACAATATAGGAAGGCTTTTAAGTGGCCAAAGGCCTGTAGACCATGTTTGAACTGAGAATAATCAGAGGAAAAAAGAAGCGAAGGTAACAGACCCAGATGATTAAAAACTTTATTAAAGTAATTCCAAATTGGGAAGTGTTTATAAACCAAGGTCTACAGAATAGTTGAAAGGACAGAGAAAACCCAACAAAAGTTCATAAATTTGTCCAAGAAACAGAGAAGACCTGATACTGTCTATGTTTCAGCTACGCACTTATATCAGGGGTCACGTACAGTCCAAGCTTTGCAACATCCTTTTGAAAGTAAATACACCAAAAGAAGTGCATGGTCAGAAATCATAAATGATCATACAAAGAATCTGTCTTCACTGAAGGAACAAACTTAAATAGTATTTAAACAGTATAGCATGCCGTCGGCATCATATTGTACCAGACGTTCCTGCCCCAAATGAGGATAATCCCAAATATCTTATTTGTAAAGACCAAACAGAGAAAATAGAGAAGCTATAGATTTTTTAAAGCCAATATCTAACATTTCAGCAGGAGTGTATCTAGTTTTTCAGAAAGCTTTTGATGAAATTCCTCATGAGAGACTCCTGAGAAAATTAAAGAGTCATGGGATAGGAGGCAAGGTTCTGGTGTGGATTAGAAATTGGTTATTGGACAGAAAACAGAGGGTAGGGTTAAATGGTCATTTTTCTCAATGGAGGAGGGTGAACAGTGAAGTTCTGCAGGGACCTGTACTGGGACCACTACTATTTAACATATTTATAAATGATATGGAAATCGGAATGACGAGTGAGGTGATCAAATTTGCAGATGATACAAAGCTATTCAAGGTTGTTAAAACAAATGCAGACTGTGAAATATTGCAGGAAGACCATAGGAAATTGGAAGACCTTAGGAAATTGGAAGACTGGGCGTCCAAATGGCAAATGAAATTTAATGTGGACAAATGCAAGGTGATGCACATTGGAAAGAATAATCCAAATCATAGTTACCTGATGCTAGGGTCCACCTTGGGGATCAGTGCTCAAGAAAAAGATCTGGGTGTCATTGTAGGTAATATGCTGAAATCTTGTGCTCAGTGTGTGGCAGTGGCCAAAAAAGCAAATAGGAATTATTAGGAACTATTAGGAAAAGGATGGTGAATAAGACCAAAAACACTATATTGCCTTTGTATCGCTCCATGGTGCGTCCACACCTTGAGTATTGCATTCAGTTCTGGTCACCATATCTCAAAAAGATATAGCGGAATTAGAAAAGGTTCAAAGAAGAGCAACCATAATGATAAAGGGGATGGAACGCCTCATATGAGGAATGGCTAAAGAGGTTAGGGCTCTTCAGCCTGGAAAAGAGATGGATGAGGGGAGATATGATGGAGGTCTACAAAATCCTGAGTGGTGTAGAATGAGTAGATGTAAATCGATTTTTTACTTGTTCCAAAAGTACAAAGACTAGGGGACACTCAAGGAAGTTACATAGGAATACTTTAAAAACAAATAGGAGGAAATATTTTTTCACTCAACGAATAGTTAAGCACTGGAACTCTTTGCCAGAGAATGTGATAACAGTGGTTAGTGTATCTGGGTTTAAAAAAGGTTTGGACAAATTCCTGGAGGAAAAGTCCATAGTCAGACATTAGAAGCAACTGCTTGCCCTGGGATGTGTAGTGTGGAATGATGCCATGATTTGGGTTTCTGACAGGTACTTGTGACCTGGCTTGAACACTGTTTGGAAAACAGGATACTGGGCTACATGGACCATTGTCTGACCCAGTATGGCTACTCGTTCTAGTGTTATGTTTAGAGAAAGCAAGGCAGAGTTAAGATTACTTTATTTTATTTTTTGTTAGCACATTAAACCAGAAAAAAAAATAACTAAGCAATTTGATGACACATGAACAATGTAGGTAGAAATAGGTAGTAGAAAAGAACAAAAGCAAAAGTACAGATGAGAAGTAAAATATGTGAAAGCAGCTAGAAACAGCTGAGCAGTTTGGAGATCTGCTTTTTATTATAAACAGCTCGAAAAGTATGTGAAAGAGTAATTACTGTATAAGGCCCTCATGATCAAAAGCCCCGCGCTGTTCCAAACAGCACCCTAAAAATAGCGCCTGGACAGCGCAGGGCTTTTCTGCATCGATGATCAAAGATAATGCATGCTAATCTAAGCAGCGCTATTATCTTTGATTATCATGTTGAAGTGCAGGAGAATTGCGCCCGAGCATGCGCTCAGCACAATCCTCCCGCACTTGTTTGACAGGTCTGGGCTGTCAAAAGCCCAAACCTG
This sequence comes from Microcaecilia unicolor, assembly GCF_901765095.1. Taxonomy (NCBI): domain Eukaryota; kingdom Metazoa; phylum Chordata; class Amphibia; order Gymnophiona; family Siphonopidae; genus Microcaecilia; species Microcaecilia unicolor. The sequence continues at coordinate 537,102,555 of NC_044031.1, forward strand.
TCAAACAGCCTGGCCCGAGGCTCGAACAACGAGGCCCCCCCAAACTCCCAGAAAACGTCGTGGCCGCCACCGCCGGCCAAACCCTTTCCCACCCTCCCACCCAGCGACGGGGGGGGGGGGGGGGGGGGGCTCTCAGCGCAAGTAGCATGCAACTGCATGCTGGACAGGGCTCACCATTCCTCCCCAATGATCCGCAAAATCTAACGCCAGCTCGGAGCTGGCGTTGATTTTGCTGCGGCCAGCGACCCAATCTTTGGCGCGCTGGTCGCTGATCATTGGGGATGAATGCGTTAAGCGCCAATTAGCATGCATTTGCAAGCTAATTGCGCTAGAAGCCCTGTTTAGCATGCATTTGCATGCTACTTGCGCTGAGAGCCCTCGAGTGCGCTGTTTCAGGCGCTCGAGGGCTCTGATCATGGGTCGGCTGCAAACTCTGGCGCTAGTATGGCGTTAACAGCCTCTAGCGCCAGAGTTTGCTTTTGATCATGAGGGCCTAAGAGAATAAGACTAAGGGCCCTGAAGTGTTATAAGTTGAATGTCCATGTAGCTGATTTTATGCACTATTTTGAGGAGATGTAATTTGATGTTGCTTTTATGGTATATTGATTTGATACAATAAAACTAAACGATTGAATGGACAGCAGTTTCCACAAGTACAGGTCAAACCTGTTTCTACCAATCTAATTTATGGAATAATTAACAAAACATTCCCACGGGCTTGTGCCTGTGTTCATAATTCAAACATATAGGTGCTATCTGTTTATACTGGAAATAGTCACAGAAAATTTTGAAATGGGTACTCTTTATATTACATTACATTAGCTATTTCTATCCCACATTATCCATGAAGTTCAATGTGGCTTACAAATTGATCTTTCCAGATATGAATATTAGTTAGCTGGGCAAGACAAAACTCAAAGGCAAGCAAGAAAAATCATTCAAGGAAAATAACGAATGCTACATTGCTGAAATAGCCCTCACATAAAATACAAAATGTATCACTGAGATGGATAAATTAATTGTACAGTTATAGTGATGATGACTGAACAATTACTCAGACAGTTCAACAGTGTACTGCAGGCTAGAAATCGGTCTCTGTTGGCTTCTGGTTCAGGCCTGGATTATTTACAAACTGCTCTGCTTTGTGTTTAAAATTTTGGAGGGATCGACCCAGAATACATGATTCACCAAGCAGTTAACTTTACATTTTCTTAATGCAAATACTATTCAGTAAAATAAATTTAGAAGATCTTCTTCCTATACGGAAGCTTTTAAGTGGAATAATCCACCAGCAGACTGTAGACTCAAGATAATTACTGGACTATGAAGACCTTTTAATTTCATCAATTTTTAGGGAAAACTTTGAATCAAATTGTTTTATGCAATGTTTAAGCTTTGGTCAACATTTCTTTTCTGTCTACTTCTTTAGTATTGACTTTGTTAACTTTCGAATTTAGTGGGATACAAGTATTCATATTAGATTAGATAAGAAGAGACTATCCAGCTTATAATCGAAAGACAAAAACGCCTATATTGCGACCTAAATCGGGAGATAGGCGTTTATCTCCCAAAAATGAATAACGCTGTATAATCGAAAGCCAAACTTGGACGTTTTCAACTGCACTCCATCACGGAAGCGTACAAAGTTGACGGGGGCATGTCGAAGGCGTGGTGAAGGCGGAACTGGGGCGTGGTTATCGGCCGATCAGAGATGGGCGCCTTTCGCCGATAATGGAAAAAAAATATGCGTTTTTAGCGAGAATTTAGGGCACTTTTCCTGGACCCTGTGTTTCCACGAATAAGGCCCCAAAAAGTGCCCTAAATGACCAGATAACCACTGGAGGGAATCGGGGATGACCTCCCCTGACTCCCCCAGTGGTCACAAACCCCCTCCCACCACAAAATATGCCGTTTCACAACTGTTTATTTTCACCCTCAAATGTCATACCCACCTCCCTGGCAGCAGTATGCAGGTCACTGGAGCAGTTATTAGGGGGTGCAGTGGACTTCAGGCAGGTGGACCCAGGCCCACCCTCCCCTACCTGTTACAATTGTGCTGCTTAATGCTTATTAGTCGTCCAACCCCCCAAACCCACTGTACCCACATGTAGGTGCCCCCCTTCACCCCTTAGGGCTATAGTAATGTTGTAGACTTGTGGGCAGTGGGTTTTGAGGGGGATTTGGGGGGGCTCAACACACAAGGGAAGGGTGCTACGCACCTGGGAGCTGTTTTACCTTTTTTTTTGTTTTTGTAAAAGTGCCCCCTAGGGTGCCCGGTTGATGTCCTGGCATGTGAGGGGGGACAGTGCACTACGAATCCTGGCCCCTCCCACGAACAAATGCCTTGGATTTATTCGTTTTTGAGCTGGGCGCTTTCATTTTCCATTATCGCTGAAAAACAAAAACGCCCAGCTCACAAATTGTCGAATAAAACATGGATGTCTATTTTTTTCGAAAATACGGTTCGGTCCGCCCCTTCACGGACCCGTTCTCAGAGATAAACGCCCATGGAGATAGACATTTTCGTTCAATTATGCCCCTCTATGGAAGTTATTTTTAAAACCTGGTTGTTTTGTAAAGCGTTTGGCTGATGGATGAGTATTGAGGCTTGCTGGGTTTTTGCTGCTTGTATGTTTTCTTGCACAGTTTGTGCATTTATGTATGTTTTATTGTTGCTCACCTAGATGGTTGGATAGGTGCATTATAAATAAATAAATAATTTTTAGAAGCATTTGCATGTTTAGATAATGGCATTTACATGAATAGATTGGCTACAGATTTAAATGGTAGTTTCTATGGGGTAAATATTCAGTCGGTGGTGGTTTTTGTTTGTTATTTAGGCTTGATATACCAGATCAAAGTGGTTTACAAATAAAATAATAATGTAGAAAAGAACACCAACATTTCAACAGGAAAGAATCATTCATGCCAAGCAACAAGCAAACTGCAGACTGGATAATGTCAAGCATCAGAACAAGTTATCAGACTCAAATCATGTGCCAAAAGCAGTTTCAAAACAACGAGTCTTGGAGTAAAAATTTAAACTTCCAATGAGATGATTTGGAACAGTTAAATCCTGGGAGATCATTCCGTAATTTAGGGACAGCAAAATAGAAAGCTGAGTGATGCGTTGTCTCATAATAATGGCCTGTTTGGGTGGGGCTGGGTAAAACCAATCTGTTAGCATCCAAAGATCGAAGAAAATGTGAAGGGGTGTAGGGCAAAACCAAAAAGGAAGATATGTTGGCTTTCCCAAATGAAATGCCTTATGTGCTAGACATAATCCCCCGGATGCTATTTAGTGCGCCTAGAGATCCGCACCAAAATCGAAGCGTATTCTTTAACAACGATCGTAACTTAATTGGCTTTAAAAACGAATCAGCATTGATAACAGCTCTTATCAAGCAATAATGAGCATTAATTGACAATAATTTGAATTTTCACGCACAACTGACTAAGCGTATTCTGTAATGCAGTGCGCCTAAGGTCTAACGTGGTGCAGGCAAAAAGGGGCATGGTTATAGGCGGGGAAATGGACATTTCATGGGCATTCTGAAATTTAGCAACCGGATAGCAGTATAAACTAGGGTTCAAAGTAAGTAACCTAATACTATGGTAAACAAAACTCTAGTGAAACAATTTAAAGATGATCGTGCTTTAACGATATTAAGGAGAAAAGCCCTCAGAAACCATTGGCATGCAGCTGTAGGTTTTAAGCGGTTATGACTTTTTTCGTTAATAACTATCACTTAGGTTCTATCATAGGGCATAAAAACTCCCTAAAGTGTTGGAGTATGTTTTTAGAAGAGTAAAAGCACGATCATCTTTAAATTGTTTCACTAGAGTTTTGTTTACCATAGCATTCTGAAATTTACACACATAGTTATAGAATATGACCCAGTGTGCCTAAATCTATGTGCTGGAATTTACACCACATTATCATTGGTGTAAATGGAGGTGCATAGTTTTATTTTATTTTTATTTATTTATTTTAGATTTTGCTGACACCTTTTTCAGTAGTAGCTCAAGGTGAGTTACCTTCAGGTACACTGGATATTTCTCTGTCCCAGGAGGGCTCACAATCTAAGTTTGTACCTGAGGCAATGGTGGGTTAAGTGACTTGCCCAAGACCACAAGGAGCAGCAGTGGGATTTGTACCGCTGATATATCAACTAAGTATATTCTATATACCATGCCTAAATCTAGGTGCCACTTATAGAATATGCTTAGTCGGCATTGATTTCCATGCCGATTGTTTAGGTGCTATATATAGAATCTCCTCCAATATTTTAAGCAGAATGTGAGAATGCACAGGAAGCCAGTGTAAATGTCAAAATAGTGGCATAAGATGATCAAATTTGTGAGTTCTACAAAGGAGTCTTGCAGCAGCGTTTTGTAATGATTGGAGGCATTTAAGATGATATTTGGAGATACCTGCATATACTAGATTAGAGTAATCTAAACTGGAGATTCTGAAAGCATGGTTAAGAGTGTAGGGAAGAGAAATCTAGGAAACTATGAAGATAACAAAGCTTTCGTAACCAATAAAAGCCTGATCATACCACAGCATTAACCTGATCTGCAAAAGTCAATTCTGAATCAATAACAATCCCTAGATATTTAAAACAATGCACTGGCTCAATAGGAAATCCAAAAACAGATAATTGAAAGTGAGGTTGAGAGAGAGAGAGATCCTATGATCCAACAAGCCACTGTCTTGCTGGGACTCAACAGCAGCTTATGAGGGTGAGCAATGTTTTGCCACCACTGGCTTTATGCCTAGATATTTCTTTTAAATTGTTTTATGGAGATGGCCTCATTTTATGGTTTCATTATTGCAATTAAGATCCGCACCATGTTCTAGTTATTCAGTTCACATTAATACGCTTGAGTTACTGACAGTTTTATCTATGCAAGTTCATCATTTGAAGGAAATGATTTAGTTCAGTGGAGCCAGGACTGTGAGATTCCTTGTCTTTGAAAATTAGATTGGAGCAACATTACATGACACTTCATAAAATACTGACAACATAGTTGTTTAATAAATATCTATGTTAACTTCTAGTGATTCTTTTAAAGACCTTACCATTGTGTTATACCCTAGGCTGATTTATGGAGACAATGAGGGGCATAATCGAAAGGCGCCGGTGAAATAGCTGGCCCACCATCTCCGGCGCCGGTGCCGCAAGCAGGCGGAGCCAACCATATTTTCAAAAAAGATGGCCGGCAATTTTTTTCTTCGATAATACGGTTGGGCCCGGCCAAATGTCAGAGTTTGCCGGGGTTGAGATGGCCGGCCTCGGTTTTTGGCCATAATGGAAAAAAATGCTGGTGATCTCAAACCCGGCGAAATCCAAGGCATTTGGTCATGTGAGGAGCCAGCATTTGTAGTGCACTGGTAACCCTGACATGCCAGGACACCAACCGGGCACCCTAGGGGGCACTTCTAAAAATTAAAAAATAAAATAAAAATAGCTCCCAGGTGCAACCCCCCCCCCCCAAAACCCACTCCCCACAACTCTACACCATTACCATAACCCTAAGGGGTGAAGGGGGGGTACCTACATGTGGGTACAGTGGGTTTTGGGTGGGTTTTGGGGGAGCTCCCATTTACCACCACAAGTGAAACAGGTAGGGGGGGATGGGCCTGGGTCCACCTGTCTGAAGTGCACTGCACCCACTACAAACTGCTCCAGAGACTTGCATACTCCTGTCAGGGACCTGGGTATGACATTTCAGGCTGGCATAGAGGCTGGTAAAAAGTTTTTTTTCTTTTTTTGGGTGGGAGGGGGTTGGTGACTACTGAGGGAGTAAGGGGTGGTCATCTCCGATTCCCTCCGGTGGTCATCTGGTCAGTTCGGGCACCTTTTTGAAGCTTGGTCATGAAAAAATAGGGACCAAGTAAAGCCGGCAAAATGCTCATCAAGCCTGGCTTTTTTTTCCATTATTGGGCAAAGCCGGCCATCTCGTGAGCATGCCCCCGTCCCACCTCCGTCCTGCCTTCACTACCCTGCCGACACGCCCCCTTGATGTTTCGCCAGCTCCGCGACAGAAAGCAATTGAACTCGGCCAAAATCGGTTTTCGATTAAACCAATTTGACCGGGTTCAGGAGATCGCTGGCCATCTCCCGATTTGTGTCGGAAGATGGCCGGTGATCACTTTCGAAAATAAGCCTGAATGTCTAAGTTTTTGTGATAACGATTGTTAAATTGCTTTGCTATGCTGTGAACTGTGTGATGGTATATAAAAACACTGTTTATTATTATTCAAAAAGCCACTATTTATACATCTGGGATGCAGAGGTTTTTAGGCGCTGTGATTTGGGCAAACCAAAGATTTATGTGTATTTCCCTTTTTGCAATGAGAATACAAATACTTTTAAACAAATTTCCCCAGTTGCTTTTGCACCAGTTCTGAGACATGCATAGGGGCTGTAAATGAAGGATCAAAGGGGTAATTATTCTTAATCCACTGTTTTTAAAATTTTACAAAACCAAAATCTTTTGGTGGTTTTGCTAATTAATTAAGGGGCTCTTTTACTAAAGGGTTGCCGTGTTGCAATCCGGAACTTTCGCCATCCCAACGCAGCCTCCGGTGGTAGTTCTGCCTCGAGTGCTCACCATTTCTGGTGCAATGAAAATTGTTTATCGTGGCACTAACCCAGTAGTAATTGAGCAGCACCACATGCTGCTCGGTTACCTCCGGGTTACCACAGGAGCCCTAACCAGCACCTCAGTGGGTGGAGGTAAGTGCTCCCCACCCCATGGACATACAGTAAGAGTAATCTTACCACATGACCATTTTTAAAGGGGATTTTTACCCTGGCAGGTGGGGAAAATGGCTCACATTGCTACTGCTGCAATGCCAATGAAGCCCATCAAGGTGGGTGGGTTTTGTCGGCATTGCCTTGCCGGGAATTGCTAGCACAGTTTGCTGCCACCTAAATGTGAAGGTTTGTGAACCATAAATTTCTAAAATATCAACGGGGCCATATCCGGCACATATATGTGTATGGTCTGAAATAGTAACATTCATGTGTTTGCGCTGGAACATACATGCCTCTGTCAGCCATTTTAGAAACATATATTTGCATATTTCCCAATGATGTCACAAAGCCCGGTATCCCTTACTAGTTTTTCAATATCAATATATCAAAACACTTCTTATAAACTGCTAAACTCTCCATTTGGGGTTGAATGTGGTGTACGATACAAGCTAAAAAAATTACACATTCTTATTTAATAAATGTCACAATCAATACTCACCTGAACAATAGTGTTATCAGAAAACAGACATGTTTTCACTTTTTTTCCCTAAAAGTCAAATAATGCTTTTTTATTCTAATAAATGAAGGAAAAGAATTCCACAGTGTCACTCCATTAACAGAAAATATAGTACTAACAATTTTATTAAATTGTATATTCTTAAAAAATGGAGGACAAACTGATAACTGACTACGCAATCTAGCTGAGCAGCCAAACAAAGATTTAGAAACTGTAGTAATCAATAGTTCAGATGTACAGCTGTAAAGAATCTGAAAGAACAAGCTGCCTTAAACAGAATTCTTTCATTAATGGGAAGCCAATGCAGTTTACAGATATATTCAAAAACATTGCTACATTTATGACGTTTAAAGATTATTCTAACCACCGTTTTTCTGAATAAGTTGTAACTTTTTGGCGTATTTAGAAAGCAAGCCCCCCCCCACAAAGAATGTTGCAATAATCTTAGGAACCCGTTTACTAAGCCACGTAAGCGTCTACGCTTGCCCAACGTGTGTCAAATTGGCGTTACCACCCAGCTACTACGTGGTTCTTGCGACAATTTCAATTTTGTCGTGCATTCGATACATGCATCTATTTTTGGATATGCGTATTGGATACGTGCCAAGTGGCATTTGACACGCGTAGGTCATTACTGCACGGTTACCATGTGAGACTTTACTGCTAGGTCAATGGCTGGCAGTATGGTCTCAGACCCAAAATGGACGCATGCCAATTTTGATTTTGCCGCACGTCCATTTTTGGCAATAATAAAAAAAAAAAATGCCTTTTTTACAGGTACACTGAAAATGGACCTGTGCATGCCAAAATCCCTGGCCTACACCACCACAGACCGCTCTTCAGCACACCTTAGTAAAAGGACCCCTAAGTGGGGTAATATCACCAATTGAACCAGCAATATAAATGCCTTCTGGTTAAAGAAAGATCTAATTAAATGCAGTTGCCTCAACTTACTCCGTAGTTGATTAACATAAAGGCCATAAATCAGAGATGAATCTAGCAGTACATCTAAGACTCTCAATTTTGGGGAAACATAAACCACTGGGGGTTTAAGGAGGGAATCTCCCCTGATCCCACCAGTTGAGTGCTGCTCAATAGGAGCCCTTTTCTGAAAGCTACAGAGGTGGCAGTTGTAAAACCTGACGTCGATATGATTGAATGTAGACCTGCATTCCCCTTCTGAAATAGGGAATACATATTTCTTTTTTAAGTTCATCAAAAACATGATCCTGTTACAGATGCACATTTTTGAGTTTTAAATATGTATAATCCCAGCTTTGTAAAATTGGGATTTAGACATCTATGGACCATAGACATCTAAATACCTGTTTATGCATATCTAAAACACAAATAGTGCTTTAAAATAAGTACTTTGGTGGCAATTGTAAGGCCAAACAGGGAAAATACAGAAACTAGAGATTTTCTAAAGTCAATAGCCAATATTTCAGTAGTTTATCAATAGATGGCAGTATTAGAAGGCAAAAGACATCTAGAATTTAGCAGCACTATATCATTTGAATGTGGATCCAATAGTATCTGGCATGAAGGATGTTAAATGCTAAGAAAGTTTTGCTGACATACAAAATCAACACTAAAGAAGAGCATGGTAGGCAAAAGTGCTCAGATGTCACCAGTTTTTATGGTGGCATACTCGGACCTGACCAAACATGACATTATTAGAAACATGAATGTCAAATAATTAATAATCAACCGGTCAGTCATTGAAAATAGGACAACTGAACTACCAATACCTGCTCTTGTTTTTTAATAACAACAATTTTTTTTCTTCCATGGCTCATGTTATCCTCACAATCCTAGATATTTTACTTTCGTTAGTATCCAACACATGTTCTCAATCCTGTCTTTGTGACTTCACAGTCAAGTTAATAGGAGATCAATAATGAATATATGTACCCCATTGGTTAATAACATGTTTTTTTACCTAGCTCTGTCCTGTTGTGGTTCCAGAAGTGGAGATGGGTGCTGGTCAACGTGGCTACGATGGATGAGCTGAACCCGGGACCCATAGTGAGAAGGGCCTGCTGGATATGCAAGCTGCTTTCATGGCAGAAAAGGAGGGAGGAAGTTGATTTCGGGGCCTGGGCAGAGCTACCAGACCCTGTGATTGGCCTCGGCACTGTTTGTGGGCCTGAAGTGTGAGCCACATGTGTGGTAATATAGCAGCAGCAGGCCTGGGAGGAGCTGAAAATTAAGCAGCCAGTTTGGGACCCTGAGGGGAAGGTGTTTGTGTATGAGCAAATGCTCACACATTCATAGAAGAGAGAAAATGGCCTGATGTTGGGAGGCCTGGAAGACAAGAGTGACAGAAAATGGTGTGAATTTTGGTACCTGTGCAGAGAAAAAAAAGACCTGCCATGAAAACCTGAATATGGGGGTGACCCTGAAAAGGTAACTGGGACATAGAAAACCTTGGGAGGCTGGAACTAGGTGGTATAGACCCTGTAGAAGTGATTGGGGTACAGAGAGTTCAGGAATAGAACTGAGTTTTTTTGTTGTCCAATTTGTCCAGTTATCTTAGGGGTTGTTTTAATAAGCTGCAGTAAAAATAGGCCTTAATGTGCCCTTGAGGGGCATAATCGAAAGGGGCGCCCACGTTTTCCTGAGAACGTCCTCGCAGGATGTCCCGGCGAAGGGGCGGGGAAACCCGTATTATTGAAACAAGATGGGCGTCCATCTTTTGTTTCGATAATACGGTTGGGGACGCCCAAATCTTGACATTTAGGTCGTCCTTAGAGATGGTTGTTCTTAGATAATGGAAACTAAGGATACCCATCTCAGAAACGACCAAATGCAAGCCCTTTGGTCATGAGAGGAGCCAGCATTCATAGTGCACTGGTCCCCCTGACATGCCAGGACACCAACCGGGCACCCTAGGGGGCACTGCAGTGGACTTCAGAAAAAGTTCCCAGGTACATAGCTCCCTTACCTTGTGTGATGAGCCTCCCAAAACCCACTACCCACAACTGTACACCACTACCATAGCCCTTACGGGTGAAGGGGGTACCTAGATGTGGGTATAGTTGGTTTCTGGTGGGTTTTGGAGGGCTCACATTTACCACCACAAGTGTAACAGGTAGGGGGGGATGTGCCTGGGTCCGCCTGCCTGATGTGCATTGCGCCCACTAAAACTGCTCCAGTGACCTGCATACTGCTGCAACGTACCTTTGTTTGACATTTGAGACTGCCACAAAATATTTTTAACGTTCTTTTTTGAGGGTGGGAGGCGGTTAGTGACCACTGGGGGAGTAAGGGGAGGTCATCCTCGACTCCCTCCAGTGGTCATCTGGTCAGTTCGGGCACCTTTTTGTGCCTTAGTCGTAAGAAAAACTGGAACCCTTTTTTTCCATTATGGACACCCAAGTCCCGCCTTCGCTATGCCTCCGACACGCCCCTGTGAACTTTGGTCATCTCTGCGATGGAAAGCAGTTCGGGACGCCCAAAATCAGCTTTCGATTATACCGATTTGGGCGACCCTATGAGAAGGACGCCCATCTTCCGATTTGTGTTGATAGGTCTGTCTCTTTCGAAAATAAGCCTGCTTATGTGCTAAGGTCATTTTAAAGGCAGATGTAAAAACCCCAATTTTCTATTTTATGCATTAATGGCCATATGCTAATGTGGTCATTAGTGTGCAGCCATTTAACAAAATTACCACAGGAGCACTTACTGAAACCTATTTTGTAGGCTAAAAGGGCTCCTACAGTTAGTGCACATAATGTAGATGTGCTAACTGGTTAGTGGAGGAATGCCGATTCTCTGCCCCTGTCATGCCCCCCTCAAAAAAAGTACAAAAAATTGTCTAGCGCACAATTAGCACATGCGCATTATCAAATTATCACTTGATGCTTTAGCGCATCTTGTGTTACTCCATTTTTGCTGCTCAGTCTAGTCTCTTCCTGAAAATGGTGCCCATAGTGCGTGACTAGCGCTAGAGGTCATGTTTCATTATAAGGAAATGCTGGACCACCAATTCTCTTTAACAGGTAGCCCCTTGGGTTAGGCGGGACTTGTACTTGGAGAGGGATTTAGTCAAGGGGTGCAGGTAGTACTGGGGGGCATTCTTCTTGCGGCCTGGGAGAATGTTGGGGGCATTAGTCTTATATTTCCAAGTAAAGCAGTGAAATGGCTTTTTGTTTGGAGGGGGTCCAAATTCTGCCCCAATACCACCCCCAGATCCACCCTTAACTCCACTCCTCTGCTCCTCCTTCTTCATCTTTCTCCTCGTAAGCCCTTTATATTCCCACTCCTAGCCAAGGATAGCTGAGTGGTGGCAGCAGAAATATAAGATCCCAGAAATGCCTAGGGTGGCCCATCCCATGTATTGCTCCATGGTGCAACCACACCTCGAATACTGTCAGCAATTCTGGTCACCGCATCTCAAAAAGATATAGTAGAATTAGAAAAGGTACAGAGAAGGGTGAGAAAAATTATAAAAAGGATGGGATGACTTCCCTATGAGAAAAGGCTAAAGAGGCTAGGGCTCTTCAGCTTGGAGAAAAGACGGCTGAGGGGAGATATGATAAAAGTCTATAAAATAATGAGTGGAGTGGGATGGGTAAACATGAATCACTTGTTTACACTTTCCAAAAATACTAGGACTAGGGGGCACATAATGAAGCTACAAAGTAGTACATTTAAAACAAATTGGAGAAAATATTTCTTCACTCAATGTGTAATTAAACTCTGGAATTTGTTGCCAGAGAATGTAGTAAAAGCAATTAACTTAACAGGGTTTAAAAAAGGTTTGGATAGCTTCCTAAAAGAAAAGTCCATATACCATTGTTAAAATGGACTTGGGGAAAATTCACTGCTATTTCTAGGATAAGCAGCATCAAATGTATTGTACTGTTTTGGGTTGTTTCCAGGTACTCATAACCTGGATTGGCCACTGTTGGAAAAAGGATACTGGGTTCGATGGACCTTCAGTCTGTCCCAGTATGGCAATACTTACATTCTTAGGGCTATACTAGAGTTCGCTAGGTCAGAACAATCAGACAGATGAAGATATGTTAACAGAAATTGGAAAAGCTAGCAAATTTGGCAACAGTATAATAATGGGTGATTTCAGTTACCCCAATATTGACTGGTTAAATGCCACATCAGGGAGTGCTAGGGAGTTAAAATTCCTAGACCTATATACTGACTGCTTCTTGGAGAAACTGGTTTAGGAACTGACAAGTGGGGGGAGCTATTTTAGATCTAATCCTTAGTAGAATGCAGGACTTATTATAAGTGGTAACGGTGTTGGGTTTGCTTGGAAATAGTGATCATAACATGATCATATTTGACTTACAAAGTGGAGTGCAGTCACTAAGGAAATCTACTGTAGCAGCAGTTAATTTTTGAAAGCGGTAACTATGATAAAATGAGGAAAATTGTTAAAAAAAAGCTGAAAGGCTCAGCTGCAAAGGTTAGGACTTTAAATCAGGCATGGACGTTGTTTAAAAATACCATATTGGAAGCCCAGACCAAATGTATACCACATTAACAAAAGAGGAAAGAACAGTAAAGGAAAGCCTGCATGGTTAAAGGGAAAAGTGAAAGTGGCTATTAGAGCCAAAAAAACATCTTTTAGAATATGGAAAAAAAGATTCAAATGAAGAAGACAAGATGTAACATGAGCAGTGGCAAGTTAGATGCAAAGCACTGATAAGGAAGGCAAAAAGAATTTGAAGAGAAACTTGCCTCAGAGGTAAAAACTTATAATAATAACTTTTCAGGTGTATCAGAAGCAGAAAGCTATGAGAGAACCTGTGCGACTGTTAGATCATCAAGGAGTAAAATGGGCATCCAGGGAGGGCAGGGTCATAGCAGAGTGGCTGAATGAATTCTTTGCCTTGGTCTTTACTGAAGAAGATGTAAAAGAGCTACCTGTACAGGAAAAAAAACAATGGGGAAAAACTACCTTACTGAAAATAACATTTATAGAAAAAAGTAAGTAGAACTATTAATCACCTAGCTTGTGATATAATAATGTCAAGTCATACTATATCTGTAAAGCAAAGCAAACCAGAGGGAGAAAAAACATCAAAACTTATGTATAGCAATAGGCATAGGTTCTACTAGAGTGCCAGCTATTCCAAACCCATGCCACAAATTGCATCATTCTTATCATGTGTCAAAAAACTCCCACCTGTTGCATCAGACTTTATAAAAAGTCTTCAAATAGAGAAAAAGTGACTACTTTGCATATAAATCTGCATATTGCAACCTTCAGTGCTGAGGAAATAAAAGCATCTGACACCTACAAGCAAGGGGACATTTCGTCTAATTACCTGCTTTTGGGGTCATTTCAAAAACAGCAGTCACCAAAAATTTTTTTTTCATAGACTGTGTCTTTGAGATGGATTAAAAATGGCATTGTAGCCGATGTACATTTTGTTTGGTTATTGCTGTGATTACCAATTTTCTTTACTTTTTTTCTATAGAGATTTGCCTGCACCATCTCGTTTTCAAGGGTGTTGATGCAAAGCAAGAAATCATGGCGAACCTGGAAGGTGTATTGAGCCAATCGACAAATTAGAGAGTAGTAAATCACCTGGACTGGATGGTATATACCTCAGGGTAGTAAAATAACTCAATATAAAATTGCAGATTTGCTGTTAGTGATCTGTAACCTGTCATTAAAATTGTCTGTAGTGCTAAAGATTGGAAGGTGGCCAATATAATGCCTATTTTTTAAAAAGGGTTCCAAGGGTGATCCAGGAAATTATAGACCAGTAAGCCTGAAGTCAGTGCCAGGCAAAATCATGGAAACTATTATAAAGATAAATCAGTGAACATATAGACAAACATGGTTTAATGAGACAGATTTAAATTCAGGCAAAGAAAAGAGGAGAAAACCTCCACACAAATGACAAGTCCAAGAGTGATAGTAGAGGTGGTTCAGAGTAGAAGGAAATCAACCAAGGGTCATTCTTCAATAAAAAATTGTCTGAGAACCCTTGGTTGTTTTCCTTCTACTCTGGACCACCTCTACTGCTGCTCATGGACTTAACATGGATTCAGTAAAGGGAAGTATTGCCTCACCAATTTGCTTCATTTCTTTGAATGCATGAATAAACATGGATGTATCTCAAAAAAGATATAGCGGATTTAGAAAAGGTTCAAAGAAGAGCGACCAAAATGATAAAAGGGATGTAACTCCTCTCGTATGAGGAAAGGCTAAAGAGGTTAGGGCTTTTCAGCTTGGAAAAAGAGATGGCTGAGGGGGGATATGATTGAGGTTTATAAAATCCTGAGTGGTATAGAACAGCTAGAAATGAATTGATTTTTCTTTCTTTCAAAAAGTACAAAGACTAGGGGGACACTCAATGAAATTACATGGAAATACTTTTTAAAGCAAATAGGAGTAAATATTTTTTCACTAAAAGAATAGTTAAGCTCTGGAACTCTCTGCCGGAGGATGTGGTAACAGCGGTTAGTGTATCTGGGTTTAAAAAAGGTTTGGACAAGTTCCTGGAGGAAAAATCCATAGTCTGTTATTGAAATGGACATGGGGGAAGCCATTGCTTGCCCTGAGATTGGTAGCATAGGATGTTGCTACTAATTCAGTTTTTGCCAGGTACTTGCGACCTTGATTGGCCACTGTTAGAAGTAGGATACTGGGCTAGATGAACCATTGGTCTAACCCAGTATGGCTATTCTTATGTTCTTATAGATAAGATGTAGTGTACCTAGATTTTCAGAAAGCATTTGACAAAGTTCCTCATGAGAGACTTAAAAACCCATGGGATAGGAGATACTATTCTGTTGTGGATTAAGAATTGGTTGATGGATAGAAAACAGAGGGTAGGATTAAATGGCCAATTCTGTCAGGTACTTGTGACCTGAATTAGCCACTGATGGAAGCAGGATACTGAGCTAGATGGACCATTGGTTTGACCCAGTAAGGCTATTCTTATATTCTTAAGATCATGGATGGGAAAGAACAGCTGTCAGGAAATATGAGTTAGTGATGAAAATGATAAAAACATAAGAAAAGCCTACTGGGTCAGACCAATGATCCATCTAGCCCTGCATCCTGCTTCTGCATTTATTTTTCTTTATTAGGTGTGGCTGATGAATGTTTTGCTATATTTCATAGTAAATATAGCTCACCTGTAATGCATCTGAAAAGTATGTCTATGTTTACTGCAATTCTAAATGGTATCTCTTTAAAAACTGCTTCTACCACTATGAAATCTCTCTCCATATATTACAAAAAAATGACTTTGACCACAGTGGTTCTCGCTGAGATAGCACCATGACTGGTCTACTGTGATGCCCTGTACGTTGGTGAAACCAAAAAGAGTTAGCACCAGTTCCAAAAATTTTAAATGCTATAGCATGACTGATAGAGGGCAGCACGCAGCATGACCACATCACACCCATCCTGCAAAAACTGCACTGGCTACCACCACCTCACAGGGTCAAATTTAAAACTCTGACTTTGATTTTTCACTATGTCTATGTCAGGAGTAGCTCCAACCTTCTGGAACTCTCTCCAAGAGGGGATACAGCAAACTCAAGTCTACCTCTACATCAAGGAGGAAGTGAAAGTCTGGCTGATCTCCCATTCTTTAATATATGTGGTGACTGACTATCCACTCACTCTGCATCTGGACTAGCTTGCTGAACACCCTCTAAGAACAGTTCCTTATACCATATTCAACTGCACATGTAATTTGCCTTCAATTTAGCTAGCCATCTATTTATCTCAATGACTTTGTCCTCCCTAGCTTGTCCATATATGAGAGTATTCCACTAAGGTGTATTAAGCACTTAGGACCAAATTCTATAAATGATGCCAGAAAATTGGCGCTAAAACAATGAGCACTAAGCACTATTTATAAACAGCACTTAGATTTGGGTGGCGTTTATAGAATATCACTTTGCACCAGGATCCACGCCAAAGTTTTAGGTGCAAGGATTTATACCAACTAAACCTTGATGTAAATCCTCATGCCTAAATTAGGCGCGGATCCTCCTTATTCTGTAACACTGCGTGCAAGTTCCAGGAATGCCCCTGCTCTTCCCATGGCCCTCCCTTGGCCGCTTCTCCTTTTTGGATCCATGCCTAAACTTAGGCACAGATCCCAGCTCCTAAAGATGCTCATGTAAATGTAAATTAAAGCCAATTAGCACCGATTATTATTAGTGCCCAATTATCGATGTTAATTGGCTCGGCAATTGGAAATTGGGGTGTGCGCTCATGTCTGCATGTGCAATTTGGAATGCCATTTATAGAATTAGGAGTTAACATGCAAATTAGCACACTCTAATCACTACTGCACAAGTGCACAAACTGTCAACATGGACATTTAGTGATTAGCACGTGCTAATTTGCATGTTAAGTGCTTTTTGTATTAGGGGACTGGAACTAAGCAGGGCATGGGTAGAGAATGGTCCTGGAAAGGATATTGCAGTTGGTGCAGAAAACATCACGTAGCGCCGCCTCAGTGGGAGGTGATAAGTATTCGTGCTAATTGTGAGCACCATTAAAGTGCGGTAATGAACATTTTAGCACAGTAATTGCAGAGGAAATGTTGAGCACACCTTTGACAATTAGAGCACAGCCTTTGCACTTAAGACCAGGGGTGTAGCCAGACCTTGGCGGGTGGGGGGGGGGGGGGGGGGGGGAGACAGTGGAATTTTGGCCCACCTCCCCGCTGCCGCCGCCCCGCCACATGATGTTACCTTAGCTGGCCAGGGTCCTGAACCCCCGCCAGCTGAAGCGTTTGCCTCGCACTGGTCTCACTGTGCCTATCCTGCTCTGTTCTTAGTCGTGCCGTATAACCTCAATTTAATGAAATTGAGCATGTTCAAAGTGTTGTGCATGCTCAGTTTCACTAAAACGAGAGTGCACAGCGTGACTGAGAAGATCAGGGTAGGCAATGTGGCAAGACCAGCATGGGATAAATGCTTCAACTGGCAGGGGTTGGGGACCCCTGCCAGCCAAACCAGGGGCCCCAGCACCAATTTGGGGGGGGCAGGCCCCAGTGGCCCCCCATAGCTACACCACTGCTTAAGACACATTAGCTTTTGGTGTTAAGGTATGGTAAGTGCAAGCATTTAGTGCACTTTAGAAAAAGGGCCCCTATGTTTCAACTGCACTTGCCCCCTTGGCTGCCTATTAAGATGTTTCATTGTATCGTACTGCCTATTCAGATGTGTCATTTGTATTGTGCAGACATGGGGGAGATTCTATACATACAAAAAGGATTGGGAATATGAACCAGGCTCATCCAAAAAAACTAGAACCAGACAAAAATAGTATTAATAATCAAACAAACAATATTTATTAATATTTTCTTTAAAAGGACTTAATATTTTCTAAAAATGACTCGACTCAACGTGGTGTTTCGGCCTTTCTACTGTGCTCACGCAGACTCGGGTGACAGACGGTTTACTTACAATGGTCTTTTTCAAGACCAATTTTAAGTTTTTGTCTCAAGATTTTTATTTATCAATTGAAGCTTGAGATATTTCATATCATCAATTCATGAGTTTTATTTTTACTATGGTACAAGACTCCTGATGTAGGCCACCAGGCCGAAACACAACGTTGTGTCGAATCATTTTTAGAAAATATTAATGAGTCCTTTTAAAGAAAATATTAATAAATATTGTTTGTTTGATTATTAATACTATTTTTGTCTGGTTCTACTTTTTTGGATAAGCCTGGTTTATATTCCCACTCCTTTTTGTATTTATTCTCTACCCCGTGGGATCTACTGAGTTCTCCACATACGTGGATTCTCTTTGGAGATTCTATATATGGCACCTGGAAAATCCATGCAGAAATAATTTTCGCCTAAGCCCTAAGCGTATTCTATAAGATTTAAGCACAGTATATAGAATGCACTTAGTTGATATCCCAGCACCTAAAACTACACACTTCCATTTACACCAATGAAAATATGGTATAAATCCCTGTGCGTAGATTTATGCTAACTGGGCCATATTCTATAACAACACGTGTAAATTTTGAAGGCCCAGAAAATGCCCATTTCCCTGTCCATAATCACCCACCTTTTTGTATGTGTGCATTAGAACTTAGGTGCAGTGACTTATAGCATACACTTAGGGCCCCTTTTACCAAGTTGTGCAAAAGGGGGCCAGTGCTGGTGTTGGCGCGTGTTTTACAGGTGCACCGAGGCCCCCTTTTACCACAGCTGGTGAAAGGGAAGTCTCGCTTTCCTACAGGAAATGGCCACTTGTCGCACAACCATTTCGGGGGAGGGGGGAAACCTTAAGGCCACCCATTGAGGTGGTGGTTAGGGCTCCCGCATTAACTGATTACTGCCGGGTACACTCCGGTGCTACAAAATTAAATAAATTTTTGTAGTGCCCGAAATGATGGCATGCTGGGGATAGGAAGTACTGCCGGGTGCTGCAGTAGCCCGGCAGTACTTCCTGTATAGCGAGTGGTAAGCCCACTTTGGGCTTACCGCCGCTTAGTAAAAGGAGCCCTTAAAGGCCCTTTTACTAAGCTGTGTAAGCACCTAAGCATGCCCAATGCACGTCAATTCCAAGTTACCGCCCAGCCCAGGCAGTAATTTCATTTTTTACGTGCGTCCACTATACGCACGGAAGATATTCTTATTTTCTGGCGGGTGGGCAGTAATTGGTATTTGAACATGCATTGACCATTACCACCCGGTTAACGCGTGAGACCTTACTGCTAAATCAATGGCTGGTGGTAAGGTCTCAGACCCGAAGTGGACGTACACCAATTTTCATTTTGCCGATGTCCATTTTTGGCCTCCCCACTTCTCCAAGCCCTACTATTTTCTACTGTGAAGTTGGTATTCTGCTGTAGTCTGTCTCCAACAAGTGCTGAGTTGTGAAGCTGGGTGGCTTTGCCACAGTAGGGATTGGAGAAGTGATTAAGAAGTAAAGTCATCTTGAATGTTGGTTGATTCCAGGGAAGAAATAGTTTTTCCCAGGTTAGTTGTCAATATTATCCCCTGATGCAGCCTATTTGGCGAAACGTGGCCACGTTGGGTCTGGAACTCATTCAATTGTTTCGCTTTTAGCAAATTTGTACATTTTATGTCAAGCTGGACCTTAAACATACCATCTTGGGTAAATCTCTTCATAACAAACCCAATAAATAAATAATTAAATTTTATTTTTCTAGGAAAGGAATTTAAGTCAAGACTAATAGCTTGCATATTGCTTTTAGATCAATGAAATTAACTTAAAATTGTCAATATGTTTTAAAAATCCAAGGAGAGTGACAGGGATCATATATGAATGGAGGAGTAGCCTAATGGCTAGTATACTGGGATGAGAACTAGGGAAGCCAGGTTCACTTCTTGTGATTTTGGGCATGTCAGGGCCTCTTTTACAAAGCCATGTACCGATTCCCATTGCGGCAAATGAGAGGAAGCCCATTCAATTCCTATGGACTTCCTCTCATTTGTTGCATGGGAATCAGTAGTGAAACTTTGTAAAAGAAGCCCTTAACCCTCTATTGCCTCATATACAAATTTAGATTGAAAGTCCTCCAGGAGCAGGAAAATACTGCACCTGACTGTGACTTACTGTGTGAGAGTGAGTGATATAGCAGCAGGATTCCCTAAGAACATTCCCTCACTAGTGTTGAAGTTAAACCATCTTATGGCCGGTGGTGCTAACTTGTTGAGTCAGAGGGGCAGGACTTAGGCATGGGGGGGGGGGGGGGTTGTTAAATGCCCTGGGGTAGAACAGATCAAAGAGGCCCCGGTTGTGGAGATCTCTGGGAGAGTGACCCCGAATGAAGAGGTCTCCTGGAGGGAGGCTCCAAGTGAAGGAATCCTGCCAGAGTGTTGGCTGGGCTGCAGTACCGGTGGAGGAGTTCCAGGAAAGCAAGGAGTGGCCCTTGCTCAGAGGTTTTGCCCCCTGTGTTAAGAAACAGATGTCCAGGGATTGCATAAGAAGAAACAGAAGACTGCAAATTTAAGAGTGCCTTTATTCATCTGTGAAGACCCAGGTCCTGAATGTCCCAGCTGGAGCCAGGTCTGGATTTATATGGTAGTAAGTTGAACTGTGCTGAGGAAGCCTGACAAGATAGAGTTGCTAAGAAATAAGGAAAGAATTGTCAATGTGGTTGTTGCCCATGTTTGGGCCTGATTCTGTGACAGGACCAGACTCTGCTATTTTGATTGTTGGTTTAAAAATAAAGCTTCGCTTGTTGACTTACAGTACACTCTGCCTGTGTCTGCGAGGGTTCCATGGCTGTTGGTCAGCTACGCTGCCACACTTGCCTTAAACCAGTGGTGTACCAAGGGGGGGCGGTGGTGGCGGTCCGCCCCGGGTGCAGGCCGCTGGGGGGGTGCCACCCGACTGTCGGCTCTTCGTTTTCATGCTCCCTTTTCCCCCGGAACAGGTTACTTCCTGTTCCGGGGCAGAGGGAGCATGAAAACGAAGAGCCGGCAGGCGCGCGGCACCCCCCCCCCCAGCAGCGTGCACCCGGGGGGGTTCTTTCGCTGGGGGGTCGGGGGTTCTTTCGCCGGGGGGGGGCGTTGCGCTGTTCTGGGGGGGCGCTGCACCCGGGGGGGGGGGGGGGCGCATCGGCGATCCGCCCCGGGTGTCAGCCCCCCTAGGAACGCCACTGCCTTAAACTACTTCTAAGAAAAGCATGAACTAAATCCAAATCCCTAAATATCTTCAACATTCATTATAGACCATTAATTTAGTACTGACATCGCCTAACATTAAAATAACTTTTTACCGAGTTGAAGAGTTAAGCCCACGTGATCACCTGGGACTGAATAAGGTATGTCTGGTACACTTGTGATGGAAAGTGTGAGCACCCCAAAACCCACAAAATACCTACTGAACCCACATATAGGTGATACCTGCAGGCATAAGGGCTATTGTAGTGGTGTACAGTTGGGTACAGTACATTTGTTTTTTGCAATATAAGGGGGTTACAATGCTGTGTGTATCGGGGATCTTTTATATAAAGTTCACTGCAGTGCTCCCTAGGCTGCCCCGTTGTTCTGCTGCGATGTCTGTGTAGCCAGTCTAGTAAGAGTACTGGCCCCCAGAGATCCCAATGGCTTGCTTTTGTGCATTTTTCCACTAGGGTGTTTTCTATTTGAAAATGGCCCTTAAAGAAAGATACACTGAGCACAAAAACATCTAAAATATGGCTATTTTTGAACTAGAAAAATAGATGTTTTTCTGGTTCAAAAATGACCATGTTTGGCACTGGATATTTGGACATTTTTTGCAAAACATTCAAAATTAGATTTGGATGTCACATTGAAAATGCCCCTCCATGTCTTCTGGACTGCTAATATGGCAAATATTGCATATTTTAGTAGTAGTTTTGTAGCCAACATTTATGCTGTAGAACTTGGTGATGAAAACAAAAGCAGAGAGTTCACATAGCACGGACAATTTAGACTCAGAATAGTGCAAGAAGCAAAAAAGCCTGAAACAAACAAAAAGTGCTATAATATTTAGCCATCGGGTGTCACTGTTTCCCTTCCACAAGATAAAAGCAATATTATATGTAGCATAAAGTCTTGAATCAATAATTACAAAAAAAAATTACATTGGACACATGAAGTTAATTATTTCCTTTTGTGTACAGTAATCAATATATAATGTGTTTTTGATTTATAACCAAATGTTAGAATGTGTGTCTAGCCCGGATTTTAGTAGAGTTAAAAGGAGGTAAACTGCACATATCAACAAAACCTTTTTGTTCTAAGCTACAAATACTGGGGTCTATTTGCAAACCTATTATGTGCATTATAGCACATTCTTAGTAAATATAACTCTATAGCCAATGAGAACTGTGGTAAATAATATGCATTACCATACATTGCAGATGAATATATAGATCCCATTGTTCATTAATGCTGACAACAGAAAACTGCTTTTATAATTCCTAAAGTATGCCGGTTTTATTTTTAAAATGTGCTTTTCTTATCTATTTTTAAATGCTCCTTTTATTTACCTCCCCCCCCCCCCCCCCCGTTTACAAAGTGCCGTGCGCTAACGCCGACATACCTCATTCACTTTGAATGGGCTGTGTCGGCATTGCAATGCAACAGCCGCTTGCGCAGCTTAGTAAACAGAGGGGTTATTTTGTTCTTCTGCCCTGTCACCCGTTCCTATCAGCTACACCAGCGCGTTTATTGGCAATTATAATCTGGCTTTGCATTATGGAAATACAAGTATGATTTTCTGTCATTATTCTTATAGTTAATCAGTTCAAAGCCAGAATTTCTTGAAAGATGTAACTAATATTAATTCATTTTATTTAAAAAAAAGGAAATATGCAACAGTAGTGCACTCATTAAATACATGCGGAAATGTCTTTCATGAAAGCAGAAGTAAAACAAAGAAACACTTGATGGAAGACACACATGGCATTTTGGTTACAGCAGCATTGATAAAATAAAGGAGATGGAGAATGAAGAAAAATAGGAACAAAGAAGATTAAAGAGTGTAAGACAAAGCTTGGTGTATGCATGATTTTCTTCCATTTTGTGCCTAAGATAAAACCTTTAGTAAATCAGCACAGATACAGAGAGATCGGAGACTGATAGGAAAGCACAAAATGCAAAAATCGTTTACTAGTAAGACTGATAAAGCAACAGAAAATAAAAGTAAGGATTGCATTTTCACTGAAAATAACTCATTACTATCCCCTCCCCTTTTACAAAGCCGAGCTAGTGGCTGCCGGAGCGGTAATACCGACACAGCCCATTCAAAGTGAATGGGCTGTGTCGGCATTGTTGCACCGGCAGCTGCTAGCATGGCTTTGTAAGAAGGGGGAGGGGAGTGTATATTTGGTGAAAAATATGTAAAGAGAAGGTAAAAAGAACAGGGTAAGATCAGACCTTCTGCATACCAGATTAACATGGAATGTTTAAGGCCTTGGGAGGGCTATTTTCAAAGTGAGATTATCACAAAATAGTCACTGTCAGGTGTCCTGCTTGTTTTTCTTTTCCAAATGGTATTTGGTTTTTGATGTCTGTATCCCAAATGCAGAATGTTGCATGTCATTGGATTAAAGTACTATTGTCAAGCCTTTGGCCATTCTTCCAAGTTTTGAAGTCACCTTGGCAATGTCTACTTTCTTGCAGATGTTCATATTATCTGTAAACAGGCACACATTCACTTTTATAGTCTGTAAACTTTTGTGCCCGAGAAAGAAAAGATCAAAGAGAGGGCATGTGATCTACCTGAAAATGGAGCCCCGTAGATCTTCCTCAGAATCAGTAGTCTATTGGAACAAATCCTTATTGCAAATACTACTACTACTACTTGACATTTCTAAAGCGCTACTAGGGTTACGCAGCACTGTACAATTTAACATAGAAGGACAGTCCCTGCTCAAAGGAGCTTACAATCTAAAGGACAAATGTACAGTCAGTCAAATAGGGGCAGTCTAGATTTCCTGAAAGGTATAAAGGTTAGGTGCCGAAAGCAACATTGAAGAGGTGGGCTTTGAGCAAGGATTTGAAGATGGGTAGGGAGGGGGCTTGGTGTAAGGGCTCAGGAAGTTTATTCCAAGCATAGGGTGAGGCGAGGCAGAATGAGCGGAGCCTTGAGTTGGCGGTGGTGGAGAAGGGTACTGAGAGGAGGGATTTGTCCTGTGAGCGGAGGTTACGGGCGGGAACGTAAGGGGAAATGAGGGTAGAGAGGTAATGAGGGGCTGCAGACTGAGTGCATTTGTAGGTAAGAAGGAGAAGTTTGAACTGTATGCGGTATCTGATTGGAAGCCAGTGAAGTGACCTGAGAAGAGGGGTGATATGAGTATATCGGTTCAGGCGGAATATAAGACATGCAGCAGAGTTCTGAACAGATTGAAGGGGGGATAGATGGCTAAGTGGGAGGCCTACTGAAGGGGATCAGGGAACTCATTTTTCTACTTAGTTTTGAAAGTACTCAGTCATACCCCCCCAACACAACTTATATAGCCTATGGAATAAAATTTGTGCTAAAAATGTTTAAGTATGCAACTTAGTAAAATGTGTAAATGCACTGTACATTGGGACTTAGGAGGATGTTTACTAAAATATGTTAATCAGTTATTGTGTGGTAACTTTTATTGTGGGTCCAGGCTAGCAACTATGACCATTAAAAACAGCTCTGCAACAAATTCTACAGTTTAATTACATGTTGAGTGAAGAAATATTTTCTCCAATTTGTTATAAATGTTCTGCTTAGCAGCTTCATTGCATACCCCCTATTCCTCATATTTTTGGAAAGAGTAAACAAGTGATATGCCTCTCTGTATGCAGCCTCCCATTTCTACGCCACTCAGTAATTTATAGACCTCTATCATATCTCCCCTCAACCGTCTTCTCCAAGTTGAAGATCCCTAGCCTCTTTCACTTTTGCTTATAGAGAAGTTGTCCCATCCCTTTTATCATTTTCATCGCTCTTTTCTGTACTTTTCTAATACCACTATATCTTTTTTTTTAGGTGAGGTGGCTAAAATTGCACATAATATTTGAGGTGCAGTCACACCATAGAGCGATCTTGCATCATGTAGCTATAGTGTGAGTTCCCCTTTTCTACATGCATCGCGTTGTACTTTTTCACATAAAATGTCATCTGCCATTTGGATGCCTAGTCTTCCAATCTTGTAAGGTTCTTTTGCAATTTTTCATGATTCTCTTGTGATTTAACAAATCTTTTCCTCTTCCTCTAAGGCTTCAATGCTCCAAATTTACACACTGTTCCAAACAGTGCTGGAGTTTTACCACTGGATCAGTGTAGAAAAACAACTCCCTCATGCTCAATGCTAATGAGATACAAATTTAAGCGCGGCCATAGCGTTGAGCATGAGGGAGTATTTGGGACATTAAGGGGAGGATGGTGCCTGGCGCATGCACTCAAAGGTTGTGTATTAAGCACATCTTTTCAGTGCATGCCCAGGATGCCGGCTGTCACTATCAGCCGTGGTGGTCTGGTGGACCCCAGATCTCCCCCCCAATGGCTAAGGCCCTTGTGGCTTGGAGGACTCCCCCCCCCCCCAATTGGTAAGGCCCCGGAGGTCCAGTGGATCTCCAGACCTCACACTAACTCACACAAATGCTAAAACTCTGGTGGTCAAGTGGGAACCCTGTCAAGGAGCTCCCCAGGCACCCCCCAGTGGCCTAGCAGTGAATACCCCCGAACCCCTCATACCTGGAAGAGAGGAGGGATGCAGTCCTAGTCCCTTCTCCCAATAGGCACATCTCAAAATGGCAGCACCCATCCATTCCTGGTGCATCCTGGGATGCACTTGGTGTGGTCCAACCACCATATAAGGGAGAAAGTCCCTTATATGGTAGTTAGGCCCCACCCAGTTCATCTCAGGATGTACCAGGTAGAGCTGGACGCCACCAACTTGAGACATGCACAGCAGGAGCAAGGACTAGGACTGCATCCCTCCTCTCTTCCAGGTTCGGGGGGGGGGGGGAGAGGAGTCACCACTAAACCACTGGGTGAAGACTTGGAGGAGTCCTTGACAGGGGTCCCACTGGACCACCAGGGTTTTAGCATTTGTAGGGGGAGTGGTCCAGGGGACCACCAGGGCCTTACCAATTAGAGGGTGGGGGTCCAGGGATCCACTGAACCTCCATGACCTTACCCATTGGGGAATGTGGGGTCCACAGGACCACCAGGGCCTTACTCATTGGGTAGTAAGGGGTCCACTGGACCACTAGGGCCTTACCTATTGGGGGTGGGGGGGTCTGGGGTCTACTGGATGACCAGGGCAAAGAGGTCATCCCCCTCCCCACTGTGCAGAAAGTAAAAAGTGAGGCAATAAAAACAAAGAACAAAACAGTAGTCAATCCAAAATGTCAGTAGACCTTTAATGTTAGCTCTGAGCTTACCAGTGCAGGGAGGGGCTTCCCCCCTAAGAAGCTATTTCTGTCATCAGGCTCTCTGGAAACAGTGCTATTGGCTCAAGAGGTGAAGATTCTGCATTTGAAGGCCCTGGTGTGTTGGTAAAACCTGCTGTGGTGACCATGGACCATGGACAATGGACCTTGTGGTGTACTGTTCAAGGCATACCCATTTCTCTCTTTCTATTATCTCAGAAGGCTGGTAAAGAAATCAACTCCTTTAAAGGGATATTTTGAAACATCTGACAGTAGTCTGGAACAACAGGGCATTAGGGTGAGTGTGCTAGAAAATGCAGTGAAGAACATCTAGGATTTCTATGTGGATAATATTAAGGATAGAGACATAACGGTATGTAAATTGGAGTATTTAGAACATCAGATCAGGAGGAACAATATAAGGTTCCTAAACTTTTTAAAGCACCCATTGATGTCTGTGGTGGATATGAAGAAGCCATATTACAAGAAGTCCTGGGAGTTACAATAGAAGGACTACAGTATCTCCTATTGTGTGAGCTCAATATTTGAGACAGTTGGAGGTAGATGTCATGAGATGGAGATACTGTATCATCAAGACCACAGTCAGCACTGAACCTTACTGAGGGGCCCTTTTACTAAGCTGTGTCTGCGTCTATGCGTGCCCAACACGTGCCAAAATGGAGTTACAACACAGCTACCGCATGGCTCTCTGAAAAATAATTTTTATTTTCTGCCACACGTATCGGATGCATGCCAAGTGGCATTTGGCGCACGTAGGTCATTACCACCCAGTTACCATGTGAGACTTTACCGCTAGGTCAATGACTGTCAGTAAGGTCTCAGACTCAAAATGGATGCATGGCAATTTTGATTTTGCCGCACATCCATTTTTGGCAAAAGTTTAAAACAGGCATTTTTTACAGGTTTCCTTAAAAATGATTCTCAGTGCGCCCAAAACACGCATGTACACTACCACAGGCCATTTTTCAGCATGCCTTTGTAAAAGGACACCTGAGTCCTTAGAGAGCTTGCAGGAGGTGATAACAGAGTGCATCATTCTACTAATGACTTAGGCTTCAGAGCCTGATAGGAATAATATTCTTTGTTAATATTTTCAACGTTTTAATGTAACATTTTTGGGATCCAGATCCTTCTTGATTTTTCTAGGCATGCTCAGAAGAGGAGGAGGGAATTTGTGGTCCTTAGGCTCTTGGCTCGTTCCCTAGGTGCTATTTTGTTTTTTAAATAAAGTTTTCTTGTAGATGCTTAGTGACATCGGATAGAAGTACTTTTCCTTGAACCTAAAAAGTTGCTGGATTTTGTTATTTCTAAAGAAAGGTGTATTAATGTATCCTTGAATGTTCCCACATGATTAAGGGGCCCTTTTAAGAAAGTGTGCCAAAAAGTGGCCTGCAGTAGTGTGGGCACGTGTATTGGACATGCGCTGGACCATTTCTCCGTCACGTCTGGAAAAAAGTTTTTTATTGGGGGGCCAGAAATTGTACGTGCGGTAAAATGAAAACCAGTTCACATCCATTTATGGCCTGAGCCCTTAATGCCACCCATTGACTTAGCGGTAAGGGCTCACACGTTATCTGTGCGGTTACCATCCTGAGCATGCCAACTGCCGATTACCACCAGGAATGCCCCCACGGTAGAAAATAGGAAATTATTTTCTACCATGTGTTTTCAGCAGGCGCCAAACTCAGAATTACTGCCAGGTGCACGTGCTAGCTGGGCAGTAATGCCGTTTGGATGCACACTGCACATGCATAGGCCCTTACGCACTGTTGTAAAAGGGCCCCTAAGTGTATAATGCTTTCCGTAGTAGTTTGTCTCTCTACTACCCTAAAGAATTGTAAAAATGTTTCCTTTGGTTCATGGCTCCTGAGCTATTAGTTTTCCTTTCTGCATATCCTAATTATTGTTTGTTTTGGATGAATTTTTTTATATTCATGTTCTATGACTAGATATGTATCATGATGATTGAAGAAAAGAAATTAGGGAACCTAACACATTTGGCAACCCAACACAATAATAATAGGTATAATTTTGAGCCTGCAAAGAGGTGGGAAAATGTGGGATACAAATGCAATAAATAAATAAATTGTGAGCCAAAGCTAGGCATAGTCAAAATTACTTATAATCAATAAACCACAATGTTCAACACAGTAGGTGTGTCAGACCTCAGTGTTGAAGACCCGTTTCATAGTATCAGGACTTTAACCACGTACATGTTTTAGGGGCCCTTTAACTAACCCGCGTAGGCACCTACCTGTGCCCAATGTGTGTCAATTTGGAATTACCGCCTGGCTACCACATGGCCCAGGCGGTAATTTCATTTTTTACGTGTGTCCACTATGCACGCTAGAAAATAATTTTTATTTTCCGGCGCATGGCGCTAACCAGGTGGTAAAAGGCATTATACATGCATTGACCATTACCGCCCAGTTAATGTGTGAGACCGTACCGCTAAGTGAATGGGTGGCGGTAAGGTCTCAGACCCAAAATGGACTCGTGCCAATTTTAATTTTGCTGCACTTCAATTTTCAGCCCTCCAAAAAGGGCATTTTTTACAGGTGCGCTGAAAAATGGATCTGCGTGCGTCCAAAACACACACCTACACTAGCAGAACCCATTTTTCAGAGCACCTTAGTAAAAGGACCTCTTAGACTTTTAGATGTGTATTACTTTGTTTTATAAAATTGGGATTTAGGTGGGCAATTATCAATATAGACTATCATTAAGACATGTTATTTTACTGTTAATTCCAGTCATTAGTATCTAAAGATCTCATTGCTTAAAATTGGACCTGTGCTAAAATAGCATGAGTTAGTGGTATATTAACATGTCTTAATGGTAACCCATGTTGATAACTATACCCCTTACATATTTATGCAATATAGATGTTTATGTCAGATGTATGTTTAAAACCTAAGTGCTTATAAAATATGTACCATAATATATTACTGACATTCTTTGGAAACATTTGATGCTATTCTTTATACTCGTGGTCACCACTAGTGTTCTTGATTTTGTCATATACAACTTGGGTGTAATTTTATAAAGTCTTTTTTTGTGTGTAAGGGGCCACATATGCATTAAAGGCTTTTTATAAAATACTGATGTGCTTAATTGTACATGTTATCTCAAGAAGGTATGTACATTGCTGGTAGGCATAGCCAGGGATACAGTCTGGGTGGAGTGCCAGTAGATTTCACAAGTATGAATGTTCATTATTAAATATTTTAATCAATACATATATGTATGTATGTATGTTTGTAATATATAATATCAAGTATACATACATCATAAACTTGAAAGATCAGAAAATATTCATATATTCATGTAATCAAAAAGGAAAATTAGATCCATATTTAGGGGTAGGTTTACTAAGGTGCATTAGTGTTTCTAACGCGCCTATAAAATTAAGGTATGTTAAACGCTAACGTGCCTATACATTTCTATGGTCACATTAGCATTTATTGCGCGCAAACTGTTTACGCATGTTAAAACAGCTAATGCACCCATAACGCCCCTTAGTATACATAGGTCTTAGTCCACAATATTTAGAGGGTCAAACAGAAATCTAATAAGGAAAAATAAAAAAATATATCCAAAGAAAGCAGCATAAACTGAACAGAAACCTGCAGCTGGTTTGCTTTACTCTAATGGCGGCATATCAGAGCTCACTTACACCAATACCTTCTCTGGCCTCAATAACGTTAAGCAATTATTTAGGCTCAAAAAAGAGAAAAATTTAGACAGATCTATAATACAGCATTTACAGGAAATTTCAAAATAAAAGTAGCACCCAAAGCCAGAACTCTAGGCCTAAGAACCAAGAATTCTTTTCTACGCTTCTGCGTCACCCGTGATAAATCAGGAAATATACATATGTTAGAGCCTAAAAATTGATCATTAAGATGACAAAAATACAGTCTCAAAAATAATCCCTGTCATGTGCCAAAGCAAAAGTCACTAAGAGGTTCGTCCTAGCTGTTAAAGCTGCCAAACTGTTAAATTGAAATCATCTGGCTCATCTCCCTTCTCTCGAACTGGAGTTGAAATTCCAGGCTTCACCCCTAAAGTTAAATACACAGTTCTTACAAGAGGGGGCAAACTCTCAGATGGTATCTGCAGAACCTGTCCAAGAAAACTGTTAAATCCAAATCATCTGGCACTGTCTCCACAGAAGAAACAATCGGAGACTTAGAAAAATTCAAAAATCTCAGGTTGTTCTTCCTCGACTGGTTCTCCGTATATTCCGAGCCACCAGTGATCTTTCCTTTAACAAAGATGTTTTCAAACGTCTCATATCTGCCAATTGCTCAGCCTGTTTCTCCAGTTGCTTTCCCTGCGAGGTTAGGAACTCTCCATGATTCTCCACTTTAGAAGAGATAGCCACAAAGTAATTTTTAAACTCAGTCATTGACATATTAAGGTTAGGGTCTATGGCTTTAACAGCCTGTCATAGAGTATCCAATGTAACCACAGCCGGTTTTACAATCTCCCCCCAGCAGTTTACCTTCAGAAGCAGCCCTCGCTTCCCCTTCAGCCAGTGACACAGATCTCTGTGCATACAAGCCAGGCTTCAAAGGCTTCTGCTCAGCCACCCCTCCTTGGAGATAGCTTCCACCAACGTTTTCAGAGCGGGAAACTACCTTCCAGCTCCACTGTTGATATGCTTCCGGGCTGCAGGGGAGGGGGTGTCAGTCTCTATTGGGGGCTAAGAAACACTCGGTCAATGCTAAGGTACGCTGAATCTATTGGCGTCCCTCCTGCGGCAGGCTCCATGGTTACAATGTGCCGCGATACCACTCCTTTGAATTTTGGATGTGGTCTGCACCAGGTTATTCAGAGCAGTTGGAGCCAGAGGGCAGCTCCTGAAAGCATCTTTCTGCTTCCCCCATTCCACCAAGGCAGCAGGTAGAAGCAGTAACATCAGAGGGTCACGGAGGTAAGGAGGAGCAGCACGATCACTCGTCTGCTCCCAACTCCATCTTGACCCCCTCTCTGGGCATCTAATATGTGTGTTAAGGTTCACACTTTGCATCATCGAATGTCTCCTTTCAAACACAAGGCTGACTTAGACAGTTTTGCTAGACAACAGTGAAATGAGATTCTATGAAACTTATACTTACCCAGTGAAGTTAGAATTTCTGCGAAACCTGTGATTGAGCAGGGCAAGGTTCTAAAATGTTGTATTTAAGACAGTGGTGTTGTCATGAGATTTCAGTAGCTATTCTGCTGCTGTGACTGGTAATGGAAGGCAGCACTGCACATGATGATGAAACTACAGTTCAAAATATTTTTCTTCCATATTTCCTTGAATGCATTGACCATAATTCTATGGTGTGGCAGACAATTACACGTGTCTTGTATCCTAAAACAATAGTTTACACCAGTATATGAACCATTATCATAAGCTTGCTGTCTTTGCCACTGAACAGTTCTCTGACAATTTTCTGCTAAAAGCTATCATTCTGCTGTATTATGTTGCATTGTCTTGGGTAATATGGAATCTACAATAACTGTATAAAATGTGAACTCCAAGTGATACAATTCAGCATTCAGCAAGTGACTGGCAACCACTCAAAACATTATTATGCCACATAAAATGTCAAGCTGCAATGTTATTACATTGTATGAAGGTACAGCTAATGGCTGCATCACAGATTTTACCATGCAAGACATTTTAATCAATGTTGTCACTTCTGAATTACACCAACCATTTTAGCGTGATTCAGATGAAAACTGGGATAAATGTTGCAGGATTTAGTAATCATGCATGGCAGGAGGCGTATTATTATCCCACAATCGCACACCTCAGGTGTGTTATAAGACAGAAACCTCAAGACCAAGAGCCTTCAACCAACTGAGAAGTGCAATTGTCTTGCCATGATTTGTGTTATGGTTATTATAAAATTGATCTGTATTAAAGAGAAAGTTTTTCCAACACTTTTTCCTACTTAGGCATACTTTTAGAAGCCCACATCTATCTATCTATCTATCTATCTATCTATCTATCTATCTATCTATCTATCTATCTATCTATCTATCTATCTATCTGGCTATGGTGTTAGCTTTTATTTTTTCAAATTCTAATACTAATGTTAAGGTATTGGGGGGAAGTTCTCGACATGGGTATCTCTAAAGACACTATTGTTATTCCTTTTAAATCTACTTTATAAATATTAGAATAGAAGTGGGAATATACTGCCTTCAGATTTTAGATCCTATGCTGATTTTGAATAAACCAGTTAGGGAGAAGTTATCAACGTTTTTGTTGCCAATGATATTCAAATTGTCTATACATTTACCTCTGATTCTATCAACACTACATCACTTAATTCTTGCTTAGATCAAGTTTCTATCTGGCTACAAAACAGCAAATTATCTCTTAATGTTTCTAAATGTGAATCAATTCACTTTTCTCTTCCTTATTGTGTAGTTCTAGCTCCACCAGTTCTTTTAGGTTGTACACTAAATTATTTAGATAAAATTAGAATTTTGGTGGTTATCTTTGACCAGAAATTAACCTTCAAATGGCATACAGATGAGGTTCTACAATCTTCATGTAATCCCCCATTATAATGGGGATTACAGAGTGGTGTTTATCTTTCCCTGGAGTCACGAGGGTGGGGGGGTGGAGAGCATATGAGATATGGGATGTCCCTGGGTGGGAGGGAGCCCAACCCAAGAAGTATGTTGTGAAATAACTTGCAGAGATAAAGTGGGTTTGTTAAATAATTGACAATGTAGGTGGTGTTTGAAAGTAGTAAGAGTTCTTGTTTGTTTAATCTCATGGTCTTTGGTTGCCTTAACCCCTGCCGGGACCCTAGGAGAAGAGGGGATATCCTGGAGAGGCAGAGTAAACTGATGCTGAAAGAAGGAGGAGTTCCCAAAACTAAAAACAGTAATGGGAAGGGTGAAAATAGCTCTGGGTGGGTAAGAGAAACCTTGCCTGGGAGCGGGAGTTGAAGCAGGGGAAGGCTGTTCAAAGCCAGGGAGATCTGATCCTGAGGGAAGCAGATGGGGAGGAAAGACATCAGGAGCAGCCTTGAATTATAAAGCCCAAAGGGATGGGTGATGGACAGGAGGAATGTATATTTGTATATATCACCAGATATTATTAGGCGTCATTTCAGTAGTGGACAAAACTGTATCAACTTGTCTTGGCTGGAATTGAAACAAGAAACCTCTTAAACCAAATGTGGACTGTATATAAAGAGTCTGAAGTTTAAATTTGCTGCCATTGCAGAGTTCAGTAAAGTTTTGCATCAAATCACAATTCCTTGGTGTGCTGAGTATTCCTTAGCAAGAGAGAGAGAGAGAGAGAGAGAGAGAGAGAGAGAGAGAGAGAGAGAGAGAGAGAGAGAAAGAGCTACTCCTGGACTGTGAGAAGGTACTCAGAAATAAGCCCAGCTTAACATCCTAAGGCCTTCCAGATCTTTATCTGGCTCTGGCCTGTGCCCAAGTTCGAATTTGGAGGACTGGAAGAGGTGTGAGGAGTGAGTTGGTAGTGAAAAGAGAAATTATGTTTGTGTCCCGGGTCAGAGAGAAATGAACTGATGGGTGAGACCTGGGTTATATTCATTTTTTGTTTTACAGAGTATTCGTTCAGTTACATTCTATTTGCCTATAGTATGCCTATAGTATGCTTTCATTTGCTTATAGTTAAAACACACTTGCAACTCCTTTTTTTCTGTTCTTTTTCTTTTGTCCCTTAAACAATTAAATTGGCTCAATTGACAGCAGTAATGCTCCTCTACAGAGCGCATAAATTTAATTACATCACACCACTATTTAAATCTGAACACTGGCTTCCGATCTCAGTCCATATACAATTTAAATTAATAATACTGGTTCATAAAGGTTTAAACCCCACTGTGCCAAATTATTGGGGAAAATTATCAACGTGAGCTACCATTAAGATGAGCTATTACACCACAAGTCGTGTTATTTTAACACAGGCTCTCATTGCATAACTAGTGGTAAATTAACCCATGTTAATGGGTTAATGGTAGCCTTCACTGATAATTTCCCCTCTATATCTCCAATCTACTCATTCCCTATGCCCCTTCTCACACTTCAGT
Source organism: Microcaecilia unicolor (assembly GCF_901765095.1). Lineage (NCBI taxonomy): Eukaryota > Metazoa > Chordata > Amphibia > Gymnophiona > Siphonopidae > Microcaecilia > Microcaecilia unicolor. The sequence continues at coordinate 537,136,765 of NC_044031.1, forward strand.
CCTCTCAAAGCTTGCTGCTAAGATTTCCTCCACCATCTCAGATGTGTTTGGATGTTAGCCATGAGATTGCATTTGCATACGCATACTTTGGAATGCCCTACCACTTGGTATAAAAACAGAATCTTCCTATAATACATTTAAAAAACTACTCAAAACTTGGCTTTTTCAACAAACCATTGCATGAAACATTGTTTTTGCTCTTACTTTTAACTTTGTAAACCACTTTGCTACAATTTCTGTGATTAGCAGTATATCAAGATATTGTAAATAAAATAAATGAATAAAAGTAGACTACTGTTAAGATGGGTTACTTTACCACAAGTTGTGCTAAATTAGCATGATATGGTAAAATAACCCATCTTAACTGTAGCCCAGGTTGATAACTTCCCTCCTTAATGTGGAACTATTTTTTGGAAGCTTCATTTACTTAGATTAATTCGACCCTACTTCCATAAAAGTCAATTTTAATTATCGATTCAATTTCAAAAGTCAGCTAGACTACTGTAATGTTGTTTATTTAAGTTTGGCAAAAACAGCAAAATAAATTTCAACTAAAAAAACAGCAGTAAGAGTGCATTATAAGCTGTAGAGATATGATAGAATCACTCCTGTCCTACACGAGCTTCACTGGCTTCCTGTGGAAGCTCAAATTCAATTTAAAATTTGTTGCTTTGTTTTAAATTTTTACATGGTTTAGCACCATCTTATTTTTTTTTTAATTTATTATTTATTTAATAATATATTACAAGAAAACTTCTTGAGTAGGATAGAGTCAATAGTAAAAGTTTTACATCAGTAAATAAAGGAAAAGAAAAAGCAAAAAGGAAAAGAAATGTGAATACATCTTCACTTTTATAAATCTATTGACTCTCAAGTCCATAATCGGAGATCCAAGATTAAATAATCTGAGGGAGAAATATAACATAGGAATTAATTTAAACAACAATTATACTCTGCTAGAAAGTTGTACATCATCTTCTTCTACTGCTTCTCAATTTTAACTGAGGCTATCAATGTTGAAACATGAACAGGTTCAGTAAACATATATTTTTTACCCCCAAGCCTTATTATGCACTTGCAGGGGTACCTTAAAAAGAAGGTACGCCCCAAGTGCAATACCTCCGGCTTAGCGAGCAAAAATTGTTTCCTCTGTCGTCTTGTCTCCTTAGAGACATCAGGAAATAACATTATTCTAAAACCCAAAAAGGGTTTCTCTTTATTTCGAAAGAAGAGACGGAAAATCCAATTCTTATCGGGCATTAAGGCGACAGTCGCCACCAAAGTAAAGACCATCGCCAAGTCAGAGGTCTCAAGCAAAAGAGAGACGTCAATCGGTTGTTCAATTTCTTGATTCAGATTCTTCCCCGGGACATAGTATACTTGTGAAAAGGGTGGAAAGTCCTTTTCCATAATATTCAAAACTTCAGAAAAATAACGCTTCAACATATCCAAAGGAAGAACATTTGATAATCTGGGAAAGTTGACAAATCTCAGGTTATGATTTTTAGTATAATTATCAAATGTTTCCATTTTTTGCCTAATATTCATCAAATCTTTTAACATCGTAGTTTGGACTGTTTCCAGTTTCACAATCCTTTGATCAATTTTTTTAGCACCATCTTATATGACTTCTCTGCCTTTTCAAATATAGCTTTACATTCTAATTATTCCCTAAATTTGGGGCCCTTTCACTAAGCTGTGCAAAACGTGGCCTGCACTATGAACAGCACATGGGTTTTCCCCGTGCGTTGAGACCACTCAGCACTGCTATAAAATGGCCACAATTCCTATTTCTCCCATTAATGGCCTCATGCTAATTTCCCCATTAGCGCATGGCCATTAGCATGTGAGCCCTTACCAACATCTATTTTGTAGGTGGGAAGGTTCAGCCGTAACCATGTGCTAATCAGTTGGCGTGCAGCAATATAGCTATGCTAATTGATTAGTGCTGGCACATCTACTCTCCGCTCCCCCCAAAACACATCCCCGGTGCATGCGCAGATCCCAAAACTATTGAGGGATGCCTGAGTGTGCCCCACGGTAGTGCATTTTACCGCATGGGAAGCACACATTCGTGCTTACTGCTGCTTAGTAAAAGTGCTCCCTTATATTTCCCAGAAAGCAAAGATATTATATCTAAAAACTTGCTGACTTCTATGTTTAGATATCAAGCAGGACAGATCTGGAATATCTTTCAACAATTTGTTGGCCTCTATCCAGTTTGCCCATCCATGTCATCTATTCTCCCTATCACTCCCTTCGAGATCCTATGTACTTGTCCCAAGCTCTCATGAATTCAGATACAAGTTACAAAAAAGGCATTATAATTCAGAAAACCTCTCAATATCCATAGTTGTGTACAGGGTAAATTAAATCCACAAGTTCTTTAAACACTATAAAGACCAATGCAAAATAGCAACTTATCTGTAGAAGCGCAACTCGACGGGTTTCTCCATTTCACAAGAAGTTTCTTCAGGAGCAGCTTGTCAAGTTATGCATATAATAAAATGTGGAATGTAGGAGAAGGATATGACGCTATGCAGTGGAAAAAAAACAGGACAAAAATAGTGGGTCAAAAAAACAAAATGGAACCAGTCCAAATTAAATGTAAAACAGATTTTAATGTTCAATCCATTAACCATTATTCAATGCACAGCTAAAGAAACTCTTTTTCTAGAGATGTAAAACAGACTTTAACATTCAATCCATCAACCAATGTTCGTGGCGCAGCTAAAAGGACTTGACATGGCCGTGTTTTGGTGAACAATGCCTGTGCCACAAGTCACAAATTCTAAGAATCATGTCACAAAAGAAGAATGAGGAATTGTTAAAGACAGTCAAGCCAGACTGCTGCGCACAATCTGGAAGAAAACACACAAACCGGCAAGTCATTGCCATGCTCTCTCTTAAAAAACGATGAGCATGCATAGCCAACTCATCATTCTTCTTTTGTGACATAATTCGTAGAATTTGTGACTCCTGATGCAGGAATTGTTCTTTTGACCCACTGTTTGTTGTATATAATAAAATGCAATTGCTGAGCTCCAGCCACAATGAAACTGTGGCTGCTGTTTTGCACTACAGTTTTCCATTGGTCTTTGTAGTGTTTAAAGTACCTTTGGATTTAATTTGCCCTGCATACAGCTGTGGATATTGGGAAGCTTTTCTGACTTATGATGGCTATTTGTAATTTGTCACCCTACAAAATGACTTTATGAGAGTTGATGTTCAAACATCTGAAGTCTTTTCCTTTTTTTTTCTTAGTGTTCAGCATTGGTTGATTTCAAAATGCCATTTCATATTTAATGTTCAAGTTCACTTATGAGAAATGATGTGATATTTAATCCATAGCCATAGATGGGCATTTTCAAAAGAACATTCAAATCAGAATTGGGACGTCCCATTCATAACATTAAAAGAAGTCCTCCTCAGAATTATTTTCAAACAGGAAAAATGTTGGATGCTTGCCCCTGGACTGAGTGATCTCTCAATGCCCCAGATCACTATTCTGGACCACTGACCCACTCCCATCTCAATGGCTGGTAAACTGGAACTGTGAGTGTGGTATGTATGGTCCCCTGTTACATTGTGATGAAGGTTTAGCTTGTGGCCTGGGTCAGACTCCGGGTGTAATGGAGCTGAGCTAATGGGGCATGAGACCCGGGTTACATTAGTATAAAACACAGGTAATAGGTACAAGATGCCTCAGTTTAGATTTCAATTCCCATTTACCCACCCCAACTCCCGCCCACCCCTACTAATCTCTGATTTATTATTATTTGTTACATTTGTATCCCACATTTTCCCACCTTTTGCAGGCTCAATGTAGCTTACATTTAACTGTTAACGGTGTTAGCCGGTTACGGTTTGAACAAATACATAGTATGAATGAATACAAAGTGATATTGTGGTATAATGAGGTATATGTGTGGTAGGAAACAGTTGGGGGGAACTTAGAGAGGGAAAGGGGGAAGAAGAGTCAGGTAATGTCCGTTACGGTCTTTGGTTATATTGTGTTGCAAGTGACCGGTATTTTTATGTTGGGTCAGTGGGGTATGCTCTTTTGAACAAGTCTGTCCTTAGTGCTTTCTGAAAATTTAGGTGGTCGAGCGTAGTTTTTACTGCTTTTGGCAATGAGTTCCATAGTTGTGCACTTAGGTAGGAAAAGCTGGTTGCATAGGTGGATTTGTATTTGAGTCCTTTGCTGCTTGGGTAGTGGAGGTTTAGATATGATTGTGCAGATTTTGTGGTGTTTCTGGTTGGCAGGTCAATGAGGTCTTTCATGTATCCTAGTGCCTCACCATAAATGATTTTGTGAACAGTCGTGCAGATTTTGAAAGTGATGCATTCTTTGATTGGTAGCCATTGCGGTTTTTCTCTGAGTGGTTTAGCGCTCTCAAAATTTGTTTTTCCAAATATAAGCCTGGCTGCTGTATTTTGGGCGGTCTGAAGTTTCTTTATGATTTGATCCTTGCATCCCGCATAGATTCCATTACAGTAATCTGCGTGGCTTAATACCATGGACTGAACCAGGTTACGAGATATTTTCCTTGGAAAGAATGGTTTTACGCGTTTGAGTTTCCACATTGAGAAAAACATTTTCTTTATGGTGGATTTCGCTTGGGTCTCTAGTGATAGGTTATGGTTGATTGTTACTCTGAGAATTTTCAGGCTGTCTGAGACAGGAAGGAGGTATCCTGGAGTGTTAATGTTTGTGGGTTTGTATGTGTTGTATTGGGATGAGATGATGAGACTGTGTTTTTTCTGTATTGAGTTTTAGTTGGAATGCATTTGCCCATGAGTTCATGATGTTTAAGCTTAATTTGATTTCGTTGGTGATTTCCGCCGGATCATGTTTGTATGGGATGTAACATGTAACGTCATCAGCGTAGATAAATGGGTTGAGGCCTTGGGTGGATAGGGTCTTGGCTAGTGGGGTCATCATGAGGTTGAAGAGGATCGATGATAGTGGTGAACCTTGTGGTACTCTGCAGCCTGGTTTCCACGGTGACGATATGTTTGTTTTTGATTTCACTTGATAAGTTCTTGTGGTGAGAAAGCCCTTAATCCAATTCAGAGTGCCACCACTGATTCCGAAGTATTCTAGGAGTCTTAGCAGTATGTTATAGTTGACCATGTCGAATGCACTTGACATGTCAAATTGGAGGAGGAGAATGCTCTTGCCTATTGCTATTTCCTGCTTGAATTTGGTTAGAAGAGTGAGTAGTACTGTTTCGGGGCTGTGTAGGGGTTGAAATCCTGATTGTGACTCATGTAGTATAGTGAATTTATTTATGTAGTCATTGAGTTGTTTAGTCACCAGTCCTTCCATGAGTTGACTACTAATGGGATAGAAGCTACTGGGTGGTAGTTGGTAATATCATTTGTTTTTTTCTTGGTGTCTTTTGGTATTGGGGTGAGCAGGATGTTGCCTTTTTCTTGAGGGTATATACCCTGTTGTAACATGAAGTTTAAGTGGGATGTGAGATCTATTATGAAGCGTTGGGGAGCAGATCGTATTAGGTAGCTGGGGCAGGTGTCCAGTTGACAGTGGCTGTTTGAGTATTGTTTAATCACCTGGGTATCTGTGTCGGCGGTGAGTAGAGCAAAATTTGACCATATTCGGTCAGCAGGGTATTCACCAGGGATTGGGTTTAGACCATTAATGAAGTTTTCTATGTCCATGTTGTTCTGAGGTAGGGTTTTGCGTAGGTTTCAGATTTTTTCATTGAAACATTTAGCAAGGTTGTCTGCAGATGGGATGTCAGTGTTGTGACTAGTAGTTTGTTCATGAGATGGTATAGTTTCTTCGTGTTTTTGTAGTCCGGCCCAATTTTAGTTTTGTAGTACGACCTTTTGGTCTGTTTTATTGCGTATTTATATTTTCTTTGTAGTTGTTTCCATGCGTTGAGAGTTTGTTCATCTTTTATTTTTTTTCATGTGCGTTCCAGTTTCCTAGATTTTGTTTTTAGTTTTTTCAGTTCTTCATTGAACCACGGTATCGAGTTGTGTCTATGTGAAGTTCAAATTTGTAAGGGTGCTATTTCGTCTAGTATGTGTCTGCATCTTTTGTCCTATTCTGAGAGGTAATATATGGATTCCATTTGTGCTGTCCAATCGTTGTTGTATATCTGTTGCCAGAAAGTATCCGGGTCTATTTGTCCTCTCGTGGTATAAGTTGTGTGTTCTCATGTGTGGGAAGAACCCCTTTTTTGCCAATTTAGGGCTAGGTTTAGTTTGTAATGGTCAGTCCACGGTGTTTCTGTTCAACTAGTTTGTGTTATGGTTAGGTTCTGATCAGTGGGCAATTTGTATGAGATGAGGTCGAGTGTGTAGCCCTTCACATGGGTTGTTTGCATGTTTGGCCATGTAAGGCCACATAGGTGAAGGAAGTCCTTGCAATCTCATGTGTTGGTAGAGTTAGGGTCTTCAAGGTGAAGGTTAATGTCTCCTAATACAAGTGTATTGGAGTTAGATATACATGTATTTGAAACGAAGTCCATGAAGTCCGCCTGGCTTTCGTTTCAGTTACATGGTGGTCTGTAGAATAGGACGCAATTTAGGTGGACGAGCAGGGTTTTATGGTGGATTCTGATTGAGGCTATTTTGAGGTGGGTTGTTATAGATTCCGCAGTGGTTTCAATTGTGAGGCGAGATCGGTATATGAGTGCTATGCCCCTCCTCTTTTTTTCTTTTCTTGTCCAGTGGGTGATTTTGTATCCTGGAGGACATAGGTTTAAGATGATAGGTTCCTTCTGGTCGTGGATCTAGGTTTCAGTGATGAAGAGTAGATCAAGTTTCTCTGACGTTATTCAGTCTGTTATTATTGTTGTTTTGTTTACTACGGATCTGGCGTTAACGTAGCCTATTTGAATTTTTTGGTATGGGTCATCTACGTTTGGTGTTATGTGGACTTTTGTTAGTTGTTGTTTCTTGGTTTGTGTGGGATTTTTATGATTTTTCTTATCATTTTGTTGAGGTAGTACGCTTGTTTGATCTTTTCCTTTGTTTTGGTTTATGTTGGTTTGGTATATCTGGTCAGTATTCGGTTATTGATTAGTCTGGGCATATTGTTGATTTCTGCGAGTGGGGTGGTCATTGTTAGGTGGATCATGGGTAAGGAGAAGATTGTAAGGAGCAGTTTGATGGTGTTCATTATGATATCATTTCAGTAGTATTTAAAAGAAGATTGTTGCTGTATTCAATATAAGAGTTGCGAAATCTCCGTCTTGCGAAGGTAGCGTTATGTCGCAGGGGTGTGGTTTATCAGGATCTAGCATTCTCGGGATAATTAAAGTTTAGTTACAGGACGTGCTATTCTCTGTTTTGATGGCTGGCACCTCTCACGGTATGCAGTGATCACCGGTCCCACCCAGCGCTGCGGTTCTTTGTTCTCCTCTTACCTGACGAATCTTGAAGGGGGTTTAATAGTTTGGAGTGGAAGTGAACCTGTCTGGTCCGTTGTAGGCAAGGAAGCCACTTGGTTAGTCTCTGTTTCCAGTGCCCCATGCAGCCCTCATTGGTGTTCACTCATTGCACAGCAGTAAACCTGTGAGCTCGTGGATCTTTAAGGAGGTATAATAGATTGGAGTGGTAGTAAGTCTAGCTAGTCCACTGTAAGCAAGGAAGCTATTTGGTTAGTTACTGTTTCCACTGTCCCGCGCTGCCATCATTGGCGTTCACTCAAGGCACAGCAAGCAACCTATGAATTTATAGGTCCTTGAACCAATTAGGAGGCTACAAATTTAATTAGGGCATCTCTATCAGCCAGTAATTAGCAATTAGAAATAGATTCTACTTAGATCCATAGAGGGAAACCTACTAATAATATTAAAATAATAGTAAATAATAAAATCTAAATTTTAGCATAGCCTAGCATATAACTAGCAATCTTAGAGGGCTTTAGTTTACATAATCCCACTCCATTAGCAACTTAATTAAGAAATCACCAATAATAAGATGCAGGCAGCAGTCCAGCAGCAAGATGGTGGTTATCCTGTCTTTTGCACTGAGTGTCACATGTTTGATTATCTTCCAGTTGATGAGAAGTCATATATGTGTACTTAGTGGGAAGAGCTTCTAGCACTTAGGGAACAGATCTGATCTCTGGTGGCTAGAGTAGCAGACTTGGAGGAGCTGAGGCAGACAGAGAGGTTTATAGAGGAGGCCTACAGGAACATAGTAGAGAAGTCCCATCTCCAGTATGGCAACCTCTGTGTTTCTATGGAGGAGAATGGTTTCCTGAAGGAAGAGCATCACTGTGGAGAGGCAGGAAGTGATCCTATAGCCAGAACCTGCCCTCCAGGGGTGCGATATTCTTTTGTTCTAAGGCTTCTGCCCAGGAGGGAAGGGTTAGGATGGCAGTTGTTGTTGAAGATTTGATCTTTTCCTTCCTCCTTTCTGCTTCTCTGCCTTCTAGTTTCTCTTTGATCATCTCCCAGCTCCTTATTTTCATAAGAGTGAACTCTTCACTCTCCCCTTACTATCCTGTGCTTTGCCCTGCATTTTATGTTTGCACCAAGCTTAGCCGTCAAAGACTTTCATAATGCCAGTCAATAGGGTTCGAAAAGGGATTCTTTCCAGAATGATATTCATGGCATAGCTAAGTGAACAATGAAATTAGGGAAAGGAATGCCCCAGGTCCAATTTCTCTCCCTCTCTCTCTTCCCTCTGTCATCCCAGGTCCATTATCTCCCTCCCCTCCCTCTCATTATCCAATATGCCTCTTTCCATCCTCTCCCTCCCTCCCTCCCATTATCCAGTTTCTGTTTCCCTTCTTTCCCCTTCCTCCCATTGTCCAGTATCTCTCTCCTCCTCCCCTCCAGCTCCAGGTTCAACATCGCCTCCCCCTCTCTTCCTCCATCCCTTCCTCCTATTGTCCAGCAAATCTCTCTCCATCCCTTCCTCCTCCTGGCATGCAGTCTGGCATCTATCCCTCCCCTTTCCTCTCCTACCTGGGATTCGGCATCATCACCCCCTTTCAACCCCTCCCAGGTCTACCTTAAAGCTGGTCTTATATGCTTCATTGACAGTGGAAGTGATGTTTATACCCTGCCTGTCACCTGCTACAAATCTTTCCCTCTGATCCATCTTGCTCATTTAACATCATTTTCTGTTTCCACAGGGGCAGGACGGGTCAAAGGGAAACTTTGGAGCAGGCCTCAGGCAGTGTATGTGCATTGCTGCTGCCGGAGATGAACAGAAGACCAACTTTAAGGTAGCCCCGTGGGGGTTGAGAGAGGGGGTGATATTGAATCACTGGCAGGGGGAGAGATGCCAGATCACTCCGAGGATGGGAGTTGAGAGTGGAAGAGAGAGGGAGAAATGCTGGAGGAGACAGATGCTGCAACGTGATTATATTTATTAGCCATGACTCATTTTTTAAATCACAACTAATAAATAACACATTAATCATAGTGTTAACCATGATTAACTTGCAGCCCTAGAAATAAGAGATGAATTGAAAAAGCATTATTAATAATGGTTTTGTATTTCCATTGAGATCATTGTTCAAGTAATATGTAACTATTGAGGATTAACTGCTGCATGGAGCTACAGTGAGTCTTGTTTTTTTTTTAGAAAACATAAGGATTCTAGGTGACGCTGAAATTACAAAGTTGGTTTTCACTGTGTATAGTATACTTTTCTTTCACTGAGACTCAGTAGGAAACAGACATTTGGTAAGTCAGTTAGCTGAGTGATGGAATTGAAAACTGAGGCTGTTTATCGATCATTAAAAGAAATAGTCTTAAGCACTCAACTTTACAAATCAATTCTTAGCTGAATTCTGTTTGAGTTATAATCCTGAAAGTCTGATAAAATATTCAAGAAGAAAACTAAAAAATAGATGAGCTTTAATTTAGAAAATATGTTTTAGAAACAAATATAGATGTGAGGATTCTTTGGTATTATACTTATGACCCAAGTAAAAGGGAACCATTCCAAAAAATGTATTTAAAAATACAGTAGGATCCTTGCTATTGCTTTTCAAAATCTACAACTATATAGGTAGTAATCTTGAAACTGAGCACTCATATAAATAATATCTCGAGATAAGTATTCTGATTAAATCAGCTTTAGTATGGTTGAAGTGTTAAAGTAAAATAACAAAAAAAAAAGTTTGAAAACAGTTTGGAAAAATTGAACAAAAAAGATACAAAATTCTTATACCTATAGATCGATGAGGAGGTGGGTGCATAAACCTTACTGATCTGAAAGGCTGTGTTCAGTAAGTTGCACCACTGAGGTCTATGGTATATTTGAAATATATGGGAGGTAGTTTATAAATTGGGTTAACAAGAACCTCCTGAAAGATCATTGCAAGTGGTGTTTGGTAGTTTATAAAGTACACATGTAAACAGCTGAAGAAGCGACTCTGCTTTGTTAGAAAATTATCAACTGATTTTTAACTCTTCATCCTTGATTAAGGTGATCCTAGTCTAGTTGAAGGTCTTTTTACAATAAATAATATTCATATTTATGTTTAATAAAACTTTATATACCGCTTAACTATTATAGAACAAAGCAGTATAAACTGAAGCATGCCAAATACAAATACAACCAATAAATAATAAAAAAGAACACCAATAATAACAGGAAATCCTCAACCAATCACCACAAGAGTCACTCATTACTTACCCAAACTGTTTAGTGAAATGCCTATGTTCTGCAGGTCCACTAATATATGTTATTCATGAATTTTACTAGTGCAGATCTAGGGCAGGTCATGGCATGTAATCAAAGCTCGTTGGGATCTTCATCCAGTTTCTTCAGTTTTGCAGGACCATTGTCTGTCAGCCACTCTGACCTTATGTACTAACCACACAAAGGCAGAATTTCAAAACTAGGAATATCTTCTCTTAACTCCTGGGTCTTCCTCCCTCCAGGCCACTGTTAACCCTATGAGGTTTGGAAATCAGGGCCAAATCCTTCAAGGCTTGGAGACCAGGGATATTTGGGCTCTTTTGCCTTTTTTCTTTCCATCATAAGACAGATAAAGAAAAATTTCCTTCTCTCAATACTTCCTCTCTCTCCTCCCATGATTTTGCAAACGGGAAAGCCAACTGCATACACAATCTAAATGTATACATCACTCAGTTACCAGGTATTAGTGATCTAGCAGATGACTGTTACCAACAACCTGCTCCCATCTAATTTTAATTGACTAAAATGAAGTAAAGAATATTAACAGGGTTTAAATATATTGTAGAGGTTGAGGATGGTGCTCATTTTCCAAACATGTCCTCCTAGCCCTTTTGAGTTGCCTATCTCAAAAGGGCTAGGAGTGCGTGTTTCTGTTGAAAACATCTAAATCACAATCTTTGAAAAGGCAGAATTTGGTCATTTTGCACTGAGTTTGTCCAAATAGCAAGGGGGTGTGTTGTGGGCATGTTTGGGGTGGAACTAGGGTGGCCCCCAAATTAGAATGTCTTTCAGCGATAATGGAACAGAAAGTATGGTTTTTTATGTAGGCCTGTTTCAATCATGTCCAAGTTTAAAAAAAGATGCTCTGAATGACCAGCTGACCACTGGATGGATAAAGGCTTGACTCCTCCTTAATCCCCCAGTGGATGCTTTTCCCCTTCCACCCCCTAAGAACTGGCACTGAAAGAGGATACTAGGTACTATGACAGCATCAGGTATCATGGGCAGACCCAACAGAGCAGCAAGCAGCTCCCAGGAGTAGCCTAGTAGTCAGTGCAGTGGACTGTGAACAAGGGGATCCAGGTCCAAATTCCACTCTACCTAGTTCATTTGTGGTGGAAATTGTGAGCCTTTAAAAACCACCAAATTACCTATGGTACCTATATATAGGAGACACCTGCAGGGTGGAAGGTGATTGTAATGGTGTACAGTTAGGTACAGTAGACTTTATTCTGTTCCTGGAGGGCTCACAATACAAAATAACGGAGTTATGGTGGGAATTGCACCTGGATGTCATTGTTTAAAGTCCACTGCACTGATCACTACATCCTCAAGGCAGCTACCTGGTCCTCTCTTCATACTTTCATTAAATACTATTGTTTGGATCAGGCTTCAGCACAAGACAGCGCCTTTGGTCAAGCAGTGCTGGTCTGTTTCTCCTTGCAACCTAAAAATGATCTAACATGACTATGCAGACTGCTCCAAGAACTAAGACAATTGTGACCCACTGAATGAAAGGCACCAAAAAGTGGGGTTACAAATAACAGAGAAAATGGCTCTAAGATGGACATTTTGTTTGGACGTTATAAGCTAAATATCCCAATTTTGACTTAGATTTTGTTTTGGAAATGTCCTTCCACATCTCTTAGGTTCTTAACTTGGGAAATTCTCTTTACAATTTAGAGTATGAAATACATGCTCTTGAGAATTTGAAGAGACTTGGACAAAATAGGGAAGCACCATTTCTTCATTCATGGTGAAAGGCCTGACAACTTTAGGTAAAATCTTAAGATGAGTCTGAAGGACAACTGTTTAAGGATGGAATTGGATATATGATTCATGTATTACCAATATGTGAGACTCACTAACTCTCCTAGCTGAAATGATAGCTATTAGGAAGAGAATTTCCCAGGTTAGGAACCTAAGAGATGTGGAAGGACATTTTCAAAACAAAATCTAAGTCAAAATTGGGATATTTAGCTTATTACATCCAAACAAAAGGTCCATCTTAGAGCCATTTTCGAACAGGAAAAATGTCTGGGTTTCCCTTTCAAAAATGACTCTAAGATGAATGTATTTGCACAGAAGACATCTAAAAAGAAGAGCCATTAAACTGACATGTCCAACTTATTAATTTCTTTTTTTTTGTTTAATTGATAAACATTTCTCATTTTCAAAGACATAATTAGTCCATACCTAAGGTTGAAATTTTGTGGGATTATGCAGTTGATAGCTCTCTATCGTGTGGTATAAATAAGTCACATACTCCGCTTCTGGTACCTTTTCGCTCAGTGGGTCATTACTAAACAGTACCAAGCTTGGGAATCACCCACTTGTGGGCCTGATTTAGTCCTGCTTGTTGACGAAAAAAGCAATGCTGCTCACCTGTAAAAGGTATTTTTCATAGACATCAGGAATGTAAATTAAATTTTGTGTATAGCAGTCTTCACATACAATTTTACTACTTGCGCATGCAAAATTTGCAAAAACCTTCACAAAGGAAATTAAGGGGTCTTTTTACTAAACCGTGGTAGAAAGGGGCCTGAGGTAGTGTAGGCGCATGTTTTGGGCATGCACTGGGCCAGTTTTTACCGCATCTGCAAAATAGGGCTTCTTTTTTTTGTTTTAATGGGATGGGAAAAGTGCATGCGGTAAAACTGAAACCAGCGCGCGCCTAAAACTGGCCTGACCCCTTGATGCCACCCATTGATCTAGCAGTAAGGGCTCATGTGCTACACATGCGGTGACAGACTGGCGTGCGCCAACTGCCACAAATGCTGCGCGTGGGAGGAAATGCATAAATAAATCATCCAGGCTTTATGGCCACATGGCAAATCTGAAATTACCGCTGGGGACCCAGTAGCCTGGTGGTAGTTTCATTTTGGCGCACACTGCATGCGTGTAAAGCCTAATGCGCCTTTGTAAACGGGCCCCTAAGGGATTTGGGTGTTCTTGCTCTTTTTAGCATACAAGTTCCTTTTGTGAAAATGTCCACTGTTTGGTACATCAGCTTTTTTATATGGCATAGGTTCAGTACCATATTTCACACTTATTGAGATTACAGCATAATAATGTTACACAAAATAAAGGATACACTCTAAGGACTGTAGCACAATTTGCAAATCTTTGGCACATACGATTTTGAATTTGCAAATTTGTAACCTTGTACCTTACAGTGAAAATGTCATCCACGATTTAAAAACTGCATAATTTATTTGAAAGATTTTCTATATTGCCAATCCAAGTTACACTTACATTTAGTGTAGAGGAGTTCAGTATTGAACATACAAAATGTTAGGGCTAGATTTATTACATGCTAACATATTCAACTGCAAAGTGCACTGGAGGTCCCATTTTATGCTAGGGGATCTAACTGCTAATGACCCTTAAATAAATTTAGCTGAAGAAGGACAATTCTATAGCAGTGTGCCTATAGTTAGGCTTTCAGAGGGCACCTATGTGGGGGGTATTTACAGAATAGCATTTAAATAGACTTTGATCATGTATGTGTGTATGTGCACATATAGGGACTTATATGTCAATATTCTACTAATTTATGTGCTTATTCACAACATAAATGTTAAAATGCTTTATTTTAGAATTGCTCCCTATTTGTACACACAACCCCCCTCATTTGATTCATAGATAACTACTCCCAAACAAAAGTATTTTAGCACAGTTGTTGATGAATTTCCTAGTTGCTAATTTTAAGGAATTTGTACATTAAATGGTTGTGAAAGGTAACCCTTCAGTCACCTCCGTAAATCCTTTCAGACAGTCTGGCTCTTTTGCCTTCTCTATATTGGCCACCATATCCAGGACTTCTCTGTTCAAAATGCAATGCCTCTGTCTTAGAATAATAGAAATATTAGTACTAGTGGTAGTAGTAGATTCCCTCCACCTTTTTCTATTGACTTTGTCTTGTTTATCCCTTCTCATATCTTGAAGTATGAGCTTTCAAGCACAAGAGTCACTTTGTCAGCTTTTGAGGACTCATCGTTGAAAACTCATGTCTCAATCAATTGGTTAGTCAACAAGATACCACCAGCTTCTTTTATTTTGACTTCTCCTGTCTAACACAGCTATTCTACTTCATACACTTTTGACATGATCGTGCAATTTGACAGTTCCATAAAAAAACAACTCAATGCATCTCGTCACCTACAAAGCATTTCAGAAAAGATAAAATAAATCATATATGTCATTTTTTTAGAAATATTGGAATATGAACCCCCCCCCCCCCCCCCCCCGATATTCAGAAGCATTTAACTGGCCAGAATCGGCACCTGGCTGGTTAAATCCTCATAACCGGCTATCCGGCAATATTCAGTGGGAATATTTCCGGTTAGTGGATAACTGGTTATATTAGGCGACATAACCAGCTATCTGTTAATTTCAGCCTGAGTTTAGCGGCCAAATGTGACTGCTTGAAAACGTGGGATATTTTGGCCAGTTTCAAGATAACCAGCTAAGTCTGAGTATCTACTTAGCTGGTTATCTTGAAACCAGCTAAAAATAAACTGGATATTTAATGTTGGTCACCAGAAATGGTCCGGCATTGAATATCCTGCATAGGCTTCAAAACTAACCCAGATGAAAGTAAAAAAGAAGAGAAACCCCCTATGAATCAAGGCAAAGAGCAAAAATGAAAGTAAGGGGAATGCGAGAGCTGAGTTTTCATAACAGAAAGATGGGTAGAGAGACATTAACTAAATAACTTCTATTTGTATCTGTCTGAGAAACTAAGCCCAGTACAAGTTTGTTTAAAGAGACGTGGTGATTTTTATTTGTGTGGTTTGGGGGTTTATTTTAGAACAAAAATGAAAGTAGGAGTGGACCAATACAATTCCATCTCAAGGATAAAAAGCAATTTTATTAGTTGGACTCGATGCAGATCTGCGTTTTGGTGTGGGGGCGTCTGCCTCAGGAGCAAACAAATCGATTTGCTTGTGCTTTAAAACAGATATTAGATGCCTTGTCTGTTTTTTCAAACAGTAAACCTTAGAAGTACTTGTTATATACTACTTGTGGACATAAATTTATTTATCATGTCAGTACAAAATTTTTTTGACGGGGATCCTCAGAGTATACTGCAGCACACACCATACAAACATTGTGTTCCTTTGAGATAATGGTCGTGGCGCAAATCGTCATTGATCCACTTATTTTATTTTGTTAGCTTTTAAATTGCTTTCTGTGTATTTAACTTCATTTCCAAACTCATACCAAAATTATATTGTTAAATTATACTGTTAACGTATAACATCACTTAACTGGCAGCCAATTTTCATCAGAGGGGAACGATTTGCGCCACAACCATTATCTCAAAGGAACATAATGTTCGTATGGTGTGTGCTGCAGTTTACTCTGAGGATCCCCTTCAAAAAAAAATTTGCACTTATCTATATTGATATGGTGAAGTCCTGACGTGATATATACTACTTGTGGATATAAATTTATTTAACAAGTACTTCTAAGGTTTAGTGTTTGGGACATTGTATATTTATTCAGCTGATATTGGGTCCCCACACAATTAATATATGGTCTGGTAAATTGGATTTTGTCTCTTTTTTTCAACATTGCTACTCCTTGTGACCTTGTGTTTTGAAACCTGCAATTTAGTTGCAGCACACAATATTTTACTCTGTTGGTGTTTGCATTACCAAGGGCACTATTTTTTAGGTTTTTTTCATACACCTTGTAAAGCATCTGCATGAGTTTGTGTACACTGGTATCCACACCCATCTGGATTAATTTGTTGACTCCTGAGGCAGGCATTATTGTTGCCCGGGTTGCAGTTTTCCCGCCCAATTGGGCGGGTTTCCGCGAGTGGCTGCGAGAAACTTTTGGCGGCTGCGGGGTGCGTTTTTTTTGGGTGGTTTTCCCGTGGCCGCTGTGTGGGTTTGGGCTGTTTTTTCCGGGGCTTCTATTGGTCCAATTTGGTCCAATAGAAGCTTTTCCAGGGCTTCTATTGGTCCAGTTTGGTCCAATAGAAGCTTTTCCGGGGCTTCTATTGGTCCGATGTGGTCCAATAGAAGCTTTTCAGGGGCGGGGTTGACGTCGGGGGTGGGGTTAATGACGTCAGGGGCGATGCCGGGGCGGGGTTAATGACATCAGGGGTGATGCCAGGAGCGGGGTTAGTGACGTGAAAGGTGGGGTTGGTGATGTGGGAGGCGGGGTTGGTGACATGGGAGGCGGGGTTTGAGTTTGGGCATTTTTTGGGGCGGGTTTAGGGCTGATTTGGGGCTGGGAAAATTTTTCCCATCTGGCAACTTGTACAGGGCTCAGTTTCTCAGACAGATTTAGTTAATGTCTCTCTACCCATCTTTCTGTTATGAAAACCCAGCTCTCGCATTCCTCTTGCATATTGGGTAGAACTTCAGTGCTAGGAAGATAGAAATGATCTGCAGCTCAACAGAACAATCAAATGCTGCCATCCACCTACAGTATATAATAGCGAGATTCATTACTTAGTCAAAAGCAGTTTTTAATTTACTCCATTTCCGTCCCTCAGGTACAGCAGGATTCACAGTTGCCTCTTCCATCTCCAGACTTCCTTCCATGGCATTTGGCTGGCTCCAGTCCAGTAGCTTTACTCAGGGCTCCAGTCCAGTCCTCTGAGGCTGCAAAGAACATTTTCTATCCTCTCAGAGCAAAATTCCTTCATTTTGACTTGGGGCCATTGCTGTTAATGAGCTCACCTGCTCTAAATATCCAGCTCCACCCACCACCTTACTCTCCCTAAGCTCGTCCTGCGGTCTCATGGGAGATGTGTGTGTGTGTGTGGGGGGGGGGGGGGGGGGGGGGGATTCATCAAGCGGTGTTAAGCCTTAATGTTTGTCAAAGGAATTAGTACAAGCTAAATGATAAAAGCCCAATCTGTATCTTTTAGCATTTAGCACATGTTAATTCCTTTAATGCGTGTTAAGATGCATTAAGGCCAGAATGCTGCTTGATGAATTCCCCTCGTAAATCCCCCTAGGTGGCCATGTTTACTCAGATACCTCCTTCTGCAGTTTCCTTCTCCTTAAGGAGAACTCGCCATCAGGTATGGACTCTCAATAGGATGGCTCTTTTGGTTACAGTCCATCTGGGCTCCTTACCACAAGTGGGAAAATTCTGGAATTTTTTCTTCAGTTTCAGAACAACTTTCATTTAATCAAAATTTGCAATTTGGAGCAAGTTCCTTTGAGTCAGAAGTTGGGCATAAGAGGCTGTTAATAGGGCACTGTTAATGTTCTTGAAATACTTCATAAAATCTGACACCTAGTTCTTCTAGGCCAGGACTTTTATGCATTTCTGACTCTTTGCTTTTTTTTTTCTTTTTTCTGTTCATCATCTATCATGATAGGGGCATTTAAGCTTCAAACTTCTCCAGGAGTTACAAGGTACATGTTGCCAGTTGCAATTACAGTTTTTATATTATGCTATTAGCCAGTGAAGGTTCAAAGTGGATTACAGATAAAAGAAGCTAGATTAATAATCTAGGAAAAATACAATATTCTAGAGCAATTACATATATTATTATTATTTACTCAAATTACTCCAGAACATAATTATAAAATCTACCATACCAATATCATCACCTGGGTAAGAGAACATTGGCTAAAAAAATATTTGATAATGACAGTGGGGAAGAATAAACATTTTGGAAAATGTTAGAAAATATCTGAGCCATCTCATGACTCTTCATAATTTTGCACTGGTCCACCAGTGCAAGTGCAAAACCTACATCTCAGCTAAAGTCTCACCAAAATAGAAAGCCTTTCCCCTGATTTATTTCAATTTGTAAAAGTGAAATTTATAATACAGCAAATCTTTTTGGGTACTCTCATCTATCAAAGTATTTAGCTATTTGTTTATTAAAGCTTAGCTTGAGTTATCTGCAGCATGTCCCATAGGAATAAAATGGGCCCTGCAGCAGATAACTCGTGCTAAGCTTTAGTAAACAGGGGGGTTAGTGCAATTTGAGTTAAGAAATGATTTTTAGTGGCTACAGAGGGGTGATGCAGTATAGGCATTTGTCCTAATATAATTGAGATTTTAATCAAAGAATATTAGCTAAATCTTTTTTTTCCCCTCGTACATATAAGATCACTTCACTCCACAAAACTGTTTTGAATCTAAATACAACAAAGTTGTGAAATGACATCTTGATGTTCTGTGGGGGTAAAAAAAAAAAATCCCAATTTTAGGACTGTTCATTTAACACGATTAAAGTAATAATATCACATTTAAATTTTTAACTCACACTGATAATTTTAACTTGATTAATCGTATCATGCTGCTATCTCCTATAAGGAGGAAGAAAAATGGCAGAAAGTTGAATGTGAAAGATGTTATAGGAGAAGAAGTGAAGAAGAGAGGAGGAGAGAAAAGAAATAGTGTGGAGAGAGGAGGACCTGAAAATAGAGTTCAGAGCACCGACAGAGGAACAGAACCAGATACAGGGAATAAGATGATTAGAAAAATAAAAATCACCAGACAACAAAGGTAAGAAAAATGATTTTATTTTCATTTTAGTAACTGAAGTGCAATATGTCAGTTTTGAGAATTGACGTCTGGAGTCTATATTTTGTACTATACAGCTGAAAATGTGAGGGGGACGCTTTATGTGATTAATTGTTCGATTAAAAATTGTAATCATGGCTGGCATGCAATTAAAAAGTTTAATCGGTGAACAGCCTTAGAATTTAAATATATTAGTGTATGGTCAGCACTCTCTAAAGACCCAATCTCTGTTCTGTTTACCTGGGAAAACCCTGCCTTAGAAAGCGAAATATAATCAATCTGAGACGTGGAGGGGCATAATCGAAATGGACGTCCAAGTTTTGATGAGGATGTCCTCGCAAAAGTCCCGATGAAGGGGTGGGGAAACCCATACTATTGAAACAAGATGGACATCCATCTTTCGTTTCGATAATACGGTCAGGGACATCAAAATCTTGAAATTTTGGACATCCTTAGAGATGGTCATCCCTAGACTTGGTCGTTTCTGATTTTCGGCGATAATGGAAACCAAAGACGTCCATCTCATACCGATTTAGACGACCCTGTGAAAAGGATGTCGATATTCCAATTTGTGTCGAAAGATGGGCGTCCTTCTCTTTGGAAAATGAGCCCGAAAGTGGAATGGCTCATGAAAGACATTCAAAAGAGGTAAAAGTGCACCATGATTCAGTTGGATCCAACATTTTTTCAAAGGTAGGAAAGACCTTTGGCCTGCAGACCTACGTATGTAAATATGGGTCTAAGACTGCATTAACATCTCCAAGTAATATAGGCATAGAAGTTGGGGTGAACACAAGACTACATTCAATATTTAAAATCACAATATTTATTTTCCAATCTAATGTATATAAAAAAAATTTTTTCACCCATCAATGTTCAAAAAAGGTTTTTACAAATAACCAAATTCTCAATTGCACAAAAAGCATAAACTGTGACTTTGAAAAACGTGTTATAAAAGACAAGGGAGAGTATGGAAGTGAAATTTCTCAGCGATTACTAAACAAAGACACTAACAAGCTGGAAGTCGTTGATTAAGATCTACATTTGGAACATCGCAGAATGTATAAATTGATGGACTAATAATAGTGTGTGAAGCATTCTATTCTTGTTTAAATATTATTGTCAAAGTCTCAAGAGAATATTAATGGCACATGGAAAAACATTTGCATTGTATATGTATCTTCCATATCAGAGTTTTATTTTGTACCAAAAAGATAGGATTTTGTAAAAGGGTATTAATAATTAGAGTGGTGAACAATCATGCTTTTGTGCAATCTGGGAGTTTGTTGATTTGTAAAAACTTTTTGTGAGCATTAATGTGAGCATTAATGAGTGAATTTTCTTTATATATATATTGTAAAGAGTATGTAGGACAGGCCCCAAAGGAACACTGGGATAGGCCAGAATACCCCCGTTATAGGCAGGCATCCCCCAGGAAAAAACTAGAAATAAAGAACTACAACTCCCAGCATGCCCCAAGGGAGACCTGGGATAAGAGAAACTATCTGCATTCCCAGGAGTCTCCAGAGGAGGGCCGCAGGGGAAGGAATAAGGCTGATTCTCCAACCTGGTGGAAGAGGTGGTGGAACAGGTGGGTGGAGAAAGAAGAGCCACCAAAGAGCCTTAATGAAAGAAAGGGTGAGCAGCTGGGAGAGGGGCGGGGCGAGGAGATTATGGATTGGGCTCCTGAGGAGAGAGAGGCAGAGAGTGAGCCGTGCCCTATGGAGTGGGCTGAACCGGAGAACACCCTGGAAGAGCCGATGGACTTTTCAGCTCTGGCTCAGCGAAAGCCAAGGAGGTAGCGGGGCCAAGCCGGGTCAAGCAGGAGGAGGTCAGGTAGGAGTATGACTGACCAAGAGGGTAGGACCCTAGGCTTTGAGCCCGCGCAAAGCCATTACTGTGTGTTTTTGAAAGCTTGGCTAGACCTGAACTGTGGTTTGAAAGCCCGGCTAAACTGAGCTGTGTTCTGAAAGCTTGGGCCTAAAATTGAACTGTGTTTTTTGTGAAAGCCTAGCTGGACTGAGCTATGTTTTGAAGCTTGGCTAGAACTGAACTGTATTTTTGGAAGCCTGACAAAATTGAGCTGTGTTTTGAAAGCTCGGCTAGACCTGAACTGTGGTTTGAAAGCCCGGCTAAACTGAGCTGTGTTCTGAAAGCTTGGGCCTAAAATTGAACTGTGTTTTTTGTGAAAGCCTAGCTGGACTGAGCTATGTTTTGAAGCTTGGCTAGAACTGAACTGTATTTTTGGAAGCCTGACAAAATTGAGCTGTGTTTTGAAAGCTTGGCTAGACCTGAACTGTGTTTTTGAAAGCCTGGCTGGACTGAGCTGTGTTTTTTTTGTAAAGCTTGACTAAAAGTGAACTGGGGTTTTTTGGGAAAAACCCTCTACACTGAACAGGGTATTTGTTTTCTTTCTTTTTTTCTTTTGTGCTGCTACTCTCCCCCAGGAGGGAGGGAGAGGCAGCAGCTGTGGAAGCCGGGTCTGGGAACTAACCGGCTTGGGAAAGGTGAACGATAACCGTGCTTTGTTTTGTGTTTTGATGCCACAACTGAGGGAAGGAGTGAAACCCCTTCTAGGCAATAAAAAGCTTCACCGTTCGGAGGAAAGAAGTGAGCAGTACTGAAAGGGGTCTTCAGGTGGGGGAGAGCTGCAACCGCTGAGAAAAGAGGATCCACTTTACAATATATATATATATATATATATATATATACAGTGGGGGAAATAAGTATTTGATCCCTTGCTGATTTTGTAAGTTTGCCCACTGACAAAGACATGAGCAGCCCATAATTGAAGGGTAGGTTATTGGTAACAGTGAGAGATAGCACATCACAAATTAAATCCGGAAAATCACATTGTGGAAAGTATATGAATTTATTTGCATTCTGCAGAGGGAAATAAGTATTTGATCCCCCACCAACCAGTAAGAGATCTGGCCCCTACAGACCAGGTAGATGCTCCAAATCAACTCGTTACCTGCATGACAGACAGCTGTCGGCAATGGTCACCTGTATGAAAGACACCTGTCCACAGACTCAGTGAATCAGTCAGACTCTAACCTCTACAAAATGGCCAAGAGCAAGGAGCTGTCTAAGGATGTCAGGGACAAGATCATACACCTGCACAAGGCTGGAATGGGCTACAAAACCATCAGTAAGACGCTGGGCGAGAAGGAGACAACTGTTGGTGCCATAGTAAGAAAATGGAAGAAGTACAAAATGACTGTCAATCGACAAAGATCTGGGGCTCCACGCAAAATCTCACCTCGTGGGGTATCCTTGATCATGAGGAAGGTTAGAAATCAGCCTACAACTACAAGGGGGGAACTTGTCAATGATCTCAAGGCAGCTGGGACCACTGTCACCACGAAAACCATTGGTAACACATTACGACATAACGGATTGCAATCCTGCAGTGCCCGCAAGGTCCCCCTGCTCCGGAAGGCACATGTGACGGCCCGTCTGAAGTTTGCCAGTGAACACCTGGATGATGCTGAGAGTGATTGGGAGAAGGTGCTGTGGTCAGATGAGACAAAAATTGAGCTCTTTGGCATGAACTCAACTCGCCGTGTTTGGAGGAAGAGAAATGCTGCCTATGACCCAAAGAACACCGTCCCCACTGTCAAGCATGGAGGTGGAAATGTTATGTTTTGGGGGTGTTTCTCTGCTAAGGGCACAGGACTACTTCACCGCATCAATGGGAGAATGGATGGGGCCATGTACCGTACAATTCTGAGTGACAACCTCCTTCCCTCCGCCAGGGCCTTAAAAATGGGTCGTGGCTGGGTCTTCCAGCACGACAATGACCCAAAACATACAGCCAAGGCAACAAAGGAGTGGCTCAGGAAGAAGCACATTAGGGTCATGGAGTGGCCTAGCCAGTCACCAGACCTTAATCCCATTGAAAACTTATGGAGGGAGCTGAAGCTGCGAGTTGCCAAGCGACAGCCCAGAACTCTTAATGATTTAGAGATGATCTGCAAAGAGGAGTGGACCAAAATTCCTCCTGACATGTGTGCAAACCTCATCATCAACTACAGAAGACGTCTGACCGCTGTGCTTGCCAACAAGGGTTTTGCCACCAAGTATTAGGTCTTGTTTGCCAGAGGGATTAAATACTTATTTCCCTCTGCAGAATGCAAATAAATTCATATACTTTCCACAATGTGATTTTCCGGATTTAATTTGTGATGTGCTATCTCTCACTGTTACCAATAACCTACCCTTCAATTATGGGCTGCTCATGTCTTTGTCAGTGGGCAAACTTACAAAATCAGCAAGGGATCAAATACTTATTTCCCCCACTGTATATATATATATATATATATACTTTAGATTGGAAAATAAAGTATTGTGACTTTAAATATTGAATGTATATATAAAGGAGTTATTATAGTGATTTCTGATTATAGATACTTAGGCTTTTACGTAGACACGCTAGTATTTTTAGTGTGCGCTAAAAATAGGATCACGCTAAACACTAAAGACGCCCATAGGAATACATAGGCGTCTTTATCATTTAGTGCATGCCTGTTTTTAATGTGTGCTAAAAACCCCAGCTCACCTACGTAAAAGACCCCCTTAGAGACTAATTACAATATCAGTCCTTTTGCTTTAGTATGAACATAAGAATAGCCATACTGGGCCAGACCAGTATACTGCTTCCAACAGTGGCCAATCCAAGTCACAAGTACCTGTCAGAAACCCAAATAGTAGAAAGATTCCATTCTACTGATCCCAAAGCAAGCAGTGGTTTTCCCCATGTCTATGGACTTTTCCTCCAGGAACTTGTTCAAACTTTTTTTTTAAACCCAGATATTCTAACCACTGTCACCACATCCACTGGCAATGAGTACCAGAGCTTAACTATTTATTGAATGAAAAAATATTTTCTCCTATTTGTTTAAAAGCATTTCCATATAACTTCACTGAGTGTCCCCCAGTCTTTGTTCTGTTTGAAAAAGTAAAAAATTGATTCATTTTTACTCATTCTACTCTACTTAGGATTTTGTAGACTTCGATCATATCTCCACTCAGCCGTCTCTTTTCCAAGTTGAAGAGCCCTAACCTCTTTAGCCTTTCTTCATATAAGAGGAGTTCCATCCATTTTATCATTTTGGTCACTCTTCTTTAAACCATGCGTAGGCGCCTATCCAGCTCATTTCCGAAAGTGATCACCGGCCATCTTCCGACACAAATCGGGAGATGGCCGGTGATCTCCTGAACCCGGCCAAATCGGTATAATCTAAAGCCGATTTTGGCCGGGTTCAACTGCTTTCCGTCGCGGAGCCCGCGAAACATCAAGGGGGCATGTCAGTAGGGTAGTGAAGGCGGGACGGGGGCATGCTCAAGAGATGGCTGGCTTTGCCCAATAATGAAAAAAAAAGCCAGGCTTGTAGAGCATTTCGCCGGCTGTACTTGGTCCCTTTTTTTTCACGACCAAGCTTCAAAAAGGAGCTCCAACTCACCAAATGACCACCGGAGGGAATCGGGGATGACCTCCCCTTACTCCCCCAGTGGTCACCAACCCCCTCCCACCCCCCAAAAAAATAAAAAAACATTTTTTTGCCAGTCTCTATGCCAGCCTCAAATGTCATACCCAGCTCCATGACAACAGTATGCAGGTCTCTGTAGCAGTTTTTAGTGGGCGCAGTGCACTTCAGACAGGTGGACCCAGGCCCATCCCCCCCACCTGTTACAATTGTGGTGGTAAATGGGAGCCCTCCAACCCCCCCCCCCCCCAATCCACTGTACCTACATGTAGGTGCCCCCTTCACCCATAAGGGCTATGGTAATGGTGTAGAGATGTGAGAAGTGGGTTATGGGGGGGGGGGATTTGGGGGGCTCAGCACCCAGGTAAGGGAGCTATGCACCTGAGAGCTATTTTTATTATTTTAAAAATTTTTTAGACATGCCCCCTAGGGTGCCCGGTTGGTGTCCTGGCATGTCAGGGGGACCAGTGCACTACAAATGCTGGCTCCTCCCATGACCAAATGCCTTGGATTTGGCTGGGTTTGAGATGGCTGGCATTATTTTCCATTATGGCCGAAAACCGATGCCGGCCATCTCAAACCCGGCGAACTCTGACATTTGGCCGGGCCCAAACGTATTAGTGAAAAAAAAGATGGCCGGCCATCTTTTTCGAAAATACGGTTAGCTCCGCCCACTTACAGCGCCGGCCCCGAAGATGGCCGGCGCCGTTCGATTATGTCCCTCCATGCGGCTTAGTAAAAGGGGCCCTGAATTGGCTAAGAAGTCCAGCTTCCACCTCAGCTGACACAGTTCAGTACTCAGGTTTAACCATAGCTCATAAGCCCATCTGTAACCTTAAGTGCTGCTGGTTTTTGCCAAGATCCCCACCCATTCATAACACAAACCATCAGGATACAACATTCAAATTTATAAATGACCCCTCCTACACACATATACAGCCCACAGCTGCTACAGATGGTAACATATTGATATGTAGGAACCCGAAATATAGCTACATGATACAAGGTTCCACACTAGGAGTCACTGACCAGAAAAGGGATCTAGGCGTCATCATTGATGATATGTTGAAACCCTCTGCTCAGTGTATGGCGGTGGCTAAGAAAGCAAATAGAATGTTAAGTATTATAAGGAATGGAAAACAAAAATGAGGATGTTATAATGCCTTTGTTTCGCTCCTTGGTGCGACCACACCTCGAATACTGTGTGCAATTCTGGTTACCGCATCTAAAAAAAGAAGTAGTGTAATTAGAAAACTACAGAGAAGGGCAATGAAAATGATAATGGGGATAGGACGACTTCCCTATGAGGAAAAGCTAAAACAACTAGAGCTCTTCAGCTTAGAGAAAAGAAGGCTGAGGGGAGATATGATAGAGTCTATAAAACAATGAGTATAGTGGAACAGGTAGACGTAAATTGCTTGTTTACTCTTTCCAAAAGTACTAGGACTAGGGGGCATGCAATGAAGCTACAAAGTAGTAAATTTAAATCTAATCAGAGAAAATATTTCTTCACTCAACGTGTAATTAAACTCTGGAATTTGTTGTCAGAGAATGTGGTAAAAGCAGTTAGCTTAGCGGGGTTTAAAAGAGGTTTGGATAATTACCTGAAAGAAATGTCCATAAACCATTAAGATGGACTTGGGGAAAATCCACTGCTTATTTCTAGGATAAGCTGCATAAAATGGGATCTTGGGATCTTGCCAGGCACTTGTGACCTGGATTGGCCACTGTTGGAAACAGAATGTTGGGCTTGATGGACCTTCGGTCTGTCCCAGTATAGCAATGCTTATGTGCTTCAGTTCTTCTACAATACTAGAAAAATGAGCATAGAAATTCCCACACTTAAAAATCAAGGCCCTTCTGTCTCCCTTGTCTGATCACCAGTATAACAATGAGCAATATCATAACCACTTCCCCTTGTACATTATTTCTGTTGATTTCTGAAATCCTATCAATCCTTCTTTAAGTAGATTAGTATTTTTTTCTATCCTAGCACAATTTCTGTATAGCCAAATTTTGGCTCCTCAAACTGCAATGCTTGCATGCTGTTTATTTGTTTTTATTATGAATCACCCTATTCCCCACCAGCAGGATTTCAGTTAGATTGGCTCTCACACTAGGCTCATAGTGTTTATTCTCCTCACCGCCCATTGTGTCTTTTGTCTCTTTTTCAGAGGTCAGTGATTCATAGACCTAGACACACACACACCATATATCAACAGCACTGTGCAAGTGACAAAGAAAAAAAAATCATCTTGATGCAAACGTATTCAACATATGTAACATCTCCTCACTAGTAATATGCGATTCATTTTAAGAGGTTAACCAACCTGCTTTGCAAACCCCTGAAAAATCTGTTAATCTGTGGAGCTAATTTGCTGAACCTCTTTTAAAGAAAAAAACCACATCTGAGGCAAAATCTACTTCATATTCTCATTAAACTCGGGGCATATTTGAAGAAGCTGGCTTTGAACTGTTCAGCTGCAATATACATTTTTTTGGATGGTCTCCTTTGCGCTTTCCCCCCGAGTTTCATAAAAAAGAACATACATCATTGCTGAGAGGTTTTCAAAGTTTAAAAGTAGAAGCAATTAAAAACAGGAAATAGAATAAAAGTTACAAAACTCAATAAAAGAAGAAATATCAAGAAAAGAGATTAAACTAATAGAAATAGAGTATCCCATCCACCATCCCAGATGCCAAAGATATCTCCATAAGGGAAAGGAAGATGATTTTTCCTGATTAGTCCACTCAGCCAAAAGCAAATTTTTAAAGAAACATTTATTGAAGGAAACTTTATGTTCTATGTTCTCTGGTGAAGAATTCCAAAATGTTGAAACTATTATTGTAAAGTTCATAATTCTAATAAAACTCAAAACATATATCTAAAAGATGGTACCATCAATATGTTTTTATACAATGATCTTAATGCATGAGAAAAACCATGCTGAGTGAGACCATGGTACATTGAGCTCAGCATCTTGTCTGTCAGTGGTCAGTCTGGGTCTCAAATACCTAGCAGATTCTAAAAAGTAGATATATTTCTTATAGTTCATTTTTAAAAAATGAGCATTGGTTATCCCAGCTCTACCTAGCTAATAATATTTATGGACTTTTCCTCCAGGAACTTGTCCAAACCTCTTTTGATTTCCGCTATGTTGGTCACATGAACTACATCCTCCAGCAACAGATTCCATGGCCTAATTATGTGCTACAAGGAAAAATATGTTCTACCTTTTTTTTTCAATCTGCTGATCATTAGTTTCATGGAGTATAGTATTGTTTTTGTGTTTGACTGACTGGTAAGCAATGTTGCTATATAACTGTTCCACCCCACTCATGATTTTATAAGCTTCTATCATATAATCTCTCAGTTGTCTTTTCTCCAAGCTTAGTTTGAGTTTGACAAGTTGTTCATACATTCCCCTTAAGTTGCACAATAGTGCATTCTTCATTTAACTTTCCTAAAGAACGAATTGGAATTAAAGGTGGGTGATCTTTTTTTGATAAAACATTCCACCTCCTCTCTGACTCAGGAAATTACAGAACTGAAAACAATCCATAAGGGAACAACACACCAAAAATGTGATCTGCTAATCAAAAGTAAGGATGTAATCTTACTGGCCCCAGTTCATAACAAAATAAAAATTTAATTCAATTCAGGTCTTATATACCGCTAATATCCCCTGTTTAGGGTTCAGTGCGGTTTATATCATCAGTGGGACTGAGATTGGTACAATATTGTAAATAGGACAATGGGTGAATACAGTCTAGTCGGTTAGATACAATATTGTACAACACTATAGGTTGTGAGGGTGATAGGTTTCATGTTACAGTTCTATAGTCCCACAGGGGACTGAAGAGTGGTGATTATTATGTAACAATCTTTGGGAAGAGGTGGGTTTTTAGACTCTTCTGGAAACTGAGGTAGTTAGTCTCTGATCTAATAGCCAGAGGGAGTGAGTTCCATAATGAGATTCCAGATATGGGGAAGAGCGAGTTAAAGACCTTCTGAAGTCAGATTCCCCTTGTAGAACAGTGGGGCAAAGATCAATTGTTCTTTCAGTCTATTGGAGTGAATGAGGCAAATAGATGAGATATTGATCAATAGTTCAGAGGTAGCACCTTGCAGAATCTGAAAGACTAGACAAGCGACTTTAACCCTAATTCTTTCAGCTATGGGTAACCAATGTAGTTTAGTAAGAAAAGACATAATAATAGTGTATCTATTCAATTTGAATCTTGCTGCTGTGTTCTGTATGATCTGCAGTTGATTTTTTTTTTAATATTGGATCTTAATGCCGAAAAATAGGACATTACAGTAAACCAGATGCAGTAGGATCAGCATTTGGACCAATAGTGCAAAGGCTTTTTGATCAAAGAATGATCAGATTAGAAGTAGTTGTCTTATTTTGAACATTATTTTCCTCCATAGTTGGTTTATGTGGGATGAGAATGATAGGGAGGAGTCTAGATGGACCCCAAGCACTCTAACTTCTGAGTCAACTGGGAAGGTTCTGTCGTTAGGTAGTGTTATTGAAGTTGGGACCTCTACTCCTTGATTCTGGAACCAAAGGATCTTAGTCTTTTGCGCATTCAGTTTCAGTTTGTTTGCCAAAAGCACAGGTCTGACTGGTGTTCATCCCAGTTGTTACTGATCGGATTAGATCTTGGTATGAAGATGTCAGCTGTAGAAAGAGCATGATGTCATCAGCATATGACAGTAGTAGTTCTCCTAATACCAATTGTATTGAGCTGAAGGAAGACATGAAGAAGTTAAACAAAGAAGGAGAGAGTGGGGATTCTTGGGGGATACCACATTTCAGAATCCAGTAGTTGGAAAGGTGTTTGTTTTGTTTTACAGAGTAGCTTCAGTTTGAGATGAATTCGTTGAGCCATTTGAGGACTGGTCCAGTTATTCCTATCTGGTTCAGTCATTCAAGTAACATTTCATGATCCACTGCATCAAACGCTGCCAAGATGTCGAACTGAAGTAGTAGAACCTGATTCCCCTTACATAGGTATTGTTTGACATATGTTGTTAGCACTAAAAGCAGGGTTTTGGTGCTATGTGTGGATCTGAAACCAAATTGGGACTGGTGTAAAGTAGAAAATGTGTCCAAATATTTGGAAAATTGTTTGCTAACATAGAATTTGAGTGATAATTTGCTGTAGAGGTTATATCTAACCCTGAGCTCTTCAGTAGTGGTGTGAGGACAATTTTGCCCATAACTAAAGGAAGAGAGCCTGAATCTAGTAGCTCACTGAGGCAGTCAGTCAGCCATCGAACAACCCAGTGGTTTGGAGCAGCAATTCTGGGCAGTGGTCTAGGAAGCAATGTGAGAGTAAGCATTCCAATAGCAATGATTTTGTGTCTTCAATTGATAGTGGTTGATAAACTTCCCATATTTGGTTTGTATTAGATCCTTGTATTGGGTCTGAGCCAGAACAAGCATTTTAAGTTTTCATCTGTTGGATTGCTTTTAGTTCAGACCTGATTCGATTGATCTTGTTCTCAAAATAGTCAGCTAGTTCTTGAGCGGAGGGACATGTTTGATGTGTTTTATTCGCAGAGTAGGTGGAAGTTAGACTTCTGGCTAGGGTAAATAGTTTTTTTATTTTCAGGGGCATCCTGGCCCACTAGGCTGCTGTAGTAATTTCATTTGGCATCAGCTACTTTTTGTTTATAGTGATGAAAGACAAGTTTCCAGTTCGATCTATATTCAGTAGCTTTGCCTTTTCTCCATTGCTTTTCAAGGTTTCGGCATTTCTGCTTCAGCTGGGAGAGCTCTTCAGAATACAAGGGAGATTTTCGAACTGCCTTGACCTTTCTGGTAGTAATTGGAGCTATTTTATCCAGCACTGTGTTGACATTGGTGTCCCTGACAGATTTTACAGATTCATGTGTGGGGATATCAGGAGTAAAGGAGTCTTTTAAATCGGTCCAGAAGCTGGATTCATTGACTTTTCCTCTGGAAGTTATTAGCTTAAAATGTTGATGTTTGGGCTGACTCATCAGATGGATATTAATGGTAAAGTCTAGTTGGAAGTGATCAGACCATGGTATAGGCTTCCATTTAGATGAGCCAATCAGGCTGGTGGGATAGGAAGTAAGAAAATCCAATGTATGGCCTTGAATATGGGTTGAACCTTCCCCCAACATGGTGAGTTCACTTATATTCAAGAATGTGTCAGGTTCTCAGGTTCAAAACACGCAGGCACGGACTCTGGAGCAATCATGAGCCCTTGGGCTGCTGACGAGGAGCGGCAGCAGCAGGCAAAACCCACCAACCATCACTGGGCTAGCACACCGGCAAAAGCAAGGACTGCAGATGCAGACAAGCGAGCCTGAACACACGGACTGGAATGCACCGGACTGGAACCCACTGGACTGGAACACACGGGACTGGAACCAGGCATCACCTACACTTGTCCGCCGTTCCCCAGGGGTTGAGCCTCTGGGTGCAGGCAGCCGGCCGGACTTGGAGGAAAACTGGTACTGGAACACCAGGAAACTCACACTAGAAGGAACACTAAACAAGCTTGGCCTAAACAGGGTTCAGGATAGGAATCAGGATTCAGGATTCCCAAACAGACCGAACTGGAAGGAAACTGAAAGCAAGCAGGGCAGACACAAGCAGGAGGGGAACTGAAGCTGAAGACAGTCAGCCACGAACGGAGGAAGTACAGATAATATACTGGGAGAAGGACTTCCAGACAAGCTTGACTAACCAGGGTAGGGTAGAAGCCCAAGGTGAACAGGGAAACATGATTCAGAAGTGCCCACAGGCACCCAGACAAAAGCAAGGCTGAAGTGCAAACTGCACTGGGGAATCAGGTTCTCAGACAGAAGGGAAAGGAAGCCAAAAGCAGACAGGGTTCAGAAGTGCCCACAGGCACCTAGCCAAAAGCAGGGCTGCAGTGCTAACTGCACAAGGGGTTTAGGGTTCTCAGACAGGAGGGAAAGGAAGCCAAAAGCACTGGATTCCAGAAAGGAATCAGGAGACAAACAAACAAGGAATACCAACTAGGAACATAAACTCTAAAGCAAGGCTAAGCAAGAGAACGCAGAAGTGCAACCTGCACCAACACTAAACTGGATCTTTGGCGTTTGCAAAGGCCCTGAATGGAAGAACACCACTTCCTTATCAAGGCCCTGACTGATGATGTCACAGCTACAGGACACAGGCAGAAAGCATACTGAAGCACAGAGAGGCTTAACACACACAGGTGCAGTATAGTGGAGTAATTAGAGCCACGCTGGAAGCAGCCAGCACACAGAGACAGAGACAGAGCTAACTCAAGAAGAACAGACAGAAGCCAGCTCAGATGCAGACCACTGGAAATAAGGTGAGTCTGAGAGGGGTCACGATCACAATCGTAACAGAATGATTTAAAGTTATAAACATTGTTATCCGCTTCATTCTCTAGGTGTAAATTTAGATCTCCCAGGACAACTACTCTAGAAAATTGGGACATGGCGGATGAAATGACCTACAATATAGTAGGTTTGACCTTGGTCCAGGCTCCCTGGCAGCCAGTAAATAAAGAGTAAAGCAATCAGACTGGCTTCTTTGGAGTTATCGTGGAATTTGCATAACATATATTCCAGTTCTGGAAGCACCCCTGAACTGACTAAGGATACATGAAGAAAGCTCTTATAAATGAGAGCAAGGCCACCCCCTTTTCTGCCTAGTCTTGGAGAATGAAGAATGTCGTATCTGGATGGGTATAGGTGGGGTA
This sequence comes from Microcaecilia unicolor, assembly GCF_901765095.1. Taxonomy (NCBI): domain Eukaryota; kingdom Metazoa; phylum Chordata; class Amphibia; order Gymnophiona; family Siphonopidae; genus Microcaecilia; species Microcaecilia unicolor. The sequence goes on from NC_044031.1 coordinate 537,169,152, forward strand.
GTATTGGACTGTCAACTGCTATAAACCATGTCTCGGAAACAAACAGAAGGCCCAGATTTTAAGATTCAAGGAGTTCCCTTATTAACAAGGTCTTTTTCACCACAGATCTTGCATTGACATAAATTGCTGGTGCTGGAGTTAAGTGGGTCATGTGTTCTAAGCATGATGAATATTCAGTCAGGTTCAGAAGAGCTCGAGTTTTATGCCGAGGGTTGGTGCATTGCCTGTGGCCTGATGCAAATGTTGCATTCTGCGAGCAGGTGTTAGGACTCACTAGAAGTTCTCTACTGGAGGGTCTTGGCTGTTCACTGTCGCTTTGGTCCTGCTACAGTTCTCTCTCACTGTTTCAGCCTCCATAGCAGGAGATGCCGCACTGCCACAAGGGGACAAAGTGTTCCACTGGCATCTTCTATTTATTTTGCAGTCTCCAAGCAGTTTTGAACATACTCAAACTGATCTCTGTCATCATGTTGGAGCTGCTGAAGGCAGTAGAGACCATCCTAAGAGCTTTCTGTGGGATCAGTCTATGTCAACCATTATAAGAAACAGATATTCAGATATATGTAGGTAAAGAAGAGATATCCAGTACAGCCTGAAAAGTGATAAGTGGGATGTACAGGAGCAATACACAGTCCATGAATGGTCTTAACTCAACCCATATTATTGATCACAAAGAATAACCAATCTAAATTCATTTGCCTTTAATTTACCTTTATCACTCTTAAGATAATTATGGTTAAGATAATTACAGCCTCAGGAAGGACTAACTCCAAGCTGGAGGGCTTCTGCTGATAAGCATCTCATCCTATTCATGCCAACGAGTGCTCTTTTCATACTTTAAAAACTGGTGTTTGTAGAAAATCTTGCTCTATTTATTAAACCTTAGTCTTTATTCAAAAATCTATCAAAATAAATTCTCTATTTCCTCTATTTTGTAAAACTTCTCGGCCAGAGTTAGGAAAGGCTGATACTGCTTTTAAGCTATCAGCATTGGTAACGGGTCTTAATGAGCAATAATGGGCACTAATTGGAAATAATTAGAATTTATGCACACAACTCATTAAGCATATTCTGTAACGTACTGTGCCTAAATTCTAATGTGTTGACATTGGTGTCCCTGACAGATTTTGCAGCCAAAAAGGGGCATGGTTATAGGCTGAGAAATGGGAATTTTGTGGGCATTCCAAAATTTACATGCACTGTTATAGAATATGCCCCTGTGCGCCTAAATCTATGTGACGGCATTTATACCACATTTCCCTCAGTGTAAATGGATGCACATAGTTTGAAGTGCTGTGATATCATCTAAACGTATTCTATACATCGCACCTAAGCATAGGCACCACTTATGGAATATGCTTAGGTGGAAATTTATTCTGAGTGGAGTTTTCAGCCACCATATATAGTATCTGGCCCCATATGTCAAATAATAATGAACTGCATTGCACGCAAATGCATGAAAGGCAGCTTATTATTGTATAAATGGATAACAGTTTGTAGTATATTTGCAAGACGTGCTTTGAAAGAGAAAGATAGAAAGCAGAAAGTCTAGGATGGGTGTGCAAGTCGGTGTTATACACATATTAGGCTGATGAATTTGAGGCAATAGCCATACCAAGTAATGTAAAGGACCCAAATTTCCATGGTGATATTCCGCCAAGCTGAATATTCTACCTGTGGGATTCAGGGTACTGTTTATTTCTAAGCTGATAGAAATAAACAGTAGCCTGAATCCCACAGGTAGAATATTTTGAAGAAACTGGATGTGAGGTGCATAGACAAAAAGAAGGCTGTTGTTTAGGTTGGGTAGGAGTCACCTCTTAGGGTGAGGGCTCTTCCTTTATCTAGGTTTAGGTTCTGCAGTTTACTGAGCCTATTGTGGTTGTTTTTGATAATAAAACCTCTTGCAATAATAGCTACATCTGAACTGGTTGAATGAGGTATGAGTGGCCAACATAGAGGGTTGAACACTTGAGAGATGCTAAAGCATAGAGTAATGGTCTTTAGCCATGCCCACAGTCTCCTTACTTCCAAAGGATCATAGACAAACTTTGAGTGAATATATTCCCATAAAGCAGAAGTTCACAACTATGCTAGGTTTGTACCCTGCTTAGGTGATAAGCAGGTTATAAATGTAACAAATAAAGCAGAGATTCTAGCTGTGGGTTCAAAAGAATATTAAGCAGTCCTACATATGAACATAAGAAATGTCATACTGGGTCAGAGCAGTGGTCCATGTAACCCAGTATCCTGTTTCCAACAGTGGCCAATCCAGGTCACAAGTACCTGGCAGAAACTGAATTAGTAGCAACATTCCATTCTACCAATCCCAGGGCAAGCAGTGGCTTCCCCCATGTCCATCTCAATAACAGACTATGGACGTTTCCTCCAGGAACTTGTCCAAACCTTTTTTTAAACTGAGATACACTAACTGCTGTTACTACATCCTCCAGCAACGAATTCCAGAGCTTAACCATTCTTTGAGTGAAAAAATGTTTCCCCCTATTTGTTTTAGAAGTATTTCCATGTAATTTCATTGTGTGTCCCCTGGTCTTTGTACTTTTTGAAAGAGTGAAAAATTGATGCATCTCTCAGTAATATCTCCACTCAGCCATCTCTTTTCCAAGCTGAAGAGCCCTAACCTCTTTAGCATTTCCTCATATGAGAGGAGTTCCATCCCTTTTATCATTTTGGTCGCTTTTCTTTGAACCTTTTCTAATTCTGCTATATCTTTTTTGAGATACTGTGACCAGAACTGAATACAATACTCAAGGTGAGGCCACAGAGACATTATTGTTTTCTTGGTCTTATTTACCATCCCTTTCCTAATAATTCCTAGTATCCTGTTTGCTTTTTTGGCTGCTGCTGCTGCACACTGAGCAGAAAATTTCAGCATTTTGTCTACAATGATATCTAGATATTTTTCTTGGGTGCTGACTCCTAAGGTGGATCCTAGCACCTAGCATCAGGTAACTATGATTTGGATTATTCTTCCCAATAAGCATCACTTTGCATTTGTCCAACATTAAATTTTATCTGTCATTTGGATGCCCAGTCTTCCAGTTTCCTAAGGTCTTCCAGCAATTTTCACAGTCCACATGTGTTTTGACAACTAGCGGCTGTCGGTGCAGTAATGCCGACACAGCCCGTTCTTTGAATGGGCTGAGTTGGCAATGCCGCGCAGCAGCCACTAGTGTAGCTTTGTAAAAGGGGGGGCCTTAATCACTTCACTTGTCATTCTAATTTCCATATCATTTATAAATATGTTAAATAGCACCAGTCCCAGTATAGATCCCTGCGGCACTCCACTATTCACCCTCCTCCATTGAGAAAAATGGCCATTTAACCCTAGCCTTGTCCAATAACCAATTCATAATCCACAAAAGGACATTGCCTCCTAGCCCATGTGAAAATCTAGATAGACTGCATCAACCAGCTCACCTTTATCCAGATGTTTATTCATGCCTTCAAAGAAATGAAGCAAAGGTGAGTCCTGATGAAGTGTGTACCACATTCATCAGCTTCCACTAATATGGATGCTAGCTGCTCCTGAACTTGTGTAAAGAAATCTGGGAAGAAGACTTGCACCTTGTGGAAGCCAGTGTGCATATATTGCACTATATAGAGGTGGTGAGTGACTGCTCTTGCAGAGGACATAGCCCCTTGAAAAACTTTCTTTCTGATATGCTCCATGAATCTTGAATCTTTGCCATGAGGAGTATTAGAAAAATATCTGCATTTTTTTTTACTTTTCACATTGCTGCTTCTGTGACTACTGAAGCATGTAACAGCTGGACTTTGTTCCATCTTGGAGATGGTTGGACCTTGTACTTTATATCCAAACATTAATGGCTAAATAGAGCGTGGATTTTGTCCCATAATAAACATGACAAAAAAATGATGTCAGGAGCAAAGGGGGCATGTCAAAATGGCGGATTGGACCCGATGACTGCCGGAGCGTGTTTGTTTCTTTCCAAGATACTTGTCTTTTCTTCGGTGAACAATGCCTCACACTAAAAGGAAAGGCATTGTAAGAAGCCTACCACCGGCGACTTCAAATACAACGCCAATACAAACAACGCTAGAACGGTTTGTCACGAGCACACCTCGCTTATCTGGTTTGGGTAATCCCGCAGCGGGCAGAAATGGAGTTTTCTGCCCGCAGGGAGAAGAAACAACTTTGTCTTCACCAGAATTGAACCCACCGCCATGTCCTGCCATAGCTCAGGAGAGTGTGGAGATCCAAGAGCCTTCGGAATCCGTGGCAGAAGTTTCTCTGATCGGCGGCGACTCTCCAAAGATGGCAGCTGTTAATAGCAAGAGTAGAAATATTTCCCCCATGGCGCCGACATTAGAGTCTATTTGGGCAGCGATACAGGCTTTAACTTCAACTGTCTCTCAAGCTGCCCGAGAAACGTCCTTAATCGTGAGAAAGCTGGACTCATTAAGTACTTCTTTTGAAACACTGAAACAGGATACAATTCAAGATAAATTGAAGGTTCAACAAGAGATATCTGGCTTAAAAACAAAAACTGATTTACTAATTAAAGATAAAATATCAGTTCATCGAAAATTAGAGAATTTTGAAAATTATAACAGACGTTTGAACCTTCAGCTTCTAAATTTCCCACGTTCGTTGGAAATAAATGCAACATATATGTTCAAGAAGTATTTGACTGAAAAACTATCTATCTCACCAACACTAATTCCTCCGATTAATGAAATCTATTATTTACCGATTTCTAAAGGGAGAGAAGATAGGAATGTAAGTTTACAAGATCTCTCAGCATTTCTAGAACAATCTAATGATGGAATTTTTGAAAGGCGAACATTGCTGGTTTCACTAGTTTTTGAACAGGATTTGACTATGATAAAGAGACTATACTTTTTATGGTGCAAAAATTCGGATTTTTTCTGATGTTATACAGGTTACTAAGGAAAGGAGACAAGCTTTTCTGGCGATGAGGGATGAAGTTAAAGTCTTAGGAGCCAGTTTTTTGCTGGCATATCCTTGTAAATGTCAAATACGATACCTTGATAATAAGTATCTTTTTTTGGAACTGGAACATTTAAGATCTTTCATAGATGTTAAAAGCTTGAACAAATAGCTCAAATGTTAATTTAGATCATATAGTTCATATTAACAAAAGCGATTGTATACCAAGCCATATTCTTATACTTTTTTTTAACTTAATTTATCTCCTTCTGGTTTCTTAGCCCCCTATGAATCTAATTTGTGGTCTAAGAAAGAATGTGTTATAATTTTTTTGACCTTTTGATATGAATGCCTGTGATTTATTCTTTTCTGATTTTCCTAAGCAAGATGTAATATTGTGTTTGAAGTTATAAACCTATAAATAAAAATTTTTTTAAAAATGTCAGAGAACAAAAGACATGAAGAAAATATTATTTTGTGCAGCTAGACCTACAAGACTGAGACAACAGAAGTCCTTTATTTCTGAAAGACCTGATATGGGCTTTGTTTCGGCGTGGAAAACGCCTGTCTCAATGGTCCAAATCATGTATCAAAAACATATGAAAAACTTTCTAAAGTAAGATCTTCTGTATCCAACTATGCTGGTCTTGTCAATCTGCAGTAGGGTCCCTAGAACATATGCTCTATTCCTGCATTAATCTGCAGCTCTATTGGAAATTGATCTGGAGATTCCTTCAGACAATATTCGATAATTCAGATGTGTTAACCTTTAAGGTACTCATTCTTAAAGCATCTACTCCTAGCCTAAATTGTTTAATATAATGATCTCGATTGCACTCCATCTGACAGTTCTGCATTGGAAGAATAATCAACATGTCTCCTATCATGAGTGATGGAATTGGCTTTGTTCATATAGGCGATATGAAGAAATAGCTGTTTTGAAAACTGATCATAATTTGTCCTTTCGTAAAACTTGGTCATTGCTAGACAAATATGCAAGTTTAACGGGTTAATAATTGCTTGTTTTACTTGTTTAAGTTATAAATTACTTGTTTACATATGCTGTCTGTTATATTCAATGTTAACCCACTGTAATTTTTTCTTTTGTTTTCTTATGTTCGTGTTTTCTAATTCAAAATTATAAATAAAGATATAAAATGATCTGTCAAACTCCTAAAAAAAAAAACCAACATATGAGAGGAACACTGTCAAAGCAGGCTTCTAAATGTGTATGTGACTTCCGAAGTAGAAATAATTGCAAACTTGTGCTACAACGGCGGTTTTTTTTGAGTGGTTATTCAGTCGATGGCATTTTAGCACAAGTTTGCAATTATTTCTACTTCGGAAGTCACATACACATTTAGGAGCCTGCTTTGACAGTGTTCCTCTCATTATTATTATTATTAATTAAATTTGTACCCCGCGCTTTCCCACACATAGCAGGTTCAATGCGGCTTACATAGTAAATAGAATTACAAAGTCTTGAAGGAGAATGTTACAAATTGTAGTAAACATAGTAGTAGTGGGGTTTTGAGGATATGTAAATTGAGCATGGAGAGGTAAACAAAGATAGGATGAGCAAAAGGAGAAGAGGTTGGGAGGGGTAAGGAGTAGGAAGGATGGAAAGGAAGAGATTGAGGAATGAGCATAAGGAGATTGTGAGACATGGTCAAAGGTATAATAATCGTCGGGGCAGGAATCATGTGGTTGGGCTTAAAAAGTTAAGTTGAGTCATTCGGGTAAGCTTTCTTGAAGAGATGGGTCTTCATATGTTTTTGATACACGATTTGGACCCCTGAGGCAGGAGTTTTCCATACCGAAACACGGCCTGTGTCGGGTCTTTCAGAAATAAAGGACTCCTGTTGTCTCGGTCTTGAAGGCCCCATTGTGCTTTTTTCTTTCATTGTTTGTGCTTGTGTACTGTTTTACACTCTCTCTCTCTTGCCACTTTATTATTTTGTGTCTGCTCAGCTGAGCAGAAAACTCAAAACTTAGTAGCTCAGGAGACTGCTGCACACTGGAAAGGCAGTGCATGGTCAGAATTTTACACTAATGTTCTGAACTATGGGAGAGCAGTTCTGTTCTGGTTCCATCACTCACTTAGTAGAACTGCATTTTATGTGGCCCAATATGCCCAGTAAGGTATCTGGACACTGGCAATGAATATCAGCCATCCCCAGATAACTCCAGGCTCCACCCCTAGACCACACTGTGCGAATCGGGGAGTGTCGCTGCAATTAGAACAGCTATTCAGTGGCTATTCAGTGGCACTGTCCTCCAGTTAAGTGCTGCTGAGTATCTGCTTCTAGGCTGGCTAGTGCATTTTAACTGAGCAGGAGCTTCTCCTGCCTGGTTAAATCTCTGTGAATATAGACTCCTAAGTCTTTTTATATTATTGGACATCTTTTTTTTCACTTTTTATCCCCAAACAGTAAAATAAAGGGTATGAGTCCTGATTAGGTATTAAGGAATTGGGATCAACAGATGTTCGTAAAAAATATTGGTAATGTACCAGGTCAGACATAAAAAGCAGATTATGTTAGACATTTTGATGAAGAAAAGACGTGCCATGATGCCATACTACTGGACTTCTTTCTATTAACTAAGTGCACTGGCAGTAAAAACACTGACCCTTAATTGTTGAAAAGTCTTATAGATGATAGTGGCTAAGCTGAAAACCTTTAAAACTGATCAATATCTTGCTCTTTACTCATTGAGATCAAATATCCTCACTTTTAATTGCAAATCTGGCATGTTAAGGCCTATAGGTCATCTAATAATGTAAAAATGGAAAGTCTGGAAAATTGTGCAGCTCTATAATAAATTCCATTTCTAATGAACAATTTGGAAACCAAGCCAAACCGCTGTTCATCCATAAGGACGTACCCAGTAACAATGTAGGTTCTTTATGATATGAGTTTTTAAACATACTTTCTCAAATAAGCAGCAAATGCCATTGGCATCTGTTCATTGTTGCAGGAAAGATGTGAGGACATATGGGTCACCAGAGAATGAAGGACCATTCCCATGCATCCTGTCCCAAGAATGCAACTAAAGCTACATTTTCTTTTCCTTGTTCTGTAGTTTCACTTGTTCCATCCACTTTAAGTTTACTTTGAGACAATTTTTGCAAACACCAAAGATGTTTTTGATCAGTTCAGCAGATGGTTTTGTTCAAGCTAAGTTATTACTGGATGCTTTAGAGCCAAGAAGAAAAACAATGCCTTGGAAATAAAAGCATAAGTTGTATGATTTCAAAAGGAAGTTTAAAAGCATTCAGCAGGCGTGAAAGAAAATAGAGCATACATTGTGTTTGATCAAATATTCCATTATACAAGAACACTAATTACTTACCATTTTATTGTCAGAGAACTGTAAGAATCCTCCCTCACTGTAATTGATTTCATGGCAATGTATGAATAAGGTACTCTAGTGCTTTGCATAAAAAGCACTGTAATGTGCTGTAGAAGTAAACTTCCTAACTATTTTGCACTCTTTTGTGGGGAAAAAGCAGCTCTGGAATCATATCATGCATTTGGCAAACAAAGTTACCCTAAAAATCATGCCCATTTTTGTGGCATACAGATGTTCCTCCTAAACTTGTGTTTGAAATTATTCATTAAAGTACACGATTCCATTCATATCAAGTGACCAAGGCAGTTGAAGACCTTGGAGCTCATTTTCAAAAGAGAAAAACATGCAAAAAGTGACATAGATCTGCATTTGGACAATTTTCTCACAAAACGTCCAAATTGGTATTTTCAAAACCAATTTTTAGACGTTTTTCTATGAAGTCCGCCAGAAGTGCGTTCAAATCATAAGGGGGCATGTCAGGGGCGTGTTAAGGATGGGATCTGGGTGTTCCTAACACTTTGACATTTTTCAGCCATAATGGAACAAAACAAAATCATCTAAGACTAAAACTAAGATGTTTTGAATTAGACCTGTTTTTATAACGAATAAGGCACAAAAAGGTGCCTTAAATGACCACATGACCACTGGAGGAAATCAGGGGTGACCTCCCCTTATTCCCCCAGTGGTCACTAACACCCTCCCACCCCCAGAAAATGTGATTAAAAATATTACTTGCCAGTCTCATATGTTATACTTAGGTCCATTAGAACAGCTTTCAGGTCCCTGGAGTAGTCCAGTCGTGGGTGCAGTGCACTGTACACAGGTGGACCCAGGCCCATATCTCCCCCTACATGTTACGCTTGTGAAAGAAACTGTGAGCTCTTCAAAACTCACCAGAAACCCACTGTAACCACATATAGATGCCCCCTTCACCTGTAAGGGCTATGATAGTGGTGTGCAGTTGGGGGTAGTGGGTTTTGGGGGACTCAGCAGACAAGATAAAGGAGCACTGGTGAGATGTGTACCTGGGTGCATTTTATGACGTCCACTGCAGTGCCCCCTAGGGTGCCCTATTGCTTTCCTGGGATGCCTGGAGGGACCTGTCTACTAAAAATGCTGGCTCCTCCTACATTCTAACGGCTTGATTTTGTGCATTTTGCACTTGGATGTTTTTTGTTTGAAAATGGACAAAAAAACAAAACGTCCAAATCACAAAACCTTGTTCAAAACAGTATTTTTTGAAAATGACTTTCTTTCCTATTCAGATTTTAGAAGTTTTTGCAAAATGTCCAATGCCGGACTTAGACATCACATTGAAAATGCCCCTCCTTATCATCAACAGTTTCCCTATTCAGTCTTATTCATGCTTCCTAGAGACATGGATTCCCCTTTTAAAATGGAGGTCGTGGATAAGCCCTTCAAAGAACAGAGTACAGTACTGTACTGAAGTAAATACAGTAAAACTAAATAAACTGGATGAATTTGGCAAGAAAAGTGAAATAATTAAATTTCAAGTTCAAGACATTCAAGAAAGCAGGTACAACTCTTTGGTGCTATTATTTTGAGCAATTCATACAGTTTGGGTTGTATAAACAGTCTTCCTTGCAGGGGCGTAGCCAGACAACAGATTTTGAGTGGGCCTAGGCAAGAAGTGGGTGGGCACCAAGTGTTTCCCCCCTTCACCACCATGCACTGAAAACTGAGCATGTGCAGGTGCCGGTATCGTGGAGAGTAGTGTGGAGAGTAGAGTTACCATCAGGGGGAAGTCTTCAGCTGCTGAAGCTTGGGATCCCCACCAGCTACCACTAAACATGTGCTATTGTTGGGTGGGCCTGAACCCTAAGTGGGTGGGCCCTGGCCCATCTAGGCCCACCTGTGGCTACACCACTGCTTCCTTGACAACCAGAGATGATGATGATACCTGTTTCTCTCTGGTACTGATTTGTACAGATCACTAGGAATACAGGAGAGCGAGACTGAACATTAAGGGGCTCATTTTTAAAAGAAAAAAACTTGTGCAAAAAATGACACAAGGGTAGATGGATGTGTTTCTCACATTAAAACATTTAAACCATATAATGAAACAAAAAAAAACACATGTATATCCGATATTTGCCCAGAGAAAAAGTGTTCTGAGAGTGGGCGTTTTGAGGGCATGAGATGGGCAGTGTTATGTGATGTTCACTGCCTCCCTCACTTTTCTTGCCACCGGCACTTTTCAGTCAGTGCTAGCAATCAATGCAGGCCTCACCCAGCCCACGATCTCCAACTGTCTTGCTCAGTTCCTCGATGCCTTCCTTACTAACACCTCATAATATATTACCTTCCCCACTACTGCCTAGGTCCTTCAGAACAACATGGCCCAGTTCTACACCATTGACTGCTTCCCCTCAGTCATTGGCCTCATTTGATTGCACTCAGACCCCACCCCAGCACATGAGAAAACCTATAGGAACAGAAAATCATATCGCTCCTTGAACATGCAAGTTGCGTGTAATGCCAAGGGGCAGATTGTGGACATGTGTGCTCGGTATCTGAGGTCCACCCACAATGCATATATCCTGGAGCATTCTGGAATCTAAATGTACAATCTTTAAAACTTCTAGAATTGTCTTATAATGTCTGCTGCTTTATCACTATTATGTATTTCACCACCATGTAACACATAACCCTCTGTAAACCAAATGTATATTCTCTTCTACTTCCAGTATCCATGATGAATTGTAAGCCACATTGAGCCTGCAAAGAGGTGGGATAATGTGGGATACAAATGCAATAAATAAATAAATAAATCTACCGCAGGTTTGACCGAGGTGAGATCATCAGTGGCTGGATCCTAGGTAAGCAGAACTGGAATTCCTAAACTCCACACCAACCCCCCTCCCCCCCTTTTACCAAAGCAGCCAACTTTTCAGAATTATTGGAGGTATTAAGCCCAATGGAAGTAACCCTTCCTGGACACATTCAAGGAATTCTCTCAATATTGGGGGTGCTTAAGCACCCACAGAACCAGCTCCTGTGCCCCTTACATTATTACCCTACCTCCCACAAGATGCCACCAGAACCCATCCCCATGACCTGCACATACAAATACACACCCATATCTGTGAATCCTGCTCCCTCTACAGGTGACAGAGGCTACCCCCAGTGAACCTGGCTGATGTCCACTCCCAAAATGAGGCAGAGGAGGAATATAACAAGAATACACGCACCATCACTGAGTGCACCAGAAAAACAGATTTAGATTCTGGACCATTCCAGAGGGGAGCTCCTCTAAAGCCCAGAAAAGGTCATCAAGATATTCATGGCCTGCTTCATGCGGCACAACTTAGCACTGCATCGAAGACAGCCCCTGCCAGAGGACACACAGCAGCAGCAGCAGCAAGCAGAACAAGAGGATGATGACCCCACCCCTGCCCACAGTGCTGAATAGGGATCACACCAGCTGGGGATCCATTCCAGACAAATACTCATACAGACCATTTTCCGGTAAAGGTCTGTGCTCACCATATCATACTCTATTTCCCCCACCTCCTGCTTCCAGCACACACCTCCTACCTCCTCCTCTCCTAGCACACACTCCCCCTCCCCCAGCACACACCACCACAGCATGGTATTTGCCCCATAGCCCTACTTGATCCTTCCCCTCCCCTGTCCCCTCTGGGGGCCACTTCTCCCACTCCTCCCTCTAGCTGCTGGGGATGGGCGTCCAAATATGTGCAGCTCCTCATTTCTGCATTGAAGGGTTAGTGGAGGGGGGCCTCTTAATTACTTGTCATTGGATATTCTGGACATACTTTTTTTTATTTTTCTTATGAAACTTTCAATAACTCTGCCTCTGGCACTGAAAAATTAAGTCCCCTGTGCAAAGACATGACCATTCACATTGAAGAATGTTCCTCCATGTGCAAGAGATATATATGCATGCTTGCTACGTGGAGGGAATGTGCTGCCATTGCCGCAGACATTTTCTTGATGCGGGGACCAGTACTGCTGTTGCACATTTTGTATAATGTATTTCTGATTGGTGGATACATTTATCTCAAAAAGCCTATGATGTTTGCAGTACATCCTTTTTCTAAACATTTTCCTTGGATATTTTTGAAGATTGGAACACATTTATTTATTTATTCCATTATGGTCTCACGTTTTAGAAGTTTTCCTATAAACAGTTATTTCATCATTTGGACGTCATATCGAAAATGTCCCTCTAAGGGGACAGCGGGAGTTAGCCGGTCTAACTCCCGCTGTCTCAATATCAGGGCCAAAGTGATTTAAACAGCCAGAAACAGCTCCTGGCCAGTTAAATTGCCTATTTGGAGCTAACTGCTAATTTTCAGTGGTACTTAACTGATTAGTGCTGCTGAAAATAACAGGTTAGCATTCAACTGAAAACCATCTATTTTGGGGTCATTCCGAGAGTGGAGTCAGCACTTGGCCGATTAAGTGTCAATATTCAGCACTTAACGAGCCAGGCTAACCACATAAATAGGACTGCATAAAAGTCAGTCCTATCTTTATGCAGTAACCCATAAGCCGGTTAAGTGCTGAATATCGCACTTAACTGGCTATGTGTTAGCCGTCTCTGGAAACCAAGAAATCAATGCCAGTGCCCAGACATGGTGCAGCATTAAATTTCCAGCTGAATATTGGGCCTTATCCCATCAGGTGTATAAGTAAGTGCTCACACCTAGATTTTTTTTGTGTGTTACATTTGTACCCCACACTTTTTCCCACTCATGGCAGGCTCAATGTGGCAGGCAGTGGAGGGTTAAGTGACTTGCTCAGAGTCATAAGGAGCTGCCTGTGCCGGAAATCGAACTCAGTTCCTCAGGACCAAAGTCCACCACCCTAACCACTAGGCCACTCCTCCACTGGATTACAGAGCTATGCACATATCTTATAGCATTTTATAAGGGATGTGGAAATTTCTGTGCATATAATGGCTGCCTTTCATGAAAAATGGAGTCTGTGTACTCTGTAATCCCTGACTGAAGCAGAGCCTAGCTGTTTCATTAGGAGAGGTTGTGTAACAACAACAATAGCAGAATGTCAGTGAAGAAATCAGCAGAATATCAGAAGGGTGAAGATGGACAGACTCTAGGGGTAAAGTGCAGCTAGAGATAAAGAGTGGGATGCAAAACTAGTGATAAGAAGAGCATTTCTAGAGGAATGAAACTGTGTAGTATTATAAAAAGGGTGTAGGGTGTAGAAGAAATTAACTGCAGTGTCAGCAGAAACTAGGACGGTGGGAGGGGGTCAGCAGACATTGAACTTTGCACGTATGCAGTTAGAAGTGACAGGAAGACAGGTATAAAAACAGGGTTGAAGAAAGAGAAGGTGGGAACTTTAGTAGAACTGGTCAGTGTCTTGCTATAGATTTTACTTTAGTTCCCCCTCACAGGAAGAAAGAGACTCAATTGCTTGTTACAGAATATATGTTTTATGAAACTGCAAGGTAATTGGCTTTGTCTGATTGGTGTCTAAAATAAAAGTAAAAAAAAAATTCTTTTTTCAGATTGGCTCAGAGTGTATCTCTTCCTCTGATAATAGAACAGATAAGATCTAAAGTGTAAAAGAGTGAATACAGGGACAAGCACTCCTGAAGGTTTAGCCCGTACAGCCTTCCACTGATTATCCTTCCCAGGGATTTGGGAAGGGGGGCTCAACAGTGACCCATGTAAGTCTCACCTATTCTATACCCAGACACTGTCCACCTGTAAACTATGCTCTATTGAAGAAATGCGTGTAGTTACAGAATAAAATGTAGCCAGATTATTGGTATTTATGAGTGTGTATGCCAGTATTCTGGTAATTTACCCCTGAATTCTATATTTATGGCACTTTGAGTTCCACACATAAAGTTGTGTGCACATCCAATTTGCAGGCACAATTTAATTGAATAACAAGCCAATCAGTGCCAATAATTGGGCAATAACAAACAATTATTGACACTAATTAGAATTTGTGCATGCATCTTTATAGGTGTATTCAAATTTTAGTGTGTGGATCCAAAAAGGGGGCATAACCATGCAAGGATCATGGGTAGGCCAGGAGAGTGCTTGAAATTTATGTCCATTATTTTGAATTAGAGGATCCACACCTAATATACATGTGGGGATTTACACCAGGTTTTCATTAGTGTAAATGATTGCTCCTAAATGTAATTATGGTTCCTGGTGCTAAGCACTATCTATAAACTGTACCTAACTTTAAGCATGGTTTATAGCATTGTGTTAAATACAATTTTTTTCGGCCCTGATTTTTTTAAGCACCATTTATAGAATCTAGTCCTTAGTGCCTAAATGCTAGCACCCATTCTTGAAACTACCAGGCATTGTGCTTTTTATTTGCAGCCCCTTTCCACTGGAATTCTCTCCTTTGTGATATCTGAGCAGAATCTGCATTCAAGAAATTCAAATCTGCTATAAAGACCTGGTTATTTCACCAAGCCTTTAATCCTTCACTGCTAGCACTTTTTGTTCTCCTGTAGTTGTTTTTACTTTTTCCCTGTTCCCTCTCTCTTCCTTAATAGTCTTTCATTTCATGTTGTTTTTTTGTCAGAGTATTTAATCTGCTTGATTGAATGTTACTTTCCTAACGATATATTGTAGCTCTTTTCATCACTTTTTACTTTTAAATTAATATTGTTCACCACCTTGATCTACTTTTAGTGAAGGCGGAATATCAAACTCTCCTAAATAATTAAATAATAATAATAATAATACCCCCTTTAGGGGCAATTCTTGTACTTTGGACCCTGCCCCTCCTTCTTGGATAGGAATTTCTCTTCACAGACTGCTTCCACTATGTCATCAATTATCAACACCAGTATAAGTCAGTGGCGTAGCCACAGGTGATCCTGGGTGGGCCAAGGCCCATCCAGTTAGAGCTCAGGCCCACCCAACAGTAGCACACGTTTAGCAGTAGCTGTTGGGGATCCCAAGCTCTGCCAGCTGAAGACTTCATCCTGATGGTAATACTGCTCGCCACGATACTGGCACCTGCACATTCTTAGTTTTCAGCACATGCCTGCTGCAGGCTACCAAGGTGGAAAGAAGCATTGTCCCAGCAGCTGAGATATTTTTTTGGTGGGGGGAAGGGAGAGAACACATGGCGCCCACCCACTTCTTGCCTAGGCCCACCCAAAATCTGCTGTCTGGCCACACCCCTGGTATAAGTACAGGAGTTATCCCTCCAAAATTAAAAATTGCTATCGTTAGGCCAGTATTGAAATACTCCAAACTTGATCCATTTTCTCTAGCAAATTACAGACCGATCTCAAACCTACCATTCATTGCTAAGATCCTAGAAAAAGTTGTTTTTACTCAGTTGATGTAACATGTTGAGTCCTCTAAAAATTTACATCCATATCAATTGGACTTTAGATCTGGGCATAGTACAGAGACACTCATTACATCACTCATTAATGACTTCCACAGTGCTTTTGAGAGTGGTCAAACTGTGCTCGTGGTTTCATTAGATCTCACAGCAGCATTTGATCTTATTGATCATGAGATTTTGCTGTGTAGATTTGCTAGCATCAGACTCTCTGGTACATTCCATAAATGGTTCACTTTATTTGTTTTCAAACTGCACTTTTTCATTCTCATTAACTTCTTCTAGTTCCCCCACATACCCACTACCCTTTGGGGTATTACAACATTCTGTTCTTGCTCCTCTGTTATTCAATATTTTCCTCAGTCCTCTTGCTGATCTCATACAAGAGCATTCAATGCACTCTTATTTCTATGCTGATGACATTTTGCTTGTATCTTAATAGGACCCTAAAACTCCTGACCTTTCCTTTTAAATGCAGTTGGATCGTGGCTTCAAACTGTCTGGTCACCCCTTCTGTCCATTGATTTCTCCATTTTGGGTAACACGATTAGCTTGGTTAACTGTTTTTGTAATCTTGGAGTTTATCTAGACCACCAGATTTCTTTTAAAACCCATGTAATTAAATCCAGTTTTTATGCACTTCATCTTATTCTCTCAGTCTGCTGTTATTTTGATTCTGAATGTGACTCCCTTCTATATGTTCTAGTTGTATCCAGATTAGACTACTGAAATGTTGTCTTCTCTGGCATCTTCTCTGCTCTAGTTAAATGTCTTCAATCAGTGCAAAATACCTCTATTCACCTTTTATCATCTGCTGGACATTTTGACTGCCTTATACCTCTTTTTCTTTGCAATCATTGACTTCTTATTACCTACTGAATCTAATTCAAGATTTTAACCCTAAGGCACTCCACATGGGACAGCCCCCCCCCCCCCCCATCTTATGACTCTGATTTATTCCTACATCTCTGATCAAACTCTTAGATCTAGTTCTGAACAATGCTTAACTATTCTTTTTGTCTACTGAGCACAATTTGCTTCAACCCATCAAGGTTCTTTACCAACATAATCTACTCTTCCCCCCCCCCTCACCTCCAGCCACTTCAAATATTCTACTAGTACCCTTAGCCAATTCAACCTACCGTCTATCGCAGGATTAGATACTTATTAAAACTATGAAAATGACTACAGCCCCATTCGACCCAATTCCATCCACCATAATTAAGCTTTCTTTGAACTCCTTGCTTCCATTCATTCATAGCATGATAACCCTTAGTCTTTCTACTGGTCATGTTCCTGAATATTGGAAAACTGATACTTTCAGGCCCAACATTAAAGATATCAATAAATCCCACTCTGATCCTAATAATTATCACCCAGTGACAAATCTTCCTCTTACTGAAAAAAAATCATCAAATCCGTAGTTCACTCCCAACTCGTGGACTTTATCCACAAAACACATAGTCTTCATCTAAATCAGACAGCTTTTAGACAACATCACAGTACAGAAACCAGACACCTTGGCATGACTACTTTTCTTTGCCATACACTTGATCAAGGTAAATCTGTGCTCTTACTTACCTTAGACCTCTCATCAGCTTTTAATCTTGTAAACCATTCAATTCTACTCTCACGTCTTTGTTCTATTGGCTTATCTGGTAGCACCTTACATAAGTACATAAGTATTGCCATACTGGGAAAGACCAAAGGTCCATCAAGCCCAGTATCCTGTTTCCAACAGTAGCCAATCCAGGTCACAAATACCTAGTAAGATCCCAAAAAAGTACAAAACATTTTATACTGCTTATCCCAGAAATAGTGGATTTTCCCAAGTCCATTTAATAATGGTCTATGGACTTTTCCTTTAGGAAGCCGTCCACTCATTATTTTATAGACCTCTATCTTATCTTCCGCAAACTACTAAAGACTCATCTCTTTGAAAAAATTTATCAAAAGGATCAAAGCACAAATTCTACTACACCCAGCCTTTTTCTCTTCTCCATGTTTTCTCCCCCTTATCGATACCTGGACATTGTTTTAACTCTACTCCTCACAATGTAACTATAATCATGTTATCACTTATTGTACTTCTATCGTTACAATGCCACACTGAGCCCGCAAATAGGTGGGAAAATGTGGGATACAAAAGCAATAAAATAAAATAAATAAATAAATCTCCCCTCAGCCGCCTTTTCTCCAAGCTGAAGAGCCCTAGCCACTTTCGTCTTTCCTCATAGGGAAGTCGTCCCATCCCCTTTATCATTTTCGTTGCCCTTCTCTGCACCTTTTCTAATTCCACTATATCTTTTTTGAGATGCGGCGACCAGAATTGAACACAATATTCGAGGTATGGCTGTTTTAGCTCACACTTTCTAATAGACACTACATAGTATCTTTAAACAACTCTACCTCTGTACCATTTAATTCTGTTTCAGGTGTTCCCCAGGGTGCCATCCTTTCCCCTATTCTTTTTAACATCTTCCTTGCGCCACTTCTCACATTAGCTCAATCACTAGAATTAACAATGTTCATTTACGCTGATGATATACAAATTCTTTATAGACTAGAAAGCTGCTCTGTCTCTGAGATTACCTCACTATTTCTCAAACTGTCTAGCATAACAACTTGGAATTACATGATCATCTAATCCTAAACCCCAGTAAATCAAAATATATTCTTTTTCTCTGAGAAAGTGAGTAAATCCCTACCAACACCTCTTCTTTATAATACTCCAGTACCACAATTAGACACTGTCCATATACTAAGTGTTCTACTTGACTCGTCTCTGTCTTTCACTACTACTACTACTACTATTTATCATTTCTATTCAGACCACAAATCTCCATATTGTTGTGAGGCTGTTTTGTTCTCAAATTAAGGATAATACATTCAATACACTCCCTGATTTTTCCCACTGCACTCAATATTCTGGTCCATTAGCTTGTCATTTCACAATTAGATTACTGCAATTCTCTTAGGGCAGAGTCTAGGATCTCTAATGGTTACAACTTATTGAAAACACTGCTATTTGTTTAATTTGCAATTCTAGGAAATATGATCATTACTCTCCATCTAAAAGAAGCATACTGGTTACCAATAACCCACTGTATAACCTGCAAACTTACTGCTTGTCTTTTAAACACACTCATCCAGTGACCCCCCCTTATCTATCCTGTCTTCTGACTCCTAATAGTCCAGTCCACACACTTAGATCCTCTTCCCAAAATCTGCTTGTCATCCCATCTTATCATCTGATCATTCACAAACACATAAGACATTCCATCTTCTCTGTACAAGGACCTTGCCTTTGGAATGCCCTACCCGATTCTTTTCACTTCCAATCCTCCTTTGTGACCTTTAAAACTGAGCTTAAAACATATCTTTTTGCAGATGCCTATGGAAATTGATGCTGCAGTTCCTGAGTGAGCTGTCCCTTTCCCCTTGTCTTGCCCCCACCTCCTTTCCTACTGAAATTGTTGTAGTTCCTCCCTCCTACCCCACTCTATTTCCTTGTTTGTTATTTTCTACTGCTCTCCTCATTTCTCTTTTTTTCTCTCTCCTATACGACGTTAGATTGTAAGCCACCCTAATGGTCCTCTAAAGGATGGGATAGGAAGTTTTGAATAATCTTGAGTAGAGAGGTGTGGTAGCCGTGTTAGTCCACTCTTAAAGGTTATCAATAGAAATCAAACAAAATAAAACATGGAAAAGAAAATAAGATGATACCTTTTTTATTGGACATAACTTAATACATTTCTTGATTAGCTTTCGAAGGTTGCCCTTCTTCGTCAGATCGGAAATAAGCAAATGTGGTAGCAGATAGTATATATAAGAGAAACATCAAAGCATTACTTTGACAGTCTGACAGAGTGGGAGGGTGGGGGTATGAATGGGGACCTCAAAGCATTTCATTGATATTCTAACAGGATGGTGTGGAAAGGTGAGAGGAGGGTGATAAACAGAGAAATAAACAGAGAAATACAGCTTTAAGGTTTATAATGGGCTAAGAAAACCCAGATCCGTATTAAGTCCTGTCTGACGAAGAAGGGCAACCTTCGAAAGCTAATCAAGAAATGTATTAAGTTATGTCCAATAAAAAAGGTATCATCTTATTTTCTTTTCCATGTTTTATTTTGTTTGATTTCTATGAAAAATCTTGGAAACTTGAAAGGTGATTTGTTTTTGTACTTGGCCACTTTCTTTTCATATCCTTCCATTCCATTCCATGTATTTATATCCTGCTTTTATCAAAGAAGATTCTAAGCGGGTAACAGCAAGGTGAAAAACATAGTTTAAACCAGGATTAAAAGCTCACCTTTTTGCTTTGGCCTTTCCAGGTTAGATAGACTTGGGGAGGGGGGTCGGGGGCTTGCCTTGGTGAGAAAGTACTATTTACTTGATCATCTCTTCTTTCCTATTTAAAATGTGTTGTTCCTTTCTATTTTCTGTTTTAGCTATGTAAACTGCTTTGATAGTTCCCATTTGAAATGCGGTATAAGGGCAGAGGGAGGGAAATAAAAGATGAGGAAATGGGGGAAGAAATGGTTAAACAGGGATGGTGAGGGATGTGGCATGCCCTGGTGAAAGGATTATTGAGATAAAGCAATTTCTTGAAGCTGGTGGTTAAGAGTTCCTACGACTTTGGGGCCTATTTACTAACCCATGTTGGCCGTTTAATGCGGGAATTACCATACACGAAAAGTGTGGGCTTGAACTAACAGTTAATACAGCAGCTATCAGTTTGCATATGCTTATTACTACATTAAACAGCTAATGTGGAAGGGTGTGAGGGATGGGCGGGGAATCTTACAGTTCATACTGAAATGGTTATCATACGTTAACCATTAATGTGGCAGATAATGCCATCTAAAGAGGTGGCTAACCTCATTGTGTTATCTGCCATGCAGTTAATGTATAGTAACAAAATTTTTTCTGTGTTAACTGAATGGTAAAATGTTGGGAGCACCCCCAACAGTTAAAATATTGGTGTTGCATTTACTGCTTATCTGTCGAGGTTTCATGCTATTTTCCAACCGGCAGACCCTGAGGCGGGAACTTCTTGAGGCTTTTTCCTCCGGTAAAAATTCATAACCCTCTTTATTACTTGTGAGTCAGACCTCCATCGAGTATCCCTACCATTTATAATTTTTACAGATTTGGATTATCTTTTAGGGATCTCTCCATTTTGTATTGATGGCATTTACTGCTTATACATTTTGGCAATTGCCATGTGGTTTCTGCAAAACCTTACCACACCCTAGAAAATGAGACTTTGGGGCTCATTTTCAAAGCACTTAGCCTTACAAAGTTTCATAGTAACCTATGGAACTTTGTACGGCTAAGTGCTTTGAAAATACGCCTTTGTGTTCTTATGATGTATTTTCTGGTCTTCCAAAGAATATGTATTTAATTGTACAATTTAATACATTTGCCTACACTGGGCATTTATTGATTTCAATGAATCCAAGGGATTCCGGATTGTAGCAATTTAGGGGTCTGATTTCAAGTTGTAGGGCTTATAACTGTGCCTAGCCAACAGTTCAATATAATGTACTTTGTTCAGTGAAAATGAAAAGCCCTATCTCTGCATAATGTACAACATGCACTTCATCTGCAGAAGATGTCCTTATTCATAATATAATGAGGATATTTTAATTTTAAAGCACCAAAGTTCCTGTTCTATATGTTTCTAGGTTTAGTCCTTTGTGATACTTTGTTTACACATTATTCCTCAACCTCTTCCTCAAGCCTTTTCCTGTCATCTCTTTACCACGACTACTCCGCTCTCTCGCACCCTCCCGCACTTCTCTCCCCTCCCTCACCCTGTTACATTCCATTACACCCATTCCCATCAACTCACCCGTTGCTCTCCCACAGGAAGGCCCCTCTAATGGATCTTCCACAGCAACATTCTGCACCGGAACATCAACTCGCCTCTGCATGCCACGTGCCATGTCACCAGTTGTAGCACCAACTTCCATCCTCTGACCCCTTTCCTGCTCCATGTGCCAACCCACCTGACACCCCATTTCAACACCATGTCCACTGCTCACACCCTCTGCCCCATACACAGAGCTCCCCATATCTACCACCCCCCTCCCTGTTGTCCCCCCTTCAGACGTACTCATACCATGCTTTTTCTTGGCACTCACTTTTCCCCCACCTTTCCCACTCTTCTTTGGCCCCATCTACACTGTTTTTTTTTTTTTTTTTTTTAATAAATATAATTTTCCACTCCACTCACTCCCCAAACACCCCCAGTCAAAACACCTCAATGACAGTTCCAAAACCCTCCAGCCCCACCAATATCACAGTCCCCACCAAATCATCCACTCCCACACTGGTCCTCACCCACCTCCCCCCTATAAAAAACCCGTCACCCCTCCGTTATGAAATCACCAATTTCCAACTACTTAAACAAACCTCTCACCTAAAAACTCCTCCTTCAACTTCTCCCGATATCTCCTGCACCTCCCGAAACCGGAAGTGCCTCTCTCCAACCCTCCGTGCTCCTCCGCCTCTCCCCCCAACTATAACAAACTTCCAACCCACTTTCCCTCACCAAATTCACCGCCAAACTTCAATCACCCCTCCCCTGTTCTCCGTTTTTCTTCCCCCCTCACCTCCGCGAAACCGGAAGTGACGCGATAGCCGCTCCTCAAAGTGCCGACGCTAATACATCGCTCACGCAGCCGCTCCCCCCACTCTTAAAAAACAATTCCGCCCCTCGTTTCGCCTCCCCCACCCCAAAAACACCACCAACACCATCTGCTTCCACACACCTCCTCCCCTATTCCTCCGTTTACTTCACCTCACAAAAAACCGGAAGTGGCGTCGCGAATCGCTAGTCCATTCAATTACCAAGCCTCTCACAGTCCCACCGCAGGTAAGCACAAATTTCTTCCGTTTTCTTTTTAAAACCTTCAAAATTCCTTCAAAATTCCTTCAACTACCTTTCAACCACCCTCCCCCTCTCCTACCTAACTAACTATCCTTTTCAGCGCCAAATTCCTCCTATCCTGTCCTTTTTTCCTAACCAATCCAATTCCTTTTCCTTCAACCAATCCCCTTTTCTTTCCCTTTGTTGCTGCCCTGCCAGCCTCCAATTAATTCACCCCACTACCCTCTCTTTTCCCTCCCCCGCCACCCTTCATCAATCTAACTTGGCTGCTTCTGTCTCAGCCAATGTTAGTGACAAGATATAGTCTGTCACCGCTTGTGGCCTGGATGAAGGGTGCTACAGGCACCAGAAGCGGTTAAAATGAATATTGGGAAAGTTATGAAATGGAAAAGAACTCAGGGGCGGAACCGCCATGAGTGAGATGTGGCTTGACGGCACCGTAAGTCACATGGGGGGATGGGGGTAAGTTGGGGAAGGTAAGCCAGTTTCGTGACCGAATGGCTTAACAGTATTAAACCGCTATATATGAATTTAACCGAGATATTGATTGACATGTTACTAAGTGGTTGTTAA
Organism: Microcaecilia unicolor; assembly: GCF_901765095.1. Taxonomy (NCBI): domain Eukaryota; kingdom Metazoa; phylum Chordata; class Amphibia; order Gymnophiona; family Siphonopidae; genus Microcaecilia; species Microcaecilia unicolor. Next base: position 537,192,257 of record NC_044031.1, read on the forward strand.
GTGAATTGAGTTATTTATGATTATTTGGAAATAAAGCTGCAGCCAAATTTTATTCCAAAAAAGAAAATGTTGTTTGGTATTATTTATAATTAAGCATTTATTAAGGCTGGCTGAGGTGCGAATGTCAATGTTAGGAAACCCTCACTGTTAATCAGTGAGGGTGATAACATTGGCTGAGACAGAAGCAGCCAAGTTAGATTGATGAAGGGTGGGGGGGGAGGGAAAAGAGAGGGTAGTGGGGTGAATTAATTGGAGGCTGGCAGGGCAGCAACAAAGGGAAAGAAAAGGGGATTGGTTGAAGGAAAAGGAATTGGATTGGTTAGGAAAAAAGGACAGGATAGGAGGAATTTGGCGCTGAAAAGGATAGTTAGTTAGGTAGGAGAGGGGGAGGGTGGTTGAAAGGTAGTTGAAGGACCCTTCCCGGCCCACCCTGTTTTTTGGTGGGAAATGGGGATTTTGGGGGTTGAATTTTGGAGAAGTTTAGGAGGGGCATGGGGGAGTGGGGGGTAGTATTTGGGAGGATCGGTAGCAGCTTTTAATAAAAGGGGGTGCCTGGATGAAGGGTGCTACAGGCACCAGAAGCGGTTAAAATGAATATTGGGAAAGTTATGAAATGGAAAAGAACTCAGGGGCGGAACCGCCATGAGTGAGATGTGGCTTGACGGCACCGTAAGTCACATGGGGGGATGGGGGTAAGTTGGGGAAGGTAAGCCAGTTTCGTGACCGAATGGCTTAACAGTATTAAACCGCTATATATGAATTTAACCGAGATATTGATTGACATGTTACTAAGTGGTTGTTAAGTGAATTGAGTTATTTATGATTATTTGGAAATAAAGCTGCAGCCAAATTTTATTCCAAAAAAGAAAATGTTGTTTGGTATTATTTATAATTAAGCATTTATTAAGGCTGGCTGAGGTGCGAATGTCAATGTTATGTACTTTGTTCAGTGAAAATGAAAAGCCCTATCTCTGCATAATGTACAACATGCACTTCATCTGCAGAAGATGTCCTTATTCATAATATAATGAGGATATTTTAATTTTAAAGCACCAAAGTTCCTGTTCTATATGTTTCTAGGTTTAGTCCTTTGTGATACTTTGTTTACACATTCTAGTTACTAATTTGGTGCTTACATTTCAGTTTGGAGTCACTAGTGTTTTTAAAATTATCTTATCTCTGTATGACCACTGCATCGAGTTGTTTGTGCAGCTGAATAGTGTGGAAGGCATCAGTGTGTGTTGGCTGAGCTTGCAGCATCCTTGGCCACAGAATGCTGAGGAATGCAGACTGCTTCACAGCAGGTGGTAGTATTGGAATAAGGAAGCATGAAGAAGCAGAACAAGGGAGTACAAAAGAAAAATGTGTGTGTGCTTTCTTCTGTTCTGTTTTTAAATTGTTTGGGCAAGGTACTAAATGACTTACAGTAAGCCTAACAGTGCTGAGTTTAAGGCCGGCATAGGAAAAGCAGTCAAAATGTTTAAATTTTTAGGCGTGTTTTGTGCAAATGTGAAGATACTTCTGACTGTCCATCTGTCCATATAAATCTTGCTTTTGCATATGTACAGCTGCAGAACCCAGACTAAGATAAAAGCAAGGATTCCACTCCTCACCAGCTGAAGATGTGGCCTGGCCACTGTGACATAGTAAAGTGAAGAGTCTGAAAAGTCCCCGCCCTTTACTAGCTGAACATGTGGCTGGTTCTATAGTAGTGTGATAAAGTGAAGAGCTGGTGTGGTTCCCACCTTTTGCCAGACCACAGTGGTACAGTAAAGTGAAATGGTGAGAGAATAAAGGTAGGAAAATAAAGACAGAAGGAGGAAGAAAGAACATAGATGGAGGAGGAGGGGGAGAGAAAGAAGAAAAATAAAAAGAGAACGGGAAAGAAGAGGAAGAGAGAAAGACAGGGGAAGGGAGGAGTACACTCAAATCACCTCACCCCCTACTCCCCCCCCCCCCACACACCAATACAACCACACTTCCCTCACACACAAATACCTACCCTCCCACACTCGAGCTTCTCTTGCCATTCACATCCCATATCCCACTCATGCCCCGATGATCAAAACTCTGGAGCTGCATGGAACAGTGACAGAGTTTACTGCCACAGCAGTGCCCAAAACGAAATAGGTAGTTCCCTCATGATTGAAACTAATAGTATGCAAATGATATGCATGCTATTAGCTTTGATCATGAGGGAGCAAAGAGGGCAGATGGCGCCTGGTGCATGCATTCAAATGCTGTGCATTAAGCCAACTTTTGAATGAATGTCTAGGATGCCCCAGACCCCCAACCCTCCCAATGGGTATGACCCTGGGGGTCTGGTGGAACCCCGGACTCCCCACAAATATAAACATCCTGGTGTTCCAGTGGGATCCTGTCCTCCTGTCTTAACCCCCCCCCCCCAATAGGGAAGGACTCAAGGGTCTGCTGGACCACCCACAAATGCAAACATCCTGGTGGTCCAGTAGGTCCCCTGTCAAGGTCCCCTATCACTCTCATGGCCTAACAGTGAACCACCTCCAAACCCCTGGCACCTTTAATAGAGGAGAGATGCGATCCTAGTCCTTCCCCCCTCTGGGCACATCTCAAAATGGCAGCACCCAGCCCTGCCTGGTGCATCCTAGGCTCCATCCTTTGTATCCCAGGGTGCAGCAGGCAGGGTAGGGGCCTGTCATTTTGAGATGTGCCCAGCAGGAGGAAACACTAGGACTGTATCCCTCCTCTATTGAAGATACCAGATGTTCAGGGGGTTTGCCACTAGGCCACCGGCATGAGGGGGGAGGCCTGACAGGGGTCCCACTGGACCACCATGGTGTTTGCATTTGTGGGGTGTCTGGTGGATCCCTGGGGCCTTTTCCATTGGGGGTTTAGGGCAGAAGGACAGGGATCCCACTGGACCACCAGGGTGTTTGTATTTGTGGGAGATCTGGGGGTCCACCAGATCCACTGGGCCTTACCCATTGGGGGGGGGGGGGGGGGTTCGAACCATCCTGGATAAGCATTCAAAAGTTGTGCTTGTATTTGAAGTGTTTGTATTTAGGGGTCTGGGGGTCCACTGGACCCCCAGGACTGACAGTGACAGCCAGGGTGGAGAACTGCATCCTGCCAAACAGCTGCTGTCTTGTTTTTCCTCCTGCCCTAATGCCAGCTCCAAGCTGGAGTAGAGTTTTAGGCAGTGGAACATGCTCTATCTTTGATCGTGGAGCATTGGAACAAAAGAGCATATGAGCATATGTAAGCATGCATTAGCAGGCTACTTGTGTTGATCTGCTGCATGCTTTTTTGTTCCAGCACTCCGGGCACCTGATTATGAAGTGCAGGTAAATGCAGGCACTATTCTGCTGCTAATGGCCTCTTGCACCTACATTTACCTCTGATCATCAGCCCCTGAGTTACTAGCTGTGCAGTCCCAAATTTAAACATACACACCCCACCTGTCACAACTCTCAGGAATGGTGAACCCTTGGACCAAAGCTGGAGCTTTGGCAGACAAATCACCGGGGCTGGCACAGGCAGAAATCAGAACACATTGGACTAGGATAAACTAACAGACTCAACAAGGCAGGAGAGAGGTAACTAAACACAATGGACAACATAAGAACCGGATCCAGACGAGGCAAGGGAAAGAATGCAAAGGGCCAGAACTGGAACCCAGACAGGACAAGGCAAGACTCGGAACTGGATTAAAACTGGGACTGGGACACAGAAATACAAGACAAGGCAAAACACGGAAGTAGATTAAAACTGGGTCCAGAAAAAGGGCAAGACAAGGACAAGGCAAGGACTGGATCCAGACAGGGCTATACTGAAAGAGACAAGACAAAGCACAACTAGACAGGCAAGACAGGGTAGGAGCTAGGCAACAAGAATATCAGAAGCAAGACAATAAACAAGGCAGGGACAGGATTCAGAATTCTCGAACAGGATTCAGGATTCTCGAACAGGCTTGGCTGGAACAGGATTCTGGAACCGGATTCTGGAACAGAGTTGGCTTGGCTGGAACAGGATTCTGGAATGGGCTTGGCTTGGCTTGACTGGAACAGGATACTGGAACAGACTTGGCTTGGCTTGACTGGAACAGGATTCTGGAACAGACGGCTTGGCTTGACTGGAACAAGATACTGAAAGGGACTTGGTTTGGCTTGACTGGAACAGGATACTGAAAAGGACATTGCTTGGCTTGACTGGAACAGGATACTGAAAAGGACTTGGCTTGGCTTGACTGGAACAGGATTCTGGAACAGACGGCTTGGCTTGACTGGAACAAGATACTGAAAGGGACTTGGTTTGGCTTGACTGGAACAGGATACTGAAAAGGACATTGCTTGGCTTGACTGGAACAGGATACTGAAAAGGACTTGGCTTAGCAGGGAACTGGTACAGAACTAGCTCAAACACACAACAGGAACAGAACTTGGCAGAAACAGAGCTCAAGAGCCAGGAAGCAAACATAGCAGGCAAAGGATTAAGCAGACTAGGGAAAGACAAACAAACAAAGAAGCAATGTGCTTACCAGCACCCACAGCTGGAAAGGGAAAGGCCAGGCAGACTGAGAGGCAGCAGACACAGGTGCATAGCAGTGAAGTAATCAGGGATGATGCTGGCTTCTACAGACTCTCAGAATTAACAGACAAGAACTACACACACAGGAAACAGACCAGGGAAAACAGGAACAGAGCTTGGCTAAACACAGAGCTTAACTATAGCAAAAGTCAAAAGCAGGGCTAGACTAAAAGCAGGAGTCAAGGGTAGAGTCAAAAGATACAGACATCAAGGCCAGGGTGTGGCTATAGAGCCATGCTTTCAGGATCAAGGTACAAAAGCAAACACAGAGAAACAAAGCAAAGCATTGAAAAACAAGACTCAAAGAAACACAGAACTTCAGGAGCAAGATTCTCAGGAACAAAGCCAAGCAGGGAAATGATCTAAACGGGTAATACAAGATTAAGAGACCTCTTGCAAAGGCAACATAGGAAAGCTCCCTAGGTCCTTATAAATGAGTAGGCTGATGATGTCACAAGTAGGAAATGAAGGAGAAGCAGGGAGACCAAAGCAAGGCTTGGCTTCAGAGACACCAAAGCAAGGCTTGGCTAACAGGAAGAACAACAACATGAAATGAAACAGAAGCAGGGAGACCAAAGTGAGACTTGGCTTATAGAAAGAACAACAATAGGGAAAAAGGCAGACTGGAGAGGTCACAGAGCTAGATACAGAGAAACAGAAGGTCTGAACATAAGTGCACGGCCACAACTGTGACAACACCCACCCATTCTAGGGAATTATTTACACCTGCCCTGGTCTCAGGTTAACACTATTCACTGGCAATACGAAGGCTAAGAGAAAAATTCCATGATGATTTATTGTAGATTAGCCAAACAGCTACAAAGCATAAAACTGGAAATGTTTCACTTAGCATTAGTTTAGTTCAACTTCTTATCTTATAACAACTCCTAAATTCTCACTAATGAAACAAAGACCAAAGAATCTGACAGCCCAATTCATGCTTCCTAAAAAAAGGTAAATTCCTTTAACTCACCCCAATCCAGACGGAGAATAAAATAAACAGCTTTGCTGGCAGACAAGACACTGCTGACTGAGGAATTTCTTCAAGGAATGGCATCATAGACAACCCAATCTTTCGGTTGGTGAGCCATGTGTGTGATACTCAAACTAAGGTCGCAATGGCATACAGGAGGATAAATAAGAAAGTTCAATGCACAGTAAGGTCTCTTAGGGGAATATAACTGAATTTATCTATTAAAAGGGCTTATTTAGAAACACTTATTACAGAAGCTTGTGACTGCAGCAATTATACCTTCAAAGTGATTTGACTTAGGACTCACTTTATTGTTTTGGCTACAAGTGAATGAAAACATATCAGAAGGGACTAGTCATGAGGCTACTACTACTACTACTACTTACTACTACTTAACATTTCTAAAGCGCTACTAGGGTTACGCAGCGCTGTACAATTTAACATAGAAGGCTAATATTTAAGGTTATCAGCATCCACATATGGACATTTTCCCTATATATGGATACCTGACCCCTAGTAGTAGTATCATGGTATTACCACTAGAGGACTCGGTGGCCATTTTGTTTAGCAAGAGGGCACAAGGAAGGCAAGAGCAAGTGGGCATAACTTCTGCAGACATCAGGAATTCTTGGTACGCCCAGTGCAGTTGAGGTCTGGGAGAGACTGCCATGGGGGGGGGGGGGGGCAGGGAGTCTTATCTGCTGGAGGAGTTCAGGCTTTGTCGAGAGGGGGGCTTGTGATGTTCAAAGGGGTTGGGCTCTGTGTGAGAGAGGCTTGTGATGTTTGGTGGGGTCAGGCTCTGTGTGAGGGTGGCTTGTGACATTCGGGGGGGGGGGGGGCAGGGTCTGTGTGAGGGGCAGGTCTTGTGATGTTTCAGGCATTCAGACTGTATTGGAAGAAAGGCTTGTGATGGTTGGGAAGATGTTTGAGTGATACTGCAGGTGTGAAGTGCTTGGCACTGCCACATCTGTTGTGTAAAATCTTCACATAGACATGGCAATGCTGAACCTGACACATCTTTTTGTGAGAGGGATTGGCATTTTTATTTTCACCATCTTCTTTTCAAAATGGGTGCTCCTGATGGACATCCCACTGCTGAGACCTCCATGCAGTCATATATTTTAGAAGAGGATCTACAATTGCAGACCGTTTTCTAAAATACTTGTCAAAGTACAGATATCCTGATTTGGACTTCTCTAGGCAGGCTTGTGCATCCTGTCTAAAATGCCTCTGCACAACTCTTTTCTTATACCCCCTTCCACTTTTCTGTGGAAAACTATTGCTATGGGTCTTTGGAATATTACAACACACCCAAATACAGGGGGCTTGTGAAGTATAAAGAACAGAATACAGTCATAAAGCACTCACTTCACCATCAATTCTAATCACACACAAATGCTCAAGAAGTAAAAAAAAACAGTCTTTTTTCCTTCCTAAGCCCTGGTATCAGTGGCGTAGCCGTGGGTGGGTCTGGGTGGGCCAGGGCCCACCCTATTTGGACTCAGGCCCACCCAAAATTGTGGCACTCGTGCTATGGCTGGCAGAGATCCTCAAACCCCGCCAGCTGAAGATTTCCTCCTCTTCAGGCAACCGGTGCTGCTGGCTGATGTTTGGAAGAGCGCTGACTGCCTGAGCAGGAAGAAATCTTCAGTTGGCAGTTTGTAGATCCCCTCCTGCTTAGGTATTTAATATTTTGGGCTTGCATGTGAAAGGAGGGACAAAGAGCAGAGAGCGGAGCAAAGCAGAACAGAGGGGCGCTAAGGACAGGGGGCATGAATTCCATGCCCACCCACCTTGGACTCAGGCCCACCCAAAATTGGCTCTCTGGCTACGCCCCTGCCTGGTATGCGATCAGAATTGATAGTGAAGTGGGTGCTATTTGGTTTTCTTTGGAATGTTATCCATCAATAAGTGTAGTCACTCATTCTTCCCTATATTGTGGGTTGCCTAGTTTCTGTTGCATATGAAACCAGTTGGTTGCAATGTGCTCATAGGTTGTTTCATCTTTTGCCCTAAGTTGATGAGGGTCACAGTTCAGCTGCAGGCTGTTCAAATGAGTAGTGTTTACTGCACTGCCCTTAACGGCCAGCACTGCTTTATCAATCATGTTGAGAATGGGTCACAAGTTGCAATGTTAAAATTGCAAGGGGCAGACACTGAGCCATCTCAGTCACTATATTAAGGTAAGCACTGGTGCTTATTTTAATCTGTATATTCAGTGCCACTATTCATGTAAATAGTGACATTGAATATAAGCATTCAAAGATGACGCACTGGCACCATCTGATTAGAACTAGGCCTTCTATTCAGCAGGCCTAAACTAAACAGATAACTTATCTGTTCATCTGTTGAACATGGCTGCTAATGGATCATTTTCGCCACGTCTGCTCCTCTCCTATCCTGACCCCTTATTATCATTCATATAAAATATGCCTTTTTGGTGATTTAATGGCCTTTTTTATACAGATTTTTAAAATTTACAGATTACAAGTTATACATTTACCACATACTTGAGAACGCATAACTCGCTTTGAATAGCAAGCTGACGATCTCTGAACTAACTTTACAACATTGCCCAAAGTGATGTACAGGAGTTCTAGAGTGCTTATCTGTAAATTTTGGGATTGCCCCTCCCCCTTGTTAATTCTGCTCAGTTTCTGTAAGAACAGGATCTGAAATATAGTACAATCTTGATTATCCGATCTTCGCCGATCCAATCATTCGGCATATCCGACAGACCGCTGTTGAAATCACGTGGCGTCTGTTTCTGTTTTCTGAACCTGGGACCCTATTTTTACCGATGTGAGCTAGAACCCTACTTGAGGGGTTACCAATGTTTTCATTTATCCAACATGGGTCAGTCCTGTTTAGGTCAGACAATCGAGACTTTACCAGCTGTAGATTTTCAGCTTTATAGTTGGTGAACAAAAGGTTTTCTGTGTAAATAAATTGCATGCTCTGGTCTCATATAGAATACAGAGTTGTAAACTGTATGCAAATCTTGCTTAGAGACATAAAAGGAATAGTACCAAGTATACAGATATCTTGATAAAATCCAAGATTTATTCAAAGATCAAATACCCTTAGCAGGGAAACACAGCTATCTTGGATTTTATCAAGATATTTGTGTACTTGATGCTATTTCTTTTTCTTCTGTGGACATTATCCACAGAATTTTATATATGACGCCCAAAATTGGACACCGATCAAAGATGTGCACTCAACTAAATTGGCTAACAAGCCAATTAGTGCTAATAAGTGGGAGCTAATTGGCACTAATTGCCTCTAATTTGGATCTGGGTGGACATCTAGCTATGTGCTATTCTAGAATAATGTGTGCCCAAATCCTATAGTGCATATCCCCAAAGGGGGTGTGGCCATGGGAGGTGCATGAGAGGATGAAAGACATTCCTACAATTTTCACACGGTGCTACAGAATATTGGGGATGGGTGTTCAAATTGGGCACTAGGAATTATACCTAGTTTCAGTAGGTGTAAGTCAAAATTGACACTCAATGCTATTCTATAATGGGCTCTCATTTTTGAGTGCCCCTTATAGAATTAGCATTGAGTGCCAATTTGTTTTGCTACTGATTTTTGAGTGTCATTTATTGAATCCAGTCCTATAGCACCAGCCTCATGTTTGTCTTTCCAAACCTTGCTTGGTAGGTGGTTCCAACCCCTGCCTATATTGCTGAGTTCATAAGTAGTCTTGGTCAAGACAAGTGATTATTTAAGGTAAAACAGTTATTGGTTATTTTATTTATTTATTTAATGCATTTATATCCCACATTTTCCCACCAGTTGCAGGCTCAATGTGGCTTACATATGCTGTAGTAGGACTACAGAACAAATAGTATATTTAAACAGTATAAACAGTAAAATATTAAACAAAGATTAGCATTATAATATGCAACAGGATAGTAAGGAAAATGTAAGGTTTAAGTGTCTCTGAATTATTTGAAACCAAAGAAATTTATCTGGTTATGTAGCATCTAGAGAATAAACTTTTTTGAATAGGATGGACTTTAATAATTTTCTAAACTTTAGATAGTTCTGAGTTGATTTTACTAATTTGGGTAAAGCATTCCACAGTTCATTTCCCAAGAAAGGAAAGTTGGAGGCATATGTAGATCTGTATTTGAGGCCAAAACAATCCGGATAGTGTAGATTTAAATAAGACCGGGAGGAACTGGATCTGTTTCTGGGTGGTAAGTCAACCAAATCTAGCATGTATTCGGGAACTATGCCATATAGGTTAGAGCTGAGTAGATGCTTCAGAAAATTGGCAAGCTCCACTGTAAAGCTCAGATTCAAGGGCTTACCATACAGATGGCTATCAGATCTTCTGGTGATAATTAACTCTTTTTAAGAAAGGTCCGACTGTAACTTCACTGGTAGTTCCACAAGATCTGTTTCTTTATTGGAATAAAATTAGTAATAAAAACCAGCCCTCAGCTGGTTCACAGTGAATGAAAAGTATATCTTCACATTAAGCCACATAATCAGTATAGTGTATACAGTTTTAACTGCACTTGTCTTTGGTAAACACTTGCTCAACCGTCCTCCTGAAGCTCTGTGATGTTGATAAGGGATAGTACAAAAATGGGGCAGGTACTCCTGAATCCTGTATCTGAGCTCTACTTCATGTAGGCACTCACATAGGTCTTACTCACAGTTCTTTCAGTCACTAGAAGTTGTTCCCATGAAGAAGAAGAAATGTGCTGTAGGTTTTACTACCAAAAAACAAAAAGGCAACAATCTGCTTACTAAGGTAAGTACAGACTAAAAAAGCAGACTGGTAAAAATAACAAAGATCAATGAAACAAAACCCAGAGGTGAGTAAAACAATACCGGACATGGCCACGTTTCGCCCTCAGGCTGTGTCAGGGGTAAAACTATAAAATAAAACAATAAAAACTTAGACATCAAATCATCATATATAAATCATGTACATATACATCAAAACTGAGCAAAAAATCACAACATATTTAAATCATCCGTAATATAACTAAAAATAAAATGAAATAGAATAAAATAATAATAATAATCTATATAAATAATTCCCACCTCCAATGTTCTGAAGCTCACTCCCTGGCAGTGAAGCTGCCCTGAAGCCCTGTAGTGTTCGTAGGGTCTCTGCACCAGTCATAGACCCGCCCTCAGCCCAGCCCCCCACACATAATTCGCACCTCCAACGTTCTGAAGCTCACTCCATGCCACTGAAGCCCTGTAGTGTTCGTAACCTCTCAGCACCACTCATACAGCCGCCCTCAGCCCCGCCCCCTGCACAATACTTCACTCACTACGCAGCCCTACTTCACGCCACACAGCCAATCACAGCACCCCTCTCACTCCCGCTCCAGCCAACCCACATCTTCTCATGTGATCGGTCTCAGTGTCCCGCCCTCTGATTACGCTGTCACTGCCTCCCCCTCGGAGACCTCCATCTTCTGATTTCAACAACAACTGCCTGCAACGGAGACCTCCATCTTCTGATGTGAAGAAAAACTGCCTGCAACGAGCCCGCTTGATTACGGTCTCAGTGCCCCGCCCTTGGACACCTCAATTCATCGGTCTCTCAGTATCTCGCCCTCGGAGCCTCCATCTTTTCATCTGAACAAAAGCTGCCTGCGACTGCGAAGAGCCCGCCTCATCCCACCATCACACGACGAGCACGCCTGATTCAACAAACACAACTGCCGAAATTGTGCTGCTCAGCTGTCCACATAATTCCCCCTGCTGGCTGCCTTAACACCTACCCCACCATCACGCCTCGCGCTGAAATCCTACTCAAACTGATCACAGGTTCAAAGAAATTTGGTCATGTCACCCTTCTTAAACTTGGTACTGCCTTGCCACCTGAGTTCGATCCACTTTGGTGCTCCACATCCTTTGCTTTTGCTCCCATATTGGCAGACTGGGAGGTGACAGGTAAGATTCTTTTAGAACTGGCACATGCCACTTTGTACTCAGCAGGGCTGCAGGATATTTTCTAATTGGTTCTAGCAACTGGAAAGGGCCGTTTGGGAATAATGGAAGATCTACCTTTTAGTTTTTTAGCACAGAAGGGTGTGGATGTATTTTCTGCTTTCCCTTGATCAACAAGCTCATATTTCTCAACATCAATGAGAAATGGGCTTTTTTTTTTACTAGTAATAATAATAAAATAAAATATTAAATGTTTAACCTGTGGTATAATAATCAAAATCAGTGAATGTCATAGTTAATGCATATAAATCCCATTAACATTGAAAAATTAAAACAGAGAAATATGAATCCTTACAGAGTGAGACTAAAATGGAAAATCAAAACATATAAAAGGAGAGGTGGATATGATATCAATTAAATAGCTATCAAATTTGCTAAATGTGTAGTGTGGCATGCACATGTTTTAGCGTTGCCAAATTAACTACTACTACTACTACTTATTTCTAAAGCGCTACTAGACGTACGCAGCGCTGCACATTTGAACATGAAGAGACAGTCCCTGCTCGACAGAGCTTACAATCTAATTAGGACAGACAAACAGGACAAACAAGAGATAAGGGAATATTAACGTGAGGATGATAAAATAAGGGTTCTGAACAAGTGAATAAAGGTTAGGAGTTAAAAGCTGCATCAAAAAGATGGGCTTTTAGCTTAGATTTGAAGACGGCCAGAGATGTAGCTTGACGTACCGGCTCAGGAAGTCTATTCCAGGCATATGGTGCAGCAAGATAAAAGGAACAGAGTCTGGAGTTAGCAGTGGAGGAGAAAGGTGCAGAGTATATACATACCTAAAAAAGGGTTAAGGGAATACACCCCTTAAAAATTATAAAAACCTCCTGAAATAAAATATATATTAGAAATATAAATTTTTTGTAGTGGAATGATTAATTTATATTTCTAATATATATTTTATTTCAGGAGGTTTTTATAATTTTTAAGGGGTGTATTCCTTTAACCCTTTTTTAGGTACTGTATGTATACATTTAATTTGGCAACGCTAAAACATGTGCATGCCACACTACACATTTAGCGAATTTGATAGATATTTAATTGATATCATATCCACCTCTCCTTTTATATGTTTTGATTTTCCATTTTAGTCTCACTCTGTAAGGATTCATATTTCTCTGTTTTAATTTTTCAATGTTAATGGGATTTAAATGTATTAACTATGGCATTCACTGATTTTGATTACTATACCATTGGTTAAATATTTAATATTTGATTTTATTATTGTTATTCTATATCATTTTATTTTAAGTTATATTATGGATGATTTAAATATGTTGTGATTTTTTCCTCAGTTTTGATGTATATGTACATGATTTATATATGATGATTTGATATCTAAGTTTTTATTGTTTTATTTTACAGTTTTACCCCTGACGCAACCTGAGGGCAAAACGTGGCCACGTCGGGTATTGTTTTACTCACCTGTAGGTTTTATTGAAATTTGTTCCCAGGGAAAGCTGAAAATACCCAGATGGGGAGCCAAATAGAAAACTGAATTTCCCCATTGAATTTGTGAGCACACCAAGGGGTCCTTTTACCAAGGTGTGCTGAAAAATGGCTTTCGGTAGTGTAGGCGCGGGTTTTGGATGCGTGCTGATTCATTTTTTAGTGCGCCCATTAAAAAAAAAAGGCCTTTTAAAAATTTTTGCCAAAAATGGATGTGCGGCAAAATCAAAATTGCCGCACGTTCATTTTGGGTCTGCGACCTTACCGTCAGCCATTGACCTAGCAGTAAAGTCTCACATGGTAACCATGTGGTAATGACCTACACACATCAAATGCCAGTTGGCATGCGTCCAATATGCGCATCCTAAAATAAAAATTATTTTTCAGCCAAGCGTATTGGATACATGCCAAAAATGAAATTACCGCAATAGCCATGCGGTAACCGAGCAGTAACTCCATTTTGGCATGTGTTGGGCGCTCATAGATGCTGACGCGGCATAGTAAAAGGACCCCCAAGTGTGGCACTACTTCTTCAGCTTCCTCTGAAAATGAAGCTAAGGCTTATAGAAAACATACCCCTTGTAATTTTTCAAAAGAACAGTTTAGGAGCCTAACTAAACCCTGAGTCTCCTAAACCCTTTGAAAATGGACTTCTGTATATTTACTCATCTATTATTTGAGAGAATATCTATCATCCTGAAAACCAGGCTGGTTGAGTGGATGTGGAGAACTGGGTTGGGAGCCACCACAATGAATGACATGCAGCCCACCTGGATATTTTATTAAGCAAATATAAGTGTATACAATTCTTGGCAGGCTCTATTAAGAAAAGTATGAAACTGGCTAAGATTCTGATAAGCCATTATAAAACCTAATCACACATAACAACAATTAGATTTTATGCATAGATATGAACAAGTTCAAAGAAAAGTATTATAGCTTTCTTTTAAGTAGGCAGAATGCTAGCTATTAATAACTCCTACTTTAAATGATTAAGTGCTTTCTTATTGGACTATATCTGCTGCTGAATTTCAGTCAAATCTTAAAGTGCAGCGAAAGAGCAGCAGTCACAGATTTACCAAGAGAATAATAAATCTCTTTGTCATATGCATAAACATGATACTTAAGACCATTCTAATGCCAGTCAGCAAAACCATCTAAGTACAGAACACAGTGTTCAAGACACAGCCCTACAGACACCAACTGTGAGAGAGAAGGAACCAAAGTACTTGTCAAAATAAACAATATGCCCATGATCAAATAAAAATAACTATAACTGGCCCCGGGGCAGAAGAAGGACTGTCAAAATTGAGACTGCTCATGGAAATTCAGTGATCGATAATGATAAAAGATCATGCACGGCATGAGTTTGAGTGCTTTCAGTCGAGGATGCTGTCCTCAGCTCTGATGGAAATATTGGCAATCAGATTTTAATCAGTGCTAAAATTAAGAAGGAACATGATGTTTACAATCTAGAGAATAAACAGGAAATCGGTCTATAACTGGAAGCCAGATCAGCTGGCACTGTAACTGGTTTTTGATTATGGGAAAAGATGGGGAGGCAAGACTATTCCTGCCCTTGCTGTCAATTAGTATTTCAAAGTGAATTGAAGGTCAAAGCAGAGCGTGGTTGACAAATGTACTAAAATGTAGAGCAAATCTACTTTTAGTTCATATACTTTATTCTTATCTTTGAAAAAAAAAAAAAGAACTTGCATAGTTAAAGATATACTTTCCATATAAGGCTGTAGATTCACAAATGTGACAAATATAAACCTAACAATTAACTCTGAGAGTGCTATTTATCCTTCCCTTGAAAAAAAAAAAAAGACACAAAATTTAAGAAAAAAAGCAACACAGTTATTCAACAGCTGATTGAAACAACTCTAATGGTTACCACAATAAAAATAATTTGAGGCCTGTTTGATTTATCTGCTATATATTCATATTTATCCCAGTGGTGCCCTTCTAGTTTTGCAAAATTATCTTTACAACCACTAACAGCATCAGATACAACACCTTAGCTTTAGACCTGGTTATGGCCAAAGACTTCCATGTGATCATAAAACATCTGATTTGTTTAATTTGTATCCTGCACTTCCCCCACTCATGGCAGGCTCAATGTGGCTTACATGGAGCAATGGAGGGTTAAGTGACTTGCCTTGAGTCACAAGGAGCTGCCTGTGCCTGAAGTGGGAATTGAACTCAGTTCCTCAGAACCAAAGTCCACCACCCTAACCACTAGGCCACTCCAAGCCTGGATCTTTAAAATTTGACATATTGAAGCCCATCTCTCAGACCAATAAGAGGGTAACTTAGGGCATAGAAATAACATATGAGACATGGCTCCTTATTCCCCCTTGCAAGACCAGCATTTACTGTTTTCTTGTTTTGTAATACTAGCTCTGGAACTCATTGCCAGAGAAGATAGTGATGGTAGCTGGCCTTGCTGAGTTTAAAGGGGGTCTGGACGGATTCCTGAAGGAAAAGTACATTGATCATTATTAAATTTGGGGGTTTTGCCAGGCTCTTGGGGCCTGGATTGGCCGCTGTCGGAGACAGAGTGCTGGGCTTGATGGACCTTTGGTCTTTTCCCAGCGTGGCAGTGCTTATGTACTTATGTACTTATCTGTATGGGTGTCCAGATCACCTTATGGGCTATAAAGAACATTGATGGTCTAAAGCAGTAGTTCTCATCCCAGTCCTTGGGGCACAGGATATCCACAATGAATAATCATGTAAGAGACTTGCATACACTGCCTTCTTGGTATGCAAATCTGTCTCATGCACATTCATTATGATATTCTGAAAACCTGACTGGCTGGGTGTGTCCCCAGGACTGGTTTGATAAGCACTGGTCTAAGGGATGCTGATAGTGATCTTGCTATAACTCTCCAAAAATGACCAGGCTTTCTTATCTATGGAAGAAGCAATATCATTTCCCCCAGATTTTCTCTACCTCCAAATCTCTGAAGTGAGTCTTATATGTTGATAAAAGTTAGAGACAATTTTTGATAAAGCAGCTATTGCTAGTCAGGTAGAGATAACACTGGGTTCCTCTTGTAAGTTATATTAATTGCTTTAGAGGTCCTTTGCCAAGTTGCAGGAAAAAGGGCCCTGCATTAGCAGCGGGGGCCATTTTTCTTATTTGCCAGGGCCATTTTTTTCTGCAGCTGGTAAAACCCCCCAAATAAAATGGCCATACGGTGAGATAACTCTTACCGCTTGGCCATGCAGCGGGGAGCCCTTACTGCCACCCATTGAGATGGTGATAAGGGCTCCCGTGCCTACCCAGTGGTAAATAGGCAGCTCGCAGCGATGCCTGATCACCGCCGGGTTATCACCGTGCAAGCCATTTCCAGGGGTTTTCTTTCTCTCCCAGAAATGGTGCATGCTCGGGGAGGGATTACTGCCGGTGGCCATGTTGAGTTGGCAGTAGTCCCGGAAGAGTGAGTGGTAAGCCAGCGTTGGGCTTACCACTGCTCTGTAAAAGGGCCCCTTAATGCAGTGAGGAAGATACAGCCAGGTGAAGGGCCTGTGTTAGGGGGTGCAAAGAGGGCAATTGCCATGGGCTACCATGCTATAAGGGGCCCTGGGCTCGAACATGTCTAGCACTGGCCCAGGCTAGGCAAGAGCTTCATATTGTGCCAATTAATATTTATTACGCAACTTAAGAGAATGTCATTAGCTTCCTATCCTTAAGCATATGATAGTGTGACCTTATATCTTCAGAATATCATTCTGGTCAGTTTATTAATTTAATTTATATTTTGAAGGTTTTATTTTAAGTGATTGTTGCCAGAGTGTACCAGAACCTTCTTGAAAAAGTAAAGCCTCAAACTGTGAGGTCTGTTCTATAGCATTTTCCTCTAAATAACCATTATAAATCTGTTTTAACAATTTGTTTTAAATGAGTATGCAAGCTATGTTTATTTTTTATTTTATTTAAAATTTTTCATTATGCTTGATCCATAGTTCTCAGCGGATTACAAAATAACATACACCATGTATAAAAAAACAAATTTGATATAATCAAGAAAGACAAAACAGAGGAACTTAAAAATCAAAGTCCCAAAGCAAATACTAATCATTATTCATTGTCCCAACTGTAGGCCTGCATAAACACCAAAGTCTTGAGTTCTCTTTTAAACTCTTTAGTCAGTAATATTTCTAATTAGAAGAGGCAACTTGTTCCAATAAGCTGGTCCAGCAACATAAAAAAATCTTACTTCTGTACTCATCAGAACATATTATTACATGATGTGATGGAATATCAAGTAACTTCTGAGTTGCTGATCTCAATGAGCGATTTGGCTGGTATACATGAAGTCTCGTTGCCAGTATCTTTGAAGCCTGTTGTGTAAAAATCTTAAAAATCAAGCAGGCAATTTTGAATTGTATCCTGTACTCAATAGGCAACCAGTGCAAACTTTTTAATACTGGTGTAATATGCCCTAAAAATTTGGTGGAGGAGAAAAATCAGCTATGAACTGCAGCCCACTGAGCAAAGAGTAACCCTTGTGACCTGCAGCCCACCGAAGAAAGGGTGGTAACCGAGCTAAGCTAGGGCTTGGGAGAAAAACAGTTCCCGACTATCCTGAGGATAGCGAAGTGCCCAGATCACAACTTACGGCAGCTTCACACTGTCCCTGACTACCCCGAGGATATTGCAGTGCCCAGATCAAGACTTATTGCAGCTTGATTCTCAGCATGTCTGTTCCAGAACAAATTCTCCACAATCCAAATTTGAGGGCATGCATTACCCCTGCCGAACCCAGATCTGTAGGAGCACAAAGATTTTGGAGAGCATGGTGTATGGTAAGCAAGATTCTTTTAAGTGCACCCTTCCAAGACAGCAATCTGAGCTGTCGGAGCAGCTGGAAAAAATGGCAATTGAACTCTTGCAAACGCCCCTCTTCATGCTCCTGGTGGCCACCCCGCTTTAACTTGCCTCTTGTACTTCCCCTCTTTCTTAGCTGCAGCTACCCCTCCCTCTCTCTACCCTCGACTACCTCCTATTCTCTTAACCCTGTTCTAACCTGCCTAGACTTGCCCACGACCCAAGTCTTCATTCCTTCCTTTCTGTCCTGCCTACCTACCCCATTCCCCATTGCCCTCCCCCCCCAGAACCCTTTTGTTAGCTGTGCCAGGCTGCTGTCTGTTTGTGCATCTGACCCCCTATGTTCCAGGTCAGCTTCTTTAGTCTAATCATTTACACATGTATTCAGCGTGTAAATGTTAGCATCTAATTCAGTGGTTCCCAAATTTTCTCAGGTCATAGCACCCCTAGGATACATATTTCCTCTCAAGTCTCTGCCCCCCCCCCCCCCACCGCCAACCCACATCCAGCTTCTGCTTATCTTCTTTCCCCCTTCCAGCTTCTTCCCACCTTCTATCCCTCTTCCATCCAGCTTCTGCCCACCTCTCTTCCCCTTCCATCCAGCTTCTGCCCACCTTCTCTCCCTCTTCCATCCAGCCACTGCCCACCTCCTCTCCTCCTTTCATCCAGCTTCTGCCCACCTCTCTCCTCTTCTGTACATCTTCTGTCCACCTTCCTTCCCCCCATCTAGCCTCTGTCCCATTCCTCCTTCCACCCACTTTCTCTCCCCTCTTCCATCCAGCCTAAGCCCCCAGTTCCCCCCACAATCCAGCATCTGCCTCCTCTATCCTCTACCCCCACTCCACCCCCACCCCTGCTGCTGCTGCTTCTCTAGACGAGCAGCAGCAGAAAAGCAAGCTTAATAGTGCCCCCTACCTTAACAGAGAACTAACCTTTTTTTCTGGGTTGCAGGATGGTTTGTTATGCTGTGGCTCCAGCTCTGAGTAGCAGTGTAACGCAGCAGTTCCCAAATTGTGCCCTGTGGTTAGACTGCTACTGAGAGTTGGAGTCACAGCATAAGAAACCACTCTGCAACCCAGAACAAGAAGGTTAGTTCCCTATTAAGGTGGTGTGGGGGACACTTTAAGAGGAATACCAGGGATAAGCTTGTTTTGCCGCTGCTGCTGCTCATCTAGAGAAGCAGCAGCGATGGCTTGGGAGGCAGCAGGAGTGAGGTGCAGAAAATATGTCTTGGCACCCCTGCGAGTTTGCTGCGGTGCCCTAGGGTGCCATTGCACAGAGTTTGGAAACCACTAGTCTAGTTTACAGGACACAGGATAATTCTATAAAAGGATCACAATTTTTGTGTTCCAAGTATACACCTATTTGGAGCTTATTCTAGAAAGAAAGGGAGGCACCTACTCATCTGAGTAGGTGCTGGGGGAGATATGATAAAGGTCTATAAAATCATGAGTGGAGTGGAATGGGTAGATGTGAAGCGTCTGTTACACTTTCCAAAAATACTAGGACTAGGGGGCATGCGATGAAGCTAAAAAGTAGTACATTTAAAATGAATCTGAGAAAATATTTCTTCAATCAACATTTATTTATTACATTTGTACCCCATGCTTTCCCACTCACGGCAGGCTCAATGCAGCTTATATGGGGCAGTGCAGGGTTAAGTGACTTGCCCAGAGTCACAAGGAGCTACCTGAAGTGGGAATCGAACTCAATTCCTCAGGACCAAAGTCCACCACCCTAACCACTAAGCCACTCCAACATGTAATTCAACTCTGGAATCCATTGCCAGAAAATATGGTAAAGGTGGTTAGCTTAGTAGAGTCTCAAAAAGGTTTAGACGGCTTCCTAAAGGAAAAGTCCATAGACCATTATTAAATTGGACTTGGTGAAAATCCACTATTTCTGGGATAAGCAGCATAAAATGTTTTGTACTTTTTGGGGGGGGGGATCTTGCCAGGTACTTGTGACCTGGATTGGCCACTGTTGGAAACAGGATGCTGGGCTTGATGGACCTTTGGTGTCTGGCCCAGTATGGCAATACTTATGTACTATGTACTTATCTATCTATCTAGAATACTAGTGTAATAGATCAAAAATGCCTTACACTTTAGGCACAATCAAATACGTCAGCCGTGCAGCTAGTGCAAATGCTTGCACCTAGATTGTTAAAGAACGTGTGTGTGTAGATTATGTTTTATAATCAACATGCGTAATTACACACTCTATCCACACTCCACCCAAACCCTGCCCATGTGATAGCACACCTGCAAAGTACACACTGCCATATGTAGACATGTACATAACAGAATCCAACCACGAACAGAACATATACATTGAGAGACTTTACTTCTTGCAAATCTAAAGGGGTGAGATACTGTTTACAATGCCCCTGTAAGGAACTTTATGTGGGGCAGACCTCTAGGACGCTGCAGGCTCACCTGATTGAGCATCAGAGCACCATTTGAACCAGGAAGGTGAATTTACCCTTAGTAGCACACTGTATTTCAAGTAACCATTCTTTTGAGAATTTAAGGTGTGTGATTTTGCAATTGATACATCCAATGAAGAGAGGTGGCGATGCGCGGCGTCTGTTATTACAAAGAGAACAGAAGTGGATTTTTCTATTGAAAACCTTAGAACCAAATGGACTGAACTCTCGCATCGAGTGGAGTCATTTTCTTTGAAGTTTTTTTTTGCGACACATTTTTTGATAGGTTTATATTTTGCGAGCAATGTTTACATTTCATTGAATTTTACCTTCTTGAGTTCTGATTGGATGCAGAAATCGTCTGACATCACACAGGAAGATTTAAAAACCTCCATTTTGAAAATCCTATCGTCGCTATACAGAAGAGTCAAGCCGGAGAGCGATCATATTTGTAAGAACAGTGTGGTTGCAAGCAGATTTTGGTCTTATTTTGTCGTGTTACATTCAGTCATTTGATGAGTGGCTTTCCTCCTTTGCAGCTGCCACTATTTGGACCATGAAGCAGTTTTGCTCTATAAGGCACGAGCAAAACGCTGGCCATCGTCAGTCCTGGAACTTGTTGGCTGCTATGGAAGAGAAGAGTCTGCAGGAAGGAACATTATCAAGCTAAGTAACTGTTCCCGTCAAGCTACTCATCCATGAACGCTGTTTTTTCTAACGTACCATGACTGGAAGATTGGATGGTTTATTTAAGTGCACTAGGATTTTTTATTGTTGCCAAATGCACTGAGACCTCTCTTTGATGTTAAATATTGCAGGTTTTGGGAAGGGGTTTTGCCTATGATGAGGTAACTGATCCTTTTTAGACCATAGTATTGGTCAGGTGGATCATTAGTAGCTCTATAGACCTGTTGGTCAAGAGTACCATGAGGCTTTTTCCTCCCATTAACCTTGCAGATTGTCACACTTCCTTACTGTTTTCTGTGGGGATTGTGTGTTGTTTGTACTCAACTGCTGATTTATGCACATACATCTTCAAATATGAATATAAATGACTACAATACCAGTATTTACACGGTGTTCTTGCTGCCTATAACTAGGCAGCTCCATTTTGATTTATTCCCATAGTGGCAAAAGTTGAATAAAACTGTTATTGCTTTACTGATGACTGAGTCTCCATGTCTAGACATCTCAGACTAGAACTATGAACTAGAATTGATATATCTGTCACTAACCTAAAGTAGGACAGAAGTTATTGCATATGTGAAAAATTATGTAACACGAGTATTAATTTGCCACTTGAACAGTGACTGAATTACAGTTAAATCAACACCATTCCTCTGCTGACAGGATATTAATTTATTTTGTTTTATTAGAAGATTGATGCCAGGCATATATATGTCTGAGGGATAATTGAAAGACAAACACTTAAAGTCAGGTTGTTCACAATTTTTTTAAAAACTTTGTATTTGTATATTGGACAAACAAGACAGCCTAGACAGGAAATATATGTAGTACAGTTACTGCAGAAGTTCTGAATTAAATCTGATACAATTGTAAGTTGTAGGTCAAATGAAACCTACAAGCAGAGAAAAGCCCTTTGCACTTGACTCAGTTACATCTATTACAGGAGAATTTTAATATTACACATCTTCCATAAAATGTCAAATAATCACTGTATACCTCACCCTAGCCTCAATCAGATTTGTTAACAAAGGTTGATTACTTTCTCCATATTCTGCTGTATGTGTTCATATTGCTTTTCAATGTGCCTGTCAATTTATTAATTAATGCAATCTCTTGAGCATGATTATGCAATGAGGGCACTATGGGAGCAGTCTTCTGAAATGTTGCAATAGTAGAGTGGATGAATGAGTAGTCAAGTTAAGCTGATGGACCCTTAGTCCATCATTGCCTTTCTATCTAAGTTCTGCTTTAGCTGTACCTCACATTTCAGTATCTCCACTCTCTCTCCCTCCAACTTCTCCCATAGACGTGTGACTGATGAGCAAAGCCACCACCCATGTAAATACGCACTCTCCTCCCCACAACCCCACCAACACTTTACCCTGATTCTATAAACTTGCATGAACAATTTTACACTTAGTTCACAAAGTTGCGTCAATTGTGTGAGTAACTTAATTGCTTAATTAGCTGCTAGTTGGCATTAATGGTCAATTGTTGGTTATAATAGGTGTTAATTGGCACTAAGTAGCCATTGAACCATTTGTTGGTATTCTATAAATCACATGTGCGAAATCCAGAGCACATAAAGGGACTGCAAAGGGACATGGACCTAGAAGGATCATGGGCAGGCCTGAGGTGTGTCTAGCAGTTATGTATGTTGGTAATAGAATACTAGTATTTACATGCCTAAGTGCCTGCATTTTATAATGGAAATTAAGTGCCTACTTTCTGTTATAAAATATTAACATAACAAGGCAAATATGCACATTTATTTTAGATGAGACCACTTGCACCAGCCATGAAGCTGATATAAATGCTTGCACCTAGATTGCTAAAAAAAAATTCAGAAATTATAGTATTATCATATTTTATAATTTTTGAATTGTAACTGTGTACCCACTCATGCTCCATCCAGACTTCTCTCTTCAAACTATGCCCCATTGCATATATATGGATTCCCTTCCCTTTCCCTCAGGAACTACTACAAATCTCAGTGAATTCAACTTTCTCAAGTCTCTAACTGCTTTTTCTCATCACCAAGCTCTGTCCTCTTTGACAGTCTTCTACAACTAACTCTCAGAACAAAGGAAACACCCACTGATATCTTCCTGTTCTTCACAGTCTCAGTTGCCATGCTCTGGTCTCATAATCATGACATCATCAAGAACTGACAGAAAAATCACACAGAAGAGTTATCCAGCTAGTGCCTTTGTATTAGTGTGCAGTAACTGGATAACGTTGACTCAACACTACAGGATCACTTAGCCTCATAGATAGGAGACGATAAGTGCTCCCTCATAGTCAGGGGGACTCAGCGGTTCCTTCAGAGTACCCCCTTCTATACATAAAATAAAACTCTATAAAGAAAATCAGCACCATCACCCACCTGAAACAAAGCTAAAATAACAAAACTCCCAGTCCTCAACCCATTCCCCTTTGAATCATATCCAACACCACAACCACCAAGGATATTATATATAACACTAATCTTAGGGCCAATGTGGGCTGCCTTGTCCCACTTGCAGGTTAACATCTGGTCTTCCAGGCATTGTTCCTTCTAAGCTGAATGGTGGTCCTCCAATTACATTGCTGCCAGTGGGAGTTACTGCTTCAAAATTGTGTTTTCAATGGCTAGGGATAGACAGGGATATGCACCTACGTGCAGGACGTCAGACTCACAGAAACAGAAGCCTGCGCAGCCGCGTTGCTGATCTGCAAGGGCAGGCTTCTACATGGAATGTTGCTAGGCGTCCGGGTGAATTACCGATGTCCGGAAGTACAGACTGTTGTGAATAGCAGATGGGCAAGTTTTAACCCAAGTCCCTGACGAAAGCGACGAAACCCGCGGTGTCGGGCGTGATCTAGGGAAAGCCTAAGTGGACTCCAACAGCATAAGACATGATGGAGAGGAACTTAAGATAAGTCCTTCCAATAATTTTTTATTTATAGCACTTGTAGCGGTTAGCACTTGTAGCTTTGAGCACGTTTAGAAGTATGTGTGTTTGCAATAGCACTATTAAATAGCTTACTAAGGGATTGCCCGATGAGGAGACGCTATGCCACCAGGCAACAAAACATTTATGAGTGTGCCGTAAGTGGTGTCTTCTGAGGGTTCCCATACTAAGTTTGGCATGTATTTATGTATCTGCAGTTAATACATTCATGCAATTGAATATATCTTTAGAAGTTGGGATTTATGTTGTTATTATTAAAAGAACAATTTTTTGAAAAAATACAACGATTCCTACAGGTGCACGCTGCACACATGATTAGTTCTTTTTTCTTTGGACTGGTGTAGTAGCTAGTGGAATAGCAACATTCCATGTAGAATCTCCAATAGTAGCAACAGAATCTCCAATAGTAGCAACATTCCATCTAGAATCTCCAATAGTAGCAACAGAATCTCAACATTCCATGTAGAATCTCACATAGTAGCAACATTCCATGTAGAATCTCAAATAGGGAAAGGGAAATGGGACTTGATATATTGCCTTTCTGTGGTATTTTGCAACTACATTCAAAGCGGTTTACATATATACAGGTACTTACTTTGTACCTGGGGCAATGGAGGGTTAAGTGACTTGCCCAGAGTCACAAGGAGCTGCAGTGGGAATCGAACCCAGTTCCCCAGGATCAAAGTCCACTGCACTGAAGCTGGTGGCTTCTACAATGGGCTCTGCAAGTAGCAGACACATTTGTATAATGTAAGGACTGTATGAATGTTCCCACTTGGATATTCCATTTCCAATCCGGAAAACCCTATGCAAAATAGAGCTTCCTAGCTGTTGCCCATTGTTTTTGCCTTTTTGAAATAGCAATAAATTAGAGCGTTGGCTAAAAATATGCTATTTAAAAATTGTTTAATCAAAATGACTAGTTTTTTTTAAATCCAATTTTGCTTCGCTTTTGTCTAAATTGAAATCTAGCTCTGAGGGTCAGACACAGGTAACCCTTGATACTCTCACAATAATAACATAACTTACTACTTAATGCAGTTTAAACAAGGCACCTGGAATGATCAAAATAACCAAAAAATACAAGCAGAAATTTAGTCATTGGATTTTTATTTTGATGCTTCTTCCCCTTTATCAAAATCCCTTTGTATATTTGACCTGTTTACCCTTTTCTAATTTGCTGCAGAAGAAACAGTGATGGAAAATACTTCCCAGGCAAATATTAATATGGGTGAAGTCGGCAAGCCATCCAGCAGAGACACATTTAATTTTGTAGTGCAAACTCCTAAGTGATTTCCCAGAAGAAATTGTGCTAAGGCCTGTCAACTTTTGGTTATATTATTGTTTTATCAGAAGATGAGCTGAGTTAACCCTTTGAACAGAACAAAGGTTGCATGTTGAAAGCAAGCAAGAATCATGCACAGACAAATCCCTAACCACCTTATCCTGACCTATGTTACCCTGGCTTTAACCAAAAACTATTTTTGTTTTCAAAATACATTCTATTAGCAGATAAAAGGCATGGCCATCGGGTACTCCATGATCCCCGACTTGGAAAATCTGTACATTGGCAATTTTGAAAACCAGCATTTACAGACCAATCCTTTGTCACACAACATCAAAATTTGCAAAAGATATATTGATGACATTTTTATTCTATGGCAAGGTGATGTGGAATCTCTTATTTTCGAAATAGCTTAACTCCAATGACCCGAACCTGAAGTTCAAAATGGAATATAGCAGTAAAGTCCACTTTTTGGATCTCACTATTCACAAAAATGAATATTTTTTTGAGACAACCATCTATAGAAAACCAAAGCTTTCTTATATTTCATACGTTATCACAACTCCAGTTTAAAGAATAACTTACTGTTGTTATTCCTTTGTGGCAAAACATATACAACACACAATTCGGCAACACTGGCACATTCTCGAGGGCTTGGAATGTTTCTAGAATAAAAGACTGGTTATAGCGTATTGTAGAGAAAGGAACTTGAAAGACCATCTTGTACCATCTGCTTTACTAGAACCCAGAGTTGATGACACACCCACCTGATGACGCAAAGGAGATATGAACTACATCACACCTCAAACTGCAACACCACCTGTGTCATTCACATCATTCAGTGTCCATGTTTATTACTGTATATTGGGAAGACACAAAGGGCATTCAAGATTAGGATCATAGAACATAGGAGCTGCATCAAAAGGAATGTGGAGACTGCACCACTAGTTAGTCATTGGAATTCAGCAAACCATACTATATCTGAACTGAAATTCATTGTTTTCAAGTCCTTCAGACCAGTGGCGTTCCTAGCTTGGATTGCACCCGGGGCGGATCGCCGATGCGCCCCCCCCCCCGGGTGCAGCCCCCCCCCCCCCCGCCTGCGAAATTACACCACCCCGCCCGGCGAAATGACACCCCCCCCGGGTGCACGCCGCTGGGGGGGGGGGGGGGTGCCACAGCACGCACCTGTAGGCTCCGACTTCGCTAACTTCCCTCCCTCTGCCCCGGAACAGGAAGTAACCTGTTCCGGGGCAGAGGGAGCTGCAGCGAACGAGCGAAGTTAGCGAAGTCAGAGCCCACAGGTGCGCGCCGTGGCACCCCCCAGCGGCGTGCACCCGGGGCGGACCGCCCCCACCGCCCCCCCTTGGTACGCCACTGCTTCAGACAGAACTGGAGGAGTGGTAATTTACTCCTTTGCGAAGAACAGAGATTGATTTTTTTATTTCAACACCTTAATACCATCAGGACTTAATAATGAGATTACCATCCTTTTCTATGATGTCACAATGCTTTCATCATCCAGTCAAATGTATTCTTTGCTTAACACCTTAGCCTGTAGCATTATGCATTATACACTTTCCATCATTACTGATTTCTCCCTTAAGTATGACCATTCACAATGGCATATATCAATAACTATATTAATAAATCCCACCTTGAACGTTCTGAAGCTCATTCCAAGGCAGAGAAGCTCACTCCAAGGCAGAGAAGCACAAAAATCCTGTAGTCTTCATAGGCTAGGACCAGTCACCCTCACTCATAGACCTGCCCTCAGCCACGTCCCATCTGTACATAAAACGCTACCTCAACATTCTGAAGACAACCTGCTGAAGCCATCTGCAAAATCCCTAAACAGTTCGTAAGTTCATGGTGGTGAAGCCATCCAACTCACCATGTCTCTCTGCCCCGCCCTCGAGGGCGGAACAGAGAGAGTAAAGGGATCCATAAAGGCACCCCTACCAACTGGCAACCCCCTCCAACAAACAACGACCCAGGCAGGGGGAGTGTTTTCGTACTTCTCCCCCTGCCTAGGAATCGCTACAGACTGCTGGCAAACTCCCCAACCACACGACCACAAAAGCCACCCGCAACCCCCCCACACACACACAGAGAAACACACACACACACACACACACACACACATAAACACACACACACGCAAACACACACACGCAAACACACACACAAACACACACACGCAAACACACACACAAACACACACACGCAAACACACACACAAACACACACACACAAACACACACGCAAACACACACACACAAATGCACACATAAACACACACGCAAACGCACACACAAACGCACACACACAAACGCGCACACACAAACGCACACACACAAACGCACACACACAAATACACAAACACACACAAAAACACACAAACACACACACACAAACACACACACAAACACAAACACACACACACACAAACACACACACAAACACACACACAAACATATACAAACACAAACACACACACAAACACATACAAACACACACAAACATATACAAACACACACATACATACAAACACACACACACACACATACAAACACACACACACAAACAGCCTCGACGGTGCACCTCTAAGTGCCCCCCCCCGCCACATCACCACAACAACCCGTGCAACAGGGCATCAGATAGCCCCTACCCCCCTTCCCTCCTCGCCGCATCAGCCAACCCCTCCCCCGCCGCTTCACCAAGCCCCTCCCCCCACACATCAACTGCCTTGCCACCCGCGACCGCTAATACAAACTCTGTCCGGCTGCTGCTGCTGAATAGAAGCAGCAGCAGCCGCCGGACAGAGTTTGTATTAGCGGTACATACAAACAAACAAAAAAACAACCTCCTAAAACGCACCTCCGTGGAGAACCATCTCACATTGGCTGACGTCTCTGCAGCCGCTCCTCCTCTCCCCTCAACGTCAGTGCCCCTGCCGGAAGACCCCGGAGAAACGCCGAGACGTCAGAGGGGAGAGGAGGAGCGCATGCTGAGACTTCAGCCAATGTGAGATGCTTCTCAACGGAGGTGCGTTTTAGGAGGATTTTTTTTTTTTTGGTTTTCTTTATGTATGGGCTGCTGCTGCTGAATAGCAGAAGCAGCAGCCGCCGGACACAGTTTGTATTAGCGGTTGCGGGTGGCGAGGGGGTTGATGGGGGGAGGGGCTTGGTGATGTGCCACGGTGGGGGGGTCGGGTGATGCGCGAAGGGGGGACAAGGGGCTTTCTTTGGGTGCCGCGCCGGCTGGGGGGGGGAAGGAGGGGTCTCGCTGGACATGGGTGGCTGGAAGGAAGCAGGGGGAGGGGAGGGTCGCTGCACATGGGTGGCTGCAGGGGGGGGCAGGGAACAGGGGGATAGGAATGGGGCTCCACACACCACATGGGTGCCTGCAAGGGGGACAGGGGATACAGGACGGACACTGCAGGGCGGGCAGGGGGACAGAAGGGTTGGTGGTCATCAGAGGGGACAGGTGGGTCGATGGACATGGCTGGCCACAGGGGAGGAACAGGGAAAAAGGAGAGGAGTGTCCTCAGACATGGGTGGCTGCACAGGAGAGGAGGGTCGCTGGACATGGGTAGCTGCAGGGGGGACAGGGGGACAGAAGGGTCGCTGGACATGGCTGGCTGCAGGGGGGACAGGGGAGAGAGGAGGGACGCTGCACATGCATGCCTGCAGGGGGACAGGAGGGATGCGGGGGGGGGGGGGCCTGAGACCACATGGGTGGCTGCAGGGGGAGCAGGGGAGACAGGAAGGACACAGCAGGGGGAGAGGAGGGTTGATGGGCATGGGTGGCTGCAGGGGGATGCTGGACATGGGTGGCTGCAGGGGGAACACGGGGAGAGGAGGGTCGCTGCACATGCCTGGCTGCAAGGGGGCAGGGGAGAGGGAGGGGGTGAGGGGGTTCCTCACACCACACACGCAGTCACTCATTCTCTGTCTGCCACATACACTCTCACTCACACACTCACTGTCTTTGTCCCTCTCTCTCACACAGTGTCACACAGAAACACAAACACTGTCTCTCACACACTCTCTCTCTCTCGCACAAACATATACACTCTGTCTCTCTCTCTCTCTCACATTCTCTCTCTGACACACACGCTCCATCTCTCACACACGTTCTTTCTGAAACATACACTCTAATGAAAACCTTGCTAGCGCCCGTTTCATTTCTAACAGAAACAGGCCTTTTTTACTAGTCTCTATATAATCAGAGTATATTGACAATTCTGACATAAACATCTACATCATATGAAACAATAAGCAGAGTACTCTGACCTGCTCAAATCAGATCTCTCTTTTTATATTTGCCATTGAGGGGCCCTTTTAGTAAGCTGTGTAAGGACCTACACGTGTACAGCATGCATCAAATCAGCACTACTGCCCGGCTAGTGTGTGAGCCATGCGATAATTTGGCATGCGTTAAATCCCACAGTAGAAAATAATGTTCTATTTGCTACCGTGGGCCTCTTACCCAGTGGTAAACAGCAGTTGGCACACGTTGCATGCTTACTGCGCAGGTAGTGCATGAGATCTTATCACTAGGTCAATGGGTGGTGGTAAGGTCTCAGGCTGAAAATAGACGCGCACTGGTTTCAATTTTAGCATACGTCCATTTTCCGGCCCCTTAAAAAAGACCTTTTTCTAGACATGGTAAAAAATGGCCCAGCGCATGCCCAAAAGACACGCTCACACTACCCCAGGCCACTTTTTACCTCAGCTTAGTATAAGGACCCCTTAGCACATGAAGTTCAATATGCATTAGGGGCATGTGCAAGCCTATTTACCAATGCACATCTTAACCATAGATAACACTCAGGTTAATTGTAGGTCTTTATAGACTGTTTTTTCAGGCACTATTACTCTGATATAGATACAGTCATTGTCTTAGACTTGTCTGTATAATAGCCCATCAGTGTACAATGCACTAAGACACACCTTCTCGTCATACTATTCACACTTTTTAACTCCAAATTTTTATGGCACATTTTTCTATTGCACTGATTTCTCTTTATGACAGCGCACCACTTGTCCTTTCAACTGGATGGCTCTCCTTTATCTATTTCATTATCCTCCTTTTTCCCATTAATATCATTAAGATTTTTTCTCCGATATGCATTCCCCTTTTAAAATATAATCATGAGATTTATTTTCTTAGGATCATTCTTTTGACTTCTCAACACATTTTTTGTAATGAAGGCTACTAATATGATAATAAGTTTGAAGTTAAACTATAGGAGATTCTGTTAGTTTTGCCTTCTGTTTTTCTCATTGGTTTTACACTTTTCTGTTTTTAGTCACCTATTGTGATCTTAAATTATATAAATGATAGGGAAAGGTACCAGAATGTCAAATATCTCTACATTTCTTCTTGATGACACAATTGTATTCTATATATATATATTAGACCACTTTATGGCACCATTTACTTAAGTGCCCTTTATATTGAAGACTTGTATACATTTGTAAATGTCAGTCGATTGTAGTCTGTACTAATGTCATGTAATCATTTCATATTCACGTTATGTAATTGAGGTCTCTGGTGATTATATTATAACCCACAGTATTAAGTTTTTAAATATATTTTTAAATATAATTTACTTTTCATATAATTCCTCTTTTAAAAATATGCTTCAGTATTTCATATTTAATGATTGTGCTACCTTTATCTATATTGGTGTATCTATTTTCTTTTGCTCTTGCTGATATTAATTTCCATTGTCCTTTCATGCACTTTGGACATTTAATCTTATGTTGTTTTATTTTATTCCAACGTATTTGTTTACTTTGTCTATGGCCGAAACACAGTTACTGTGTTGAGTCGAGTCTTTGATCAATAAACTCATATCAAAGATTCCCTGGTCTCTAGCCCATCCTGACCTGTCTTGCTGTTTTCAGGACACAGACCATAGAAGTCTGCTCTGCAGTACACTTGCTTCCCAACTACTGGAGTAACTGTCAAATCACCATTCCTCCTCATCATAACAGCTCAGCCATGTGCCAAGTATTCCTTGCCAGTTTTGCTTTCAGGTATGTGTGTGGGGGGAGATTCATGGAACAGCCTCCTCTAATCCTTCCAGTGGAGCACTGCTCAACAGGAGCAGTTTTATGAAACCTAGATGTCCTGGGTAGCAGGTGTAAATACATAGTAACATAGTAGATGACGACAGAAAAAGACCTGCACGGTCCATCCAGTCTGCCCAACAAGATAACTCATATTTGCTGCTTTTTGTGTATACCCTACTTTGATTTGTACCTGTGCTCTTCAGGGCACAGACCGTATAAGTCTGCCCAGCACTATCCCCGCCTCCCAACCACCAGCCCCACCTCCCACCACCGGCTCTGGCACAGACCGTATAAGTCTGCCCAGCACTATCCTCACCTCCCAACCACCCTCCCTGCCTTCCAACCACCGGCTCTTTCTGAAATAAGGAATACACATTACTTAGGCCAAGCTGTATTCCCTCCCAAAACATGACCAGACCACACTCCCTTGCCAGGTGCATGTTTTTCAGTCTTAGAGTTTATATCCCAACTTTGTAGAATTGGGATTTGGACGATTATACAATATAAACATCTAAATGCCGTTTATGCATGTCTAAAACCCAAATAGCACTTCTGAAATATGCAGCTGTTGTTCTGAAAATTTGCTTCATCACGTATAAGTCTGAATCCAAGGCAGAGTTCCTCAATGCTAGAGGTGGTCAAATAGTAATTTTTTTACCCCTGTTTCCTTCTCATTTTCAAAACAGGTGAAAGAACCCCTCTAACATTCTAGTAGCTCATTGTATATCTCATAGAACAGTCTAATTAATTTCTTCCAAGTAAAGCATTATACAATGGATCTCCTTTCCCTCCATCATCTGCTGTGCTTTTCAGCATAATGAAGATTGTGGGGATTTATTTCTTTATTTGGCAATTTCAGCTTAGTAAAACCATCTGAATATTAAACAATTCAGACAACTGAACTAATTGAATCACATTTAGTCTAATTAAAATAATGTTTTTGCAAATGACTTCAATATTTTCTTTGCACTATTCTCTTGAGCTGAAGGGCAGTAGTTTCATTAAGCCAAAGATGATTACATGCAAACGATATTTCAGCTGTTCTGTTACAATTTAGTTTTTCTCTTCCTTGCATATTGGCTCAGGGCCCTACGTACTAAGTATTTTTTTTTTCATTAACACAAAAAAGGGGAAGAACCCTCTAGTATATTAAGAGGCTCATTTTTAAAGCACATGGAGGGGCATAATCGAACGGAAATGCCTATCTCCATGGGCGTTTATCTCCAAGAACGGGTCCGTGAAGGGGCGGGCCGACCCGTATTTTCGAAAAAATGGACGTTTTTGAGCTGGGCGTTTGTTTTTTTTAGCGATAATGGAAACTAAAAACGCCCAGCTCAAAAACGTCCTAATCCGAGCCATTTGGTCATGGGAGGGGCCACAATTCATAGTACACTCGCCCCCCTGATATGCCAAGACACCAACTGGGCACCCTAGGTCAGTGCGGTGGACTTCAGAAAAAGCTCCCACATGCATAGCTCCCTTACCACGGGTGCTGAGCTCCCAACCCCCCTCCCCCAAAACCCACTACCCACAAATATACAACACTACCATAGCTCTTAGGGGTGAAGGGGGCACCTACATGTGGGTACAGTGGGTTTTGGAGGCCTCCCATTTACCAGCACAAGTGTTACAGGTAGGGGGGGATGGGCATGGGTCAACCTGGCTGAAGTGCACTGCGGTGCCCACTCAAAGTGCTCCAGGGATCTGCATACACGCAGGCCTCTAGGACTTGTTACTGCTGTATAACATTGGCACACCAGTTTACACCTGAAGACTAATCTCTCTGAAAATGTCCTTTATTGAAATAAGCATGCTTACTCACAGTTAACTGCAGATCAGAAGTTGTGCCCCTCCACTGGCAGCGAGTCTCCCTGGTAGTGAGATTAGCAGGTCAGAGCTGGCAGAATGCTGTACAATGCCCTCTTTCAGCCACATTCAAGGTAAGAACTAAGTTCTCTAATGTGGCTAACACGTGGAAGGGATCTA
This sequence comes from Microcaecilia unicolor, assembly GCF_901765095.1. NCBI lineage: Eukaryota > Metazoa > Chordata > Amphibia > Gymnophiona > Siphonopidae > Microcaecilia > Microcaecilia unicolor. Next base: position 537,225,511 of record NC_044031.1, read on the forward strand.
AAACTGGCTTACAAAAATGGCCACTACCTCATGGAATACCAGAAACACAACAGGGCACACTCTGACCCAGTAGGCAGGGGGAAAAGCACCATGGGAGTAGAGCCTACCAACTACCAACATCGTGAGACTATAACACAAGCTAATGAAATCACGGAGCCCAATACCCTACACCCACCACAATGCAATGCTGATGTGACCCTGTAGTGCACCCGAGAGCCACATCTGACCCAGGGAAAGGCTGTGACAGGATCGAACATATTCTGCTGTCATGGAGGTGGGTATGGCATTTGAGGCTGGCATAGAGGCTGGAAAAAAAGTTTTTAAAGTGGGTTTTTTTTGGTGGGAGGGGGTTAGTGACCACTGGAGGAGTCTGGGGAGGTCATCCTCGATTCCTTCCAGTGGTCATCTGGGCAGTTGGGGCACTTTTTTGGGATTTGTTCATGAAAAAAAAGGGTCCAAAAAAAGTGACCCAAAATCGCGGTAAAAACATCTTTTTTTTCGATTATCAGCTAAAGACGCTCATCTCTCCTCGGCTGATAACCACACCCCAGTCCCACCTCCACCACGCCTCTGACACGCCCCGTCAATTTTATTTGTTTCTGCGACGGAGTGCAGTTGGAAACGCCCAAAATCGGCTTTCGATTATACCAATTTGGGCGTCTTTGCGAGAAAAACGCCCATCTCCCGATTTGGGTCGAAATATAGGCGTTTTTCTCTTTCGATTATAAGCTGGATAGACTTACAAATTACATAGGTCACGTGGAGGGGCATAATCAAAAGGGACGCCCAAGGTTTTCTGAGGATGTCCATCTTTCATTTCGATAATACAGTTGGGGATGCCCAAATCTGGAAATTTAGGTCGACCTTAGAGATGGTCGTCCTTAGATTTTGTCATTTCTGATTTTCGACGATAATGGAAACTGAGGACATCCATCTCAGAAACTACCAAATCCAAGCCCTTTGGTCATGGGAGGAGTCAGCATTCGTAGTGCACTGGTCCCCCTGACATGCTAGGACACCAACCAGGCACCCTAGGGGGCACTGCAGTGGACTTCAGAAATTGCCTCCAGGTGCATAGCTCCCTTACTGTGTGTGCTGAGCCCCCCAACCCCCCCCCAAAACCCACTACCCACAACTGTACACCGCTACCAAAGCCCTTATGGGTGAAGGGGGCACCTAGATGCGGGTACAGTGGGTTTCTGGTGGGTTTTGGAGGGCTCACATTTACCACCACAAGTGTAACAGATAGGGGGATGGGCCTGGGTCCGCCTGCCTGAAGTGTACTGCACCCACTAAAACTGCTCCAGGGACCTGCATACTGCTGTGATGGACCAGAGTATGACATTTGAGGTTGGCATAGAGGCTGGCAAAAAATATTTTTAAATAATTTTTTAAGGGTGGGAGGGGGTTAGTGGCCACTGGGGGAGTAAGGGGAGGTCATCCCCGATTCCTTCCAGTGGTCATCTGGTCAGTTCGGGCACCTTTTCGTAGCTTGGGCGTAATAAAAAAAGGACCAAGTAAAGTTGTCCAAGTGCTCATCAGGGACGCCCTTCTTTTTTTGATTATGGGTTGAGGACACTCATGTGTTAGGAGCGTCCAAGTCCCACCTTTGCTATGCCTCCGACACCCCCCCCCCCTGTAAACTTTGGTCGTCCCCACGATAGAAAGCAGTTGGGGACGCCCAAAACGGCTTTCAATTATGCCAATTTGGGCGACCCTGGGACAGGGCTGTAGCCAGACAGCAGATTTTGGGTGGGCCTAGGCAAGAAGTGGGTGGGCACAACGTGCTCTCCACCCCACCAAAAAAATATCTCAGCTGCTGGAAAAATGCTTCTCTCCACCTTGGCAGTCTGCAGCAGGCAGGCGCTGAAAACTGAGAATGTGCAGGTGCCGGTATCGTGGACAGTAGCATTTCCATTACCATCAGGGGGAAGTCTTCAGTTAGCAGAGATTGGGATCCCCACCAGCTACTGCTAAATGTGTATTACTGTTGGGTGGGCCTGAGCCCTATGTGGGTGGGCCCTGGCCCACCCCAGCCCACCTGTGGCTTCGCCACTGCCCTGGGAGAAGGACGCCCATCTTCCGATTTGTGTTGAAAGATGGGCATCCTTCTGTTTTGAAAATGAGCCCGATAGTAACGTGGAGGGGCATAATCGAACTGGGCGCCCATCTTTCAGGGCGCCCCTCTTTAAGGGCGTCCCGGCGAAGGGGCGGGGCATCTCATATTTTTGAAACAAGATGGGCAGCCATCTTTCGTTTTGATAATACGGTTGGGGCCAGCCAAATCTCAACATTTGGGCCGCCCTTAGAGATCGCCGACATTGGTTTTCGCCGATAATGGAAACTAATGGCAGCCATCTGAAACACGGCCAAATCAAAACCATTTGGTTGTGGGAGGAGCCAGCATTCGTAGTGCACTGGTGCCTCTCACATGCCAGGACACCAACTGGACACCCTAGGAGGCACTGCAGTGGCCTTCACAAATTGATCTCAGGTGCATAGCTCCCTTACCTTGGGTGCTGAGCCCCCCAAACCCCACTACCCACAAATGTGCAACACTACCATAGCCCTTAAAGGGTAACGGGGGCACCTAGATGTGGGTAGAGTGGGTTTCGGGTGGGTTTTGGAGGGCTCCCATTTACCACCACAAGTATAACAGGTGTGGGGGGGATGGGCCTGGGTCCGCCTGCCTGAAGTGCACTGCCGTACCCACTAAAAACTGCTCCAGGGACCTGCATACTGCTGTGATGGAGCTGGGTATGACATTTGAGGCTGGCATAGAGGCTGGAAAAATATTTTATAATTAGTTTTTTGGGTGGGAGGGGGTTGGTGACCACTGGGGGAGTAAGGGGAGGTGATCCCCGATTCCCTCCTGTGGTCATCTGGTCAGTTCGGGCACCTTTTCGAGGCTTGGTCATGAACAAAAAGGGACCAAGTAAAGTCGGCCAAATGCTTGTCAGGGACGCCCTTCTTTTTTCCATTATTGGCCGAGGACACCAATCTGTTAACCACACCCCGTCCCGCCTTTGGTACACTGCCGGCACGCCCCCTTGAGCTTTGGCCATCCCTGTGATGGAAAGCAGTTGAGGATAGCCAAAATCGGCTTTCGATAATGCCGATTTGGGCAACCTTGAGAGAAGGATGCCCATCTCCCGATTTGTGTCGGAAGATGGGCGCCCTTCTCTTTCGAAAATGAGCTGGATAGTAACATAGTACTTTATACCCGAGTTTGATTTGTTCTTGCCATTCTCAGGGCACAGACCATAGAAATCTGCCCAGCACTGTTCTTGTACTAAGTTCTGAAGCTACCGTTGAAACCCCTTAAAATTTACACTCCAGCCCATCCATATCTATTCAGTCACGATCAGAGCGTAGACCGGTTTCGCTTCCCAATTACCGGCTTCACCACACAATCTCTGCTAAGATTCCGTGGATCTACTCCTTCTAAACAGGATTCCTTTGTGTTTATCCCACGCATGTTTGAATTCCATTACCGTTTTCATCTCCACCACTTTCCGTGGGATGGCATTCCACATATCCACCACCCTCTCTGTGAAAAAGTGAGCACTAGATCCAGCATGGACCCTGCCCTTGTGGGTTCCGTCACCATTTGACTGAGCAAGGCACTTTGACAGGCATCCAGAATCTCCCTACTTCTTTTCAATTTGTCTGACATGGATTGGAACGTCCTGTCTGCAGAATCAAAATTTCCCAACAGTAGCACATTCCCTTTCATACCAATCTTTTGAATATCTTCTATCAGATCGTTGTCTAACTTCTCTGTTTGTGCAGGAGGTCGTGGATAACCCCTGTGTGGATACAGGTTCCGTATTCTCTTTCCAGGACGGTCCATAAAGCTTCTTCCTTTCCCCAGGTCCCCCGCATTTCATCCACTCTAATATTGTCTCTCACATACAGCGCCACTCCTCCACCTCTTTGGCCCTCTCTATCCTTCCTACAGAGATTATAGCCTGGTATGGTCACATCCCATTCATGGGAATCGTTGAACCACGTCTCTGTAATAGCAACAATATCCAAGTTTTCTTCAAACATCAGAGCTTGCAAGTCTTGAACCTTTTCAATTAGACTACAAGACTTTCTACTGTTACTTCACTATTTTTGAAGCCAGTACTTTTACTTTTTACTTAAGTACTTTTAAAAAGTAATGAACCCATCTCTGGTGGAGGGAATGTCCTACTGTTGCCACAGATGTTTTCTTGACACAGGGACCAGTACCACCATTGCACGTTTTGCCTAGTGCATTTCTGATTGATGGAGATGTTTATTCCAAAACGCCCATGATGTTATCAATGTATCTTTTTTTGGAAACTTTTTAAACTGTATTTTAGAATATCATAAAATGTTTTTTTTTACCTTTTCCATTGTGGACTTAGGACCCAGTTTAATAAGGTGCATTAACCCCTTAATGCACCTACAATTAGCACGTGCTCTAATTGTGTAGGCGCCTATAGAGATATTGTAGGTGCATTCACGGTTAACGTGTCTACATGGTTAAAGCAAGTTAAAGACAGTAACACACCTATAATATGGCTTAATAAACAGGGTCCTTAATTTTTTAAAAAGTTTCCAGATAAACATTTTTTCTCATTTGAATGTTATATTGAAAATGCCCGTTCACATATATTCAATTTTTAAAATTGTAACCCACTTAGGGCCCTGTTTACTAAGTTGCACTATAGGCAAGCTAACATTTTTAGCACATGCTAAAAGCATGCACTAACACTAGAGACACCCATAGGAATATACGGGTATCTCTAGAGCACATTAAAAACAGTAGTGCACCTTAGTAAACAGGACCCTCAGACTCCTTGCTGATACAAGTGGGATATAAATATTGAAAATGAATGCAACAGAATGTTCACTGCCTTTGTGTTAAGGAATCTTTTAAGGAAGCAGCTCTTCCTCAAATAATAGAAAGAACACGGAATTTTCTTGGGGGTCTGACAAGAGAATGTTTATTGTGCATTCAAAGAAGGCTCCAAATAGCTATCACAGCAATCAAACAATTATGTATTTTGGGCACAAAAGGGGGTAATGCTCCTGTCCTAGAGATCCACAGAGCCTCACATTTACTAGGATTCAGATGTAACTTATGGTCATCCAATCATTGATTGATTTCAGTTAATTTATGATGTGTATTTTCCTTTTTAAAATTTCCCCAAGGAAAGTACTTGCTTTCCAGTATGAGCATATTTTCTTAGTTTTTTTTACATGTACAAAGGTATATTTTATAATGTATACATGTATGCCAAACTTTGCCCATACTCACCTCTGAATTGGCTCTACTCAAACTGGGTAAACTACTATGCTATACTTTGAATTGTTATTTGAGTATTTTTACTGCTGTAATTGTCTATTGCTCATGTTTGTTATATTTTTACCATACACTGCTTTGCGTGAATCCCTTTAAAAATGTGGTAAATAAATCCTAATAAATAAATAAAATGCATACTGGTTATATGCACATCAGTTTAGGCATATAGGGGTAAATTTATTTATGTATTTGTTGCATTTGTATCCCACATTTGCCCACCTATTTGCAGGCTCAATGTGGCTTACAATATTCCGCCCTGGTTATTGCCATAGCAGAGTAAAGATACAATTAATAATTACAGAAGAATATATGTAACAATGCATGTATTAATTTATAGTTTAGTCCTTTGCAGCTAGGGAAGTGAAGATTTAGGAATGTGCGCGAATATCTTTTAGTGTTCCTGGGTGGTAGGTCAATAAGGTCTGACGTGTAGACTGGAGCATCTCCATAAATAACTTTATGAATCATGGTGCATACGTTCCCTAAGTGGAAGCCAATGCAATTTTTCTCTTAAGGGTGTGTCACTTTCAAATTTTGTTTTTCCAAATATGAGTCTGGCTGCAGTGTTTTGGGCTGTTTGAAGTTTCTTGATAATTTGTTCTTTACAGCCAGCGTAAATTGCATTGCAGTAGTCTAGGTGACTTAGCACCAGTGATTGTACCAGACTGCGGAATATGTCCCCAGGGCTGGTCTTAGGGTGAGGCGACCGAGGCGACTGCATAGGGTCTCGCGCTCAAGGGGGCCCTGCGCGGCGTGCCTCCGCCCTGCCCCCGACTGCCCGAGTTCTAGTCCCCCTCTCTCTGAATTTTAAAAGTTACCTCGTTGGGTTACAGGCAGCGGCAGGAGTGAAAAGCCTGCAAGCTGCTCGGTGCTTCTTCCTTTCCCTCTCTCAGCTCTGGTTCCGCCCTCGTGGAAACAGGAAATGAGGGCAGGACCAGAGCTGAGCACAAGATGAGCTATATATAGATACAGAGGGCTTACTGTACTCTCTAAAGGGTTCTTTTACTAAGGTGTGCCGAAAAATGGCCTGCCCTGGTGTAGGCGCGTGTATTGGACGTGTGCAGGTCCGTTTTTCAGCACACCTGGAAAAAATGGACATGCAGCAAAATGAAAATTGACACGCATCCATTTTAGGCCTGAAACCTTACCACCACCCATTGACTTAGTGGTAAGATCTCATGCGTTAACTGGTTGAAAATCGTCAGCATGCATACAATGCCGATTACCGTCCGGCACACGCATAGCGGATGTGCATAAAAAAATGAAATTACCACCTGGGCCATACGGTAGCTGGGCGGTAGTTTAAAACTGACACGTGTAGGACGTGCATATGCGCCTACACAAATTAGTAAAAGGGCCCCTAAGTTTTGCTATAACTATGTACAATCCTGTTCCTTGGAGAATTTCTATCCTAATTTACCTTTACCATTGTATGTGATTTTATAAACTTGAAACTGAACTTAAATACTGACTCTGCAGTCTAGGTAGCAACAGGTTAAAAAAACCTCCCAAAACACTCAAGTAGCTTAACTTAATAAGCTGCTCTTTTATTCAATGGTGGAAGCAATGATCTTACTTCAGAAGTTGAACTCTCAGGTTTTACTGCTAATCTAAGCATCAGCTTTTCCCTTACACATCTTTTTTTTTTCTGCGTTACACTTCCTTAGGGAAAAGAGTGGTAATGCTCTGGACACAAGTCTGTTCGATCTAGAGAAATGTAAAATACTCAGCCCACAGCAATCAGTGGTTTTTAAGCTGTTTACAGCCATAGGTAGAATTAATTCCTGATATTCAATAGTGGGATATGTCCAGACTCTGGCACTGAATATCATAAGAACGTAAGAGTAGCCATACTGGGTCAGACCAATGGTTCATCTAGCCCAGTATCCTGCTTCCAACAGTGGCTAATCCAGGTCACAAGTACCTGGCAGAAGCCTAAATAGTAGCAACATCTGATGCTACCAATCCCAGGGCAAGCTGTGGCTTCCCCCATGTCCATCCTAATAACAGACCATAGACTTTTCCTCCAGGAACATGTCCATACCTTTTTTAAACCCAGATATGCTAACCACCATTACCACATTCTCCAGGAACAAGTTCCAGAGCTTAATTATTATTTGAGTGAAAATAAATATTTCCTCCTATTTGATTTAAAAGTATGTCCCGTAATTTCAGTGAGTGTCCCCTGGTCTTTGTACTTTTTGAAAGAGTGAAAAATTGATTTTCTTTAACCCGTTCTACACCACTCAGGATTTTATAGACCTCAATCATATCTCCCCTCAGCCATCTCTTTTCCAAGCTGAAGCTGAGTATGTATGGTCACCCAGAAATTAACCAGGCAACAGTTGATAGTCACACCCATGCCTGGTTAACTCAAAAGATAAAGTTAGGACAGCCATTTTGCTATCCTAACTTTATTCACTTACCTAGGGGCCCTTTTACAAAGGTACGTAGGCACCTTCGCCAGTGGCGTAGCTAAAGGTGGGTCTGGGTGGGCCACAGCCCACCCAATTTGGACTCAGGCCCATTCAAAATTGTGGCACTCTTGCTGTGGCTGGTGGGAATCCCAAACCCCACCAGCTACAGATTTCTTCCTCCTCAGGCAGTCAATGCTCTTTCAAATGGCAGCTGACACCAAACATCGGCCCCTCTGCACATGCTCAGTTTTCACCCATGCGGAAGCACTGAGCATGTACAGATTACTGGCAGCTTCATCAGCTCAAGTCAAGTGCTGCCAGCTGTTGTTTGGAAGAGCACTGACTGCCCGAGGAGGAGGAAATCTTCAGCTGGTGCAGTCTGGGGATCTCCACCAGCTCAGGTATTTAATATTTTGTGTTTGAGGGTAGGGGGTGGAGGCAGAATGCAGAGAGCAGAGTGGAGGGAGGCCAGGAGGGACTGAATTCTGTACCCATCCATTTAGGGCTCAGACCCACCCAAAATTGGCTGTCTGGCTACACCCCTGATCTACGCATGTCCAACATGCATCAAATTGGCACTACCATCCAGCTACCAAATGCCCCAGGCAGTAATTGCATTTTTGGCGCATGCCCAAAACACTCAGTAGAAAATATTTTCCACCACAGGGCCCTTAACTGACAGCAGTTGGCGCATGCTGCATGCTTACCACCCAGTTAGCACGTGAGATCTTACTGCTAAGTCAATGGGTGGCATTAATGTCTCAGGCTGAAAATGGACGCGTGCTGGTTTTCATTTTGCCGCACATCCATTTTCCAGCACATTAAAAAAATTCCCTTTTTTCAGGCGTGCTCAGGAAATGGACTAGTGTGTGTCCAAAACACACGCCTACACCAGCACAGGCCATTTTTCGGTGAGCCTTAGTAAAAGGGCCCCCTAGCTGGTTAATGGACTGAATATCCGGTTAAGTTCCAGCTCCACCCAGGCTCTGCCCTTGAACCGCCCTGGCACTAACTGGACAGTGGATCAAATGCAAAGTTCAGTGACACTATCCACTTAACTGCCACTGAATATTGCCGGATGGCCAGCTCAGAAGGGTTTAATCAGGCAGAAGATTCCCCTGCCCTGTTTAAGCCCCGGGGTATAAATGTAATAAATAAATAAATAAATAAATAAATAATATTCTTAATTAAAGCTACACCAGTGGATTATTCTTATGAGGTACTGTTTACATCATATAAGTTGTTACCACCTTTAAAAACTCCTGCATATTCTTTGTTATGAGATGTGATATAAATTATGATTTTTCTGTCAAAGGTGACTTTGAATGGTGCACTTTGAAAATTAGAAAAAAATCCCACTTGCAAGCAAAGTAACTAATTAAAAGGCAGCTCATGTTTTCTGTAAGTTTTTCAGGGCTGCTTTTGGGAATACTTGATAATTTATGAAGGCTTATATTACCAAAATTAATTACATTTTCCTGATGCCACATGTCTTTCCCATGCAAGCCAGCTTTGAATTATAAGTAACAATTGTTCTTGTTCATTCCTCCTGTACAGGAGAAAGCTTTCTAATAACACTGATGGAATTCAGGTGCTGCATCTTGATACTCATACTTGAAATGCAGCAAAACTGGAATATATTTTGATACTTCAATTCACTCCTCTGTTAAATAAATTATAGCAATATTGAGACTGCATTTTTGAAGAAAATTGGAATTTTTTTGTGAAACAGTTTCCTTGCATATTATAAGCTATTATAAGTTTATATGTAAATTGCAAATTTATACTTTGGTTTGATTGCCTTAAACTGCTTTTCTGTGGTACCACCAAAGTGGTTTATGTGGTATATTCAAATACTTTCTTTCTCCCCAGTGGGCTCACAATCTAAGTGGTTATTTTACTAAGCTTGGGGAAAAAGAGCCCTGTGGTAGTGGCAGGGCCATTTTACCAAACTGGGTAAAATGCGTCCCCCCCCCCCCAAAAAAATGGCCATGTTGGAAGATAACTCTTACTACATGGCCATGTGGAGGGCAGCACTTACCGCCACTCACTGAGATGGTGGTAAGGGCTCCCACTGTAACCTGGCAATAAAAGGGCAGTGCTTGGCGATGCCCAATTACCTCTAGGTTAGTGCCGCACTACAAAAAAAAAATTAATGGAGTGACAGAAATAGCATGTACTCGAGCTGGAACTACCACTGGTGGCTGCATTAGTCTGGCGGTAGTTCCGGGATAGCGTGTGCTAAGCCCGTGTTGGGTTTACTGCCACTTTGTAAAACGGCCCCTAAATTTTTGTACCTGGGGTAATGGAGGTTAAGTGACTTACAAGAATCACAAGGAGCTGCAATGGGAATTGAATCAAATCAAATAAAATAAACATTCTACATGAAACAGGTAACAGCGTAGAATCCTTACAGAAAGAAATTCCTTGTGCGAAGAGAAGGAGTATTCTGATAGGGCTGTACTACTGTATGCCAGGACAGAACAAATAGATAGATGAAGAAATGTTTACAGAAATTAGGAAAGCTGTCAAATTGGGCAATAATATAATAATGGATGATTTCAATTACCCAAGTATTGACTGGATAAATCATACATCAGGGAGCGCTAGGGAGGTAAAATTCCTAGATGTAATAAATGACTGCTTCTTGGAACAACTGGTCCAGGAACCAACAAGATGGGGAGCTATTTAGAATCTAGTCCTTAGTGGAATGAAGGGCATAGCATAAGAGGTAACGGTGTTGGTTTCACTGGGAAACAGTGATCATAGCATGGTCAAATTTTAGCTACTATCTAGAATGAAGTCACAAAGGAAATCTATTATAGCAGCATTTAAATTTTGAAAGGGCAACTATGATAAAATGAGGAAAATGACTAAAAAGAAGCTAAAAGGATCATCTGCAAAGGTTAGGACATTAAATCAGACATGGACATTGTTTTAAAATACCATTTTTGAAGCCCAGACCAGATGCATTCCACATATTAACAAAGGTGGAAAGAAGAGCAAACAACAGCTTGCATGGTCAAAAGGTGAAGTGAAAGAGGCTATGAGAGCCAAAAGATCATCTTTCAAAGAATGGAAAAAGAATGGAAAAAGGACCTGGATGAAGAAAAAAAGAAGAAACATAAGCACTGGCAAGTTAGATGCAAAGCATTGATAAAGATGGTTAAAGGGGAATATTTAGAGAAACTTGCTGCAGAGGCAACAACTCACATGACCAACTTTTTTCTGGTACATCAGAAGCGGGAAGCCTGTGAGGGAATCCGCGGGACCGATAGATCATGAAGGAGTAAAGGGGGAACTCAAGGAGGACAAGGTCATAACGGAGACACTGAAAAAATTCTTTGCTTCAGTCTTTATGGAAGAAGATGTTAGAGATCTACCTGTACCAGAAATGGTTTTCAAGGGTGAACATGCAGAGGAACTGAAAGAAATCTTGGTGAACCTGGAAGACGTACTGGCTACTGAAAGAACTCAAACATGAAATTACTGATCTACTGTTAGTGATCTGTAACCTGCCATTAAAATCGTCGTTAGTATCTGAAAAATGCAGGGTGGACAATGTAACCCCAATTTATCTGAAATTTTATTTTTATTGAAATTTACAATTTACCAACCAAGCATCCACTTGTACAGAAAAATTAGAAAAAAAAATCAAAATTACAATCTTAATTACTTAAGGAAAAAATAATCATCAGTTAATTCTAGTCCTCCATAAGGGGAGTGCCCAAGCTCCATGATATAAGAAAACTCAAGAGAGAGAGAGAAAATGAAAAGGCTACAGACACCATGTTCTGAATACAGAAGATGAGTCTTCTGCCACTTGGGAAGAGGCGGGTGCTGGCGGCGGCAGGGCAGCTTATGGGAATCGCTGCCGGATTTGGAATGTCACTATGATGAGGTAAAACAATGCAAAGCTGACCCCCGAGATGCCACTCCTGAAGAGTGCCACCTATGGTTGGGCTGCCCCTGACTGCAGGCCACTTTTTCCGCAGCTTAGCAAAAGGACCCCTAAGCTATTAGACAAGAGAGTTGATTCAGTTGCATTAGTATGTGAAAGATCACAGAATTTTGAATGATTGGCAGTCTGTGGTTTGGTGTTTTTACAGCATGGAGACTATCATGGCAACCATATTAGATAATCGTAGGTTATAAACGGACAAAGCGATTGACTCCATGCTGGTGTTGCTGGACCTCGGTGATACCTTTGATACCATGGATCATGGGCTTTTGATAAAATGATTGAAGGTACTGGTGGTAAGTTAGTGTTTTCATCTTTTTTAGAAGGGTGACAATAGTCAGTTTTAGTAGATGATCAGTTGTCACAGGACTATGCTGTGCAGTGTAGAGTGCCTTAGGGCCATTCTTGTCCCCTTGATTGTTTGTTCTCTTTTTGGCACCAGTTGTATGTATTTTTAAGGAAGTTGGAGGGCAGTATTTTATAGCTGTAGATGATATTCAGTTTATCGCTCCACTGGATAGGGATCATGTAGCGGGGTTAGGTAGCTTGCAGGCGTGCTTGGATAAAGTGGAAAGATGGATGTTGTATTTTTTAGGGTACATTTATCCCTCCCAATATGGTGGTTTACCCACCAATACCTAGGAAGAAATAAATCACCAAAGGCTGCATCTCTTTAGGAATTTATTTAGATACCTTATTTCTTATCAAGCATTTGTACAATTAGCAGATCAGTGCTACACAAAATTACCTCTATATCTGAGACTCCAAAGAATATACAAGCAATCAAATGCTTTTATTTATTATTCTTCAAATACATGTATAAAAGATTCAAAACTACTTATGAGAAAGCAATAGGATTACTTGCCAATGCAGATACAATTGATTGGTTTCTCTTGAGAGAGAGCAGCTCTGCTTGCACAAAGGTACTGGCCTTAACTGTCTCTCTCCAAAGAAATAGGAAGTACACTCATTTTTATATGCCCATTTAGGATACAGACAAAATGACAGTAACACACCTTATTGGATATAATATATTGTAGTCACCACCTTAGTGACCATATATGGTACCATTTACTGTACGTGCTTGGCTTTTTTTAAGCATTGCTCGGAAAGCTTTTTCACCTTCTTGCGAAACCACTCAGTTCTACACTTCTGACCATATCTTCTTGGGTGTAACTGACTCTGCCCTGTTGGTAAACCGCACCATCCTGTTTTTGAGGTTTTTACACCCTAGCCCCTTCCTCATTTTGCTGCATGGTTGTGTCCTAATAGCTCAGGAGTTTTACTGGAACTCCAGAGCTCAAATTAAAGTTACAGGCCTGTAAACTTTTTTGTCATTTTTAAATCCTGAACCAAAGTCAGCTGTAATGATAATAGACAATGTTTTTGAACAAGCTGCAGTTGAATCCTCAGAATACAGAGATGCTGTGGGTGTTTAAGCCTGCTCTCCACAGGGAATGCTGAATTGTGGTTTGGCAAGGAGTTAAAAGCCCAGGACTGTGTTTGATACTTGGGAAAGCAGTTGACACTTGCAATTTCAGTTATCTGGTGTGATACAGAGCTGGGTTTTTTTTCAGTTATGGCAATTAAAGACAATTCAACATCTTTTCATAGAGAATTATTTTGCTTGCGTGGTCAATTCAGGGATTAGCAGACATTTATGTTATTATAATATTCTTTATATGGGCTTGCAAATGAGAAGTTTACAATGATTGCAAATGGTTTAAAATGGCAGCAGCAAGGGTTCAGAGGCAATTGGGGACCAGGAGCACAATAGATTTGCATTGGCTCTCTGTGGTGAAATGGATTAGTATTAACGCAGAAGTTCTGAATCCAATCCTTGGGACACACATATCCAGTCAGGTTTTTCAGGATAACCCCAATGAATATGCATGAGATAGATTTGCAATGGCTCTTTCTTTAAGGTGTTGGAAGGTTAGGACCAAGATCATTAAAGAGTAAGTTAAATTTGGATGTTCTGGGAAGGAGTTTATTTGGCAAGTGGGAAGATTTTGGAGGTGCCAGGATTGGGCATAACATGATTAGTTACTATAAAGGCATGTTCCTTTATTGCTGGAGTTCCTGTATTGTGGAACAGATTGCTGCAAGGTTTGCATCAAAGTCTAATGCTTTCTATTTTCAGAAGGCAAATGAAGATTTAAATTTTTTAGTAATAATTAAGATGGGAGGGGGGAGTATTGTCTTAGTGTATGTTTATTATGTCATTTATTTTTATAATTAGTATGTATGTTGCATTGTAACCTGCCTAGAGACTTGTTTTTAGACATGCTAAATATTGAAATAAATAAGTAAATAGAATAAATAATCTCCAGCTCAGAGTTCAGCTGTTTGGTCACCTTCACATTTTTAAGAGTACGGTTGATGCTTAAGGTAGCAGCATCTGGGTGTACTCCTAGTTGGAACAAAAAGTGCCTGAAGGAAGCTTGCTTCAAGTAGCTCTGCATCTGTTACAGCTTTGACAAAATGGCGTTCTCCTTGTGGATATGCCCTTGAAGTTTCCTTACTTGGTTTTAAATAATTTCAGCACTTCTTTGGAGTTTCGTAGATATACTTGTGCTAGAAGTGAAATATAATTATCTTGAGGGAAATATACAACTTTATATGGCATTTAAAATTTATATATCATAAACAGAGGTTTCAGGTATAATACAACAATTAAAGATCTATTATTGTCAAGGATTTATTTTATTTACATATAGACAGGTAGACATAATTACAATCAAACAAATCACAATATGCCCATGCACACAGTTAATACTTCAATCCTTTTTACAGTCCATCCTGTCCCATTTTCAAAGATTAGAACTCACATACTTTGAAAGAAATAGGTTTTTAATAAGACAGTTGTATTTTATGGACCGCTCATATTGAAAGTAGACAGGTCAGGGATGGTACAAGAGGTGGCACTGGGGAGGGGCCAGCGGTTGCGCTTCGCTCCTGCCCCTATCACCCCACTTGGACCATCAGGGATATCAAGTAGGCTGGAGGAGGGGGGCTTTGAGGTTGGGAGCTGCTCCGGGGAAGATGGGGTTGTGACTCATGGCCTGGGGGAGTGGGACAGGAAAGAGGGGGAGCTGCATTAGGGGATTGGGGTGAGGTAACAAATTTAATGAGACAACTGAACATCCATCAGGAATGACAAATAGGCAAATATCATAAGGAAAGCAAAGACTGTAAAGTTTTGAATATGGAAAAAATGAGGATAAAGCAGATACTGATCAAAATAAATCCAATAAACTGCCCCAATCACTGCTCACTCTATAATTTTATCTTCCAAGGGTTGGACACAAATTTCAAAGGTCCCCAACCCACCAAAAAAAAGGAATAGTCTAGTGGTGGGTGCAGTGCACTATAGACAGGTGGACCCAGGCCCATATCTCCCCTTACCTGTTACACTTATGGAAACTGTGAGCCCTCCAAAACTCACCAGAAACACATAGCCCAATTGTAGTGGTGTACAGCTGTGGGTAGTGGGTTTTGGAGGACTCAGAAGACAAGATAAGGAATCAATAGTGAGATATGTACCTAGGAGTATTTATATGAAGTTCACAGCAGTACCCCCTAGGTTGTTCCATTGCTCTCCTAGGATGTCTAGGGGACCAGTCTACTAAAAATTCTGGCCCTTCCTACATCCTAATGGCTTGATTTTCTGCTTTTCACTAGTATTTTATTTTTTCAAAAATGGCCTGCAAAGATAAATGCACAGAGCACAAACTTTTGTTACAAACGATATTAACAACAAAAAAGAGAGAAGTTTTGTGGTTTTGAAAACGGTCATGTTTTCTATTTGGATTTGGGACATTTAGCGCAAAGTGTCCAAAGTCCAACTTGGACGTCATATCGAAAATGCCCCTAAACAAGTCACAATGACATCAGGGCAATACATCAAATAACTAAGAGAAAAAAAGACGTGTGTCCCACTTCAATATATACATTAGCACCACAATCAGTCACAGAAGATGTAAATGTAAAAAAAACAAAACACATGTATAAGAGGCCTCTGAAAAAATAAAGGATAAAAATATTCTATACAAATACAATGGATAAGGCAAAAGGCAAAACATGGATACAGTTTCAAAAAAATCTAGGCAAATCTTCTACCTGCTCATAAGGAAACACCACCAGTCTAACCACCAAGGTCACTCACTATTCACACCTTATTATTCAGGCTACCTGGAGGCGTAAACCAAAGGGACGTAACAAAAATGAATTTGAATTGCAAAACATCCACTATAAATGTCTCATAAAAAGTGTGCAGATGAGGACGTTTTTCAAGTTAGATCTATTCCAGAATTGTCCACAAAGTTGAAGAATTTTCCATTGAAAAGGAAAAGGTATTGCATGGGTATTATTATCACATAATTTCTCCCAATTTGTGCCTTGAGCAAAACTCTTCAGAAAATAGGACCTTTGTGCTTTTATTATGAGTAACTAAATAGCTTTTATTGTGGTCATAGATCTTTCTTTTTAGATCTTTTTATCTATAAAACAAATCATAATTGAACCATATGTAAAACATTTTGAAATGTTTTAACTGTTCAAATATAGCATTTATGATGGTAATTAAAACCATGTACAAGGCATATTGCGAAAAATGCTGCAAACTGATTTCACCATGTCATTTGAAATTTGAAACAAAATCAACAGGAACTGCTGTTATCTAAGGGGTCCTTTTACAAAGGTGTGAATCTTTCCTGCATGCTAAGACCATTTTTACTGTTGCTGTAAAATCCCCGATTTTCTATTTATTTCATTCAAGGCTATGTGTCAATATTGTTATTAGAATATGGCCATTTTTACAAAATGGGAGCACTTACTGCCAGCTTAACCCCTGGATTCTATAAAGGTCACCCAAACTTGGGTGCTGATCCCAGATTGGCACCCAAAATAATTAATGGGCTCCAATGATTTAATTATTGGTGTTAACAAGCATTTAATTGTTACTAATTATGATTTGGGCATCGATCTGGCTGCGCTCTATTCTGTAACAGTGAGTGCCTAAATTAGATCGCATGCCACTCAAAAGAGGACGTGGCCATGGAAGAGGCATGGGTGGGTCAGGGGTGCTCACAAAAGATGCGCGCAGTGTTATAGAATATGGGGGGATCTACGCCCAACTTGTGTGCCTTGATTTACACTAGGACTCAACTGGTGTAAGTTGAGCGCCCAATGCTGAACGCTGAATTTGGTGCCCAGCTCTATTATATAAAGAACTCTCACCCTATATGCAGATTTTTTTCAGTGCCCAAATTTGAGCGCCATTTGCTGAATCCACTCCTCACTGATTAGAGCAGGAACATCCACTCTCCACCCCAGACAGGCCCCCTAAAAAACATTTTGTGTGTGGTTGGTGTGCTCACATCCCCAAACTAACACAAAATGCATTAGCATGTCCCATGGTAGGCTTTATTTTATCATATGATGTTGGCTTATATTTTTGTTTATTTGGCAATAATTATAATTTACGCACATAATGTGCCAAGTGTATTCTGTAATATACTGTGCCTTAATTCTAATGCTTGCAGGCAAAAGGGGCATGGTTATAGGTGGGGAAATGTACATTTCATGGATGTTCCAAAATCCATGCATTGGTATAGAATATGGCCCAACATGCCTAAATCTAAGTGCTGGGATTTATGCCACATTTTCATTGGTGTAAATGGAAGCACATAGTTTTAGGTGCTAGGATACCAATTAAGCGTATTCTATATACTGTGCCTAAATATAAGCGTCCCTTATAGAATACACTTAGGTGGAAGTGTTTTCTGCACAGATTTTCTAGGTGCCATATATAGAATTTTCCCCTTTCTCTTTCTGGGCTCACAATCTAGGTTTTGTGCCCTGGGTTACAAGGAACTATAGTGGGAATTGAACTCAGTTCCCTAGGTTCTCGGCCCATTGCACTAATCATTAAGCTCCTGCAGGCCACAATCACAGCCACCCTGCTCACCAGAGAAGGCAAGCTTGTTTTGAGGCTTTAATGGAATTTCTTGTGGGTGGTCAATCCTCTATGGGGGCTTTAACTCATGACCCCTGGGATTGTATTTAGCTGCTTTGAAGCAAACCATCTGGCTGGGACCCCTATTCCAGAGAAAGCTAAAGGAGATCTGAGGCTAGGTTGGGCAGGGCTTGGCTAGGGGGACATTTAGACTCTGTTACTAAGACATCTTGGGATAGTTCTATTGTGTTAGGGGCACTTTTACTTGTATGTTTTGCACAAAAAATGACATGCAGTAACTGCAAAGCCTTTGTGATAAGTGTAGGTTGCATGTTCAGTAAATGCCCTGTATTTATCACACGGGACAGATGCTTAAGGCACCACATGGCACTGTGTTACATGTAGTCACAGATAGCACATGAACAACTATGCTACTTGCCCCTGCATGTAACACAGTGCAGAGCCAATTGTAAATTGCATCATTTCCCCTGAACCCCCCAGTCAAACATGTTAACCCCTGATATCACCCAATCCTTACCTCACACCCCTGATCAGAACATACCAGCTTCCCCACACTCCTGATCAGAATATCATGCCCATCCCCACAACAACTCAGCCCTGCCAATACACAAACTTGCTCCCTCCTGGAAAACCCCAACCCCTACCAGCAAAATCCTGCCCCTCGGTCTACCCTTTCCTCACCCTCACCACGACTCAACTTGGGGATCTACATTGGTAGCCAGTGGTCCCAGGTGGCCATACTCCCTCTTCACTACTGCATAGGTAGGTACCAAAATCCAAAGTGGTGCTAATGACCTCTGGGAGTAGTCCCAAGGTACTACTGTCCCCTAGCTCCAATTATGTCTACCTGTAACTGTGATCTGACGGTGGTATATTTGAGCCACTGTACAGAATTACTCTGTGGAATCCCATTGGGCAGCAGAAGGTTGACAGGTCTCAAACTTCAGTCTTTCATACTTTATTCTAGGAAAAATAAATGACCTAGACAGTCTTTTTCTAAAACACTTTTGTCGGTGAACTTTATAAAATTATACCAAACAGAACCAATACAAAGGTTAGATTAAAAATTCTAATTGTTCTTTTGTTTAATTTCCCATTGCAATTACAGGATTTTTTTTTGTTTTATTTCCGTTTCTAATTTATTTTTCAGTTTGGGGACCAAAGTCATTAATAGTGCTCATGACTGTACAAGAGTCTGCACTATGGTGCAAACAATGCACACTATTAAGCCATAGTGAGTAAAAGTGTGCTTATGATAAATAATGTACACTGTTGGGTGATAATGCATATTGTTGTGCAGTATTATTGACGACACAGGATAAAAACTGGAATTTCATATTTTTCCTGGGTTTTTTTTCAGGTTAAAAATAATACCACAACACATGGGAAATATCGACATTTTCCATGTCATTTTAAAAAAATTCACATCCCTAAAGCATATGTGTTGTTTGCCTTTCTCTTTCTTGGTTAGCTGGCCTTTTGTAGGGGCCCTTTTACTAAGCTGTGTTAAGTACTAGCACGTGCTTATCACTGCTTAAAATGGTTTACCGCGGGATAGACTCTGGCGTCTTTTGGTAAGTTACAAATTGGTGTGTGCTAAGTGCACGAAAAAAACGAATTCTTACCCCGCAATATTCAAGACCATTTAACCAGCAAGTTTAGCCAGCTATCTACGATATTCAGTGGGAGATAGCCGGCTGTCTCTCACTTAATATCGCCGGTTAGTGGCTTGTGGACATCTGGTTATATTGCCCAATATAAACAGCTATCCACTGATTTCCAGTGTGAGTTTGGTGGTCATAGCTGGCCACCAAAATATCAGGGATATATTTGGTTGGTTTAAACATAACCGGCCAGCACTGAATATTGGCTTGGTTGGTTATGTTTAAACCAGTCAAAAATAAACAGAATATTCAATGCTGGTCATTGGAAATGGCCAAGCATTGAATATCTGGGCTTAGGGCTGACTACGGGTCTACAAAATCCTGAGTGGTATAGAACGAGTAGAAGTAAATCAATTGTTTACTCGTTCCAAAAGTACAAAGACTAGGGGACACTCGAGGACGTTACATGGAAATACTTTTAAAACAAATAGGAGGAAATATTTTTTCACTCAATGAATAGTTAAGCTCTGGAACTCTTTGATGGAGGAGGTGGTAACAGCGGTTAGTGTATCTGGTTTTAAAAAAGGTTTGGACAAATTCCTGGAGGAAAAGTCCATAGTCTGCTATTGAGACAGACATAGGAAGCAACTGCTTGCGTTGGGATTTGTAGTATGGAGTGTTACCACAATTTGGGTTTCTGCCAGGTACTTGTGACCTAGCTTTGCCACTGTTTGGAAAACAGGATACTGGGCTAGATGGACCATTGGTCTGACCCAGTATGGCTACTCTTATGTTCTTATGTACCTTCCGTGGTCTGAATATCGACCCCTTAGTGGGTTTTTTTTGGGGGGAAGGGGTGTATCTGGGGACTGAGAGTAAGTGCTCCTGCACTAATCAGTTAGGGTTTCCATATTACCAGGTTAACTGGTTAGTGCAGGACTGCTACATGAGGCATTACAGCCTACAAAATAGGTGTTGGTAACTCCTCACACGGTAATTCTTTTTAATAGCCACACACTAATGACAACATTAGCTCATGGCCATTAACAGGAAAAATAGAAAATCAACCATTTTCCAACTGCAGTAAAACTGGCCTTACCGCATTGTAGTAAAAAGACCCCGTGAGTCTCTTATGAGAATTTTCTTCTTCACTGATTCCAGAGGACCTTGGTTGGATATCCAGCCATTTCTTCATTTAAAACATTCAAGGGTCCTTTTACCAAATTGCGCTAAGCACTAGCGAGTGCTTAAACACAGTTTAAAAGGTTTACTGTGGGGCATGTTCAGACATCCTGTGGTAAGTTCTGGGTTAGTGAGCAAACACCCTGTGCTAAAATTTTTTATTTATTTTTACCTCAGAGGGGGCATGTCTGGGACAGAGAGTGTTTGTGTCCACAATCAGTTAGCATGAGTACTTTGCCCTGAGCTAACTAATTTCCATGGGATTAGCGTGTGAGCACTTACCACCTACAAAATAAAGCCAAAAATATACCAAAATAGGCAATCGATTATTCTGTAAGCAACAACTCTTGCAAGACACCAGAGTGGACCTGTGGAAGGCACTCAGAGGCTTTTTGCTTGGAAAATCTTCAGTGATACCAGAGTCCAAAAATCTTTCCACTCATTTCTGTGCTGTACCTAGAATAAAGCACACAAAATTGAAATATTCCAGAATTCCTATCCAAGGCCTTTGGGATGCATCTAGGTTAGGTCTGACAAAGTCTGAATAGAAATGCCCTTTGTCCAGGGCTCAATAAATCCTGGGTGCCAGACCATCATAGTGCCTAGTAATTGGACTCTGGACCCAGGATTTCCTGTCCTCTACTCCTGGCTGCCTCTTCCAGGGAAACAAGTTTCTTTACATCTGTACTGCACCACTGCCGATCTCTGAACAAATCTGAGCCTTGTGGCGCAGTAAGAGCTTGTTGATGTTACAGTTATAAATGTTGGAATATCTGAGACTGTGGGATCAAAAAGTTAATCCTGCATTGCATGGTTCAAATTCGGTGAGAGGTCAACAGTGGAAAATGTGTGGAAAAGGGGAAATTAGCACAAATTGTTTTAATACATTTTGCATTAAGCATGTTCTCATGATTTAGGTATGCCCTATAAATTTTACCACAGGGGGAGAGGTAAACTGTATAAGAACTGATTATATACTTCTCTTGAGTAATAGGACTAATCCATTCTTGTAGATGTTATTTTGTTTTTTGGTCACAATAATTGTAATTATCACCTGAAAAATGGGCTTGACAGAACACAACAGACATGCAAATACTGGAACATTGTCAGCTTCCCTGGTTTTGCATTGTATAGAGGGACAAACATGACAATTAAGGCATTATTATGAGGAGGGCTTCTAGAGAGGGAGCATCTTCATTGGTAAGTTATTTGCTGGGAAATTGCTTTTAAACTTGGGAAAGGTAGATTTAGAGTTAAATAGGTTTATCTCAGTGTCTTTATTTTTAAGTTACTCTACTTATTTAGCAAAGGCAGTTTAAGGAATTTAGGGTTTTCTTTGTTTAGCATTTAAAGACTCTATTACAGTTTCATAGGCTAGCAGTTAAGGGACTACTCTAGAGTTTACCATAGCATCAGTGTAGAGCACAGCTGATAGTCACAAGAAACCCCAGTATAGAGTTTTAACTTTGGTTTTGCAGCACAGCTTAGCCAGTTCAAATAAGGAATATAGAGCTGATAGTCACAGGAAACCCAAGTTTAGCGATTTAACTGTAGTTTTGCAGCACAGCTTAGTTTCCATAGTATAAAACCCTTTTCTCTTTAAAACTTGAACTTTCTATCACAGCCTACAATATTAATAGATATCCTCTAGAAGGCACAGCTCAGCCTAATTTAGTTTTCATTCAACCTCACCTCCTGAGCTCCCACCCACCCCTATGTAACCTGGTGGGTTATATTTATTTTTTTCTTATTTTTATTTTTACCTGGGGTCCAATGTTGTTTGGGAGTCTGGGAGAAGCTCTGGGCTTCCAGTAGATGCATTGATAGGCAATACTGTGGAAGCGGTCCTGGGCTTCCGGATCAGGGCTGCGCTGTCTACGGCTTCCCCTGATGCTGCCCGGCTGAGGAGCACTGTAAAGCATGGCCGGTGTCAGCCTGTGCAGGAAGTACTGTGCATGTGTGTCTTTTCACGCATGTGTGGTAACGCTCCCAGACCGGCAGTAGGCCAGATTGAAGCTGGGGCCTCAATTTTTGAGGTGCCCCAGTGGAAGTTCCATGGCTACTGTGGTAATTCACGGTGGTTTGCTGTGGCCACAGTGGGACTTTCGGGACCCAGACAGGTGGTGGAGGTTGAGTGAGGATCTTTAAATGGGCAAGGTAAGAGGCCTGGTGGTCCAAGAAATTGTTTATTTAATGTAATTTTTGGTCCCATTGGGGAGTTAATTTTTGAGGGATTCTAATGGTAGTTTTGGGTCCCTGAGAACCTCTTTAGGTGGTCTAGTATTTTGAATTAAAAAACATTATTTTCAGGGTTAATTGAGAAGATTTTAGTTTGGGACAGTTCTGAACTTTGGATTTGGCTTTTTTGAGTGGGCAGAATTTATTTGGAGTGAAAGTCTCTGGTTTTATAGACATTTTGATAGAGATTTATGACAAAAATCTATAAACATCTTTAAAAGTGTGTTTAAATATATTTAAAAATTGTGCTATATGTGTAGTTCAATGGCACTAATGGTTGTAAGATATTTTGATCAAATTGTAGAGAAAGTTTATGGGTTTTTTTTCTAAACATTTAACTTTTCTATTATTTTCTATGGAAAATTATTTTCCAAAAGGGAGACTGTGAAAAAAAAATGCTAATTAGGGTCCATGGGGCAAACACCCTCTATTCTGAAACCTGATTGGCTGGCAGAGGTCAGCTGGTGACTCAGAATCACCATCTCCCTTGGCAACAGCTTGCTTGGGAGTGAGGAGAGGGGCTGAAGACACCGAAGAGAGAAGATGTGTATAATGGAGCTCTGACTGTATAACAGGATTTCTGAGACAGAAAGTATGTGAAAGTGAGTTTTTCTGTGAGTGTTTGAGGAGTGCAGGTGAAGTGAGCTGGAGGTGAAAGGTGCTGGATTTGAGCAGAGAAAAAAAAGTTGTATAACTGATTTTTTTTTGTGTGTGTGTGTGCTGTTTAAACGTTTTGCAGTTAAGACTGAGGTAGAGAGACCAAGTGCATGATTGTATAAAACAAGTTTGTGTAAATGGATTAATCCCAGTTAAGCCACTAGGAAAACTGATCTCCAAACCTTAAAGTTGAGTTTGCAGCATGTGTGTTCTGCATGATCCGCTGGTGTGCTAGTGTGGAAGATTGCATGATTTTGGAGAGACCGAGTTGCTGTCGGCAGTGTGACTACAGGATTCAATAAAGAGTGCCCTTTCTTAGGGTACTCAGTAAAAGAATAGAAAAATTATTTAAGGCTACAAAATTATTATTTATTTTGTTAGTTATAAAGCCACAGTTATCCCTGAATCCTAGCTAAGGCTGTTCCTGGTGTTAGTCAGGGAGGAAGTCTTTTTAGTTGACTTTCTTTAAAGTGTGAGGCAGTAGGTTCCTGAAGAAAAGAACCTGAGCTCCAATGTACAAGCAAGGAGAAGAAAGGAGCTCCAAGAAAGACCAAAGATAAGCCTGCACTCCCATGCACAGCTAAAGAAAGGACAGTGAAGAGTCACTGAGTTTAATTTAACTTTCATGTTCTAAAGACTGGATCTGGGTATTCACACCTGAGAGACATAAATTAGTTCAAAAAGAATCAATTCTTGAGACATACACTGTAAAAGAAAGTTATAATTATAGAGTAAGAGAGAGCAAATAAGATACTTTTTGATTAATACTTATCTGATGGTTTCACTGTTGTCCTTAAGCTATAATACTGCACCTGTTAGAGAAATATCTCTTAGTTTATGTTTAAATGTATGTTTATGCAACAAAATAACCTAATGTGTTAACAACACCACATTTTCTATACCCCAAATTGGGTTTAAATAAACAGCTAGTAACTTGTACTTATCATCTGTCTGGTTACTGGGTCTTAAAATCCTTTTAGTTTTCTTTCCTCTCCCTAGTTTAGAACTTTGGTGATGAGGTTAATTTGTCTCTAAACTTAGAGAGGTGAATTGCAAGCTTGAGGTATTCAGTCACAGGTAATAGTAGAGCTTGCAGGGCCTTCTGAGACTCAGAAGCTGCACCTAGCACAACTCTTCATTTATGATCAGTTATTCTAATTAGGATAACAAGGGAGGAATCCTCTTACGGAGTTTTAATTATATTTCATTACTTTCTGAGATGAAAACACTAAATAAATCACACAATACACCATATGAGCTATATTAGACTAATATCCTTAGTACCTTAGCATGTTTTAACTTAGTGAAAAACTCAAAAATACTAAGATGGAGACAACAGTCCTGCAGTGAGAGTGCTGCTATCCAGTCTTTTGCATTTAGTGTCATATGTATGATTATCTCCCAGTTGGTGACAGGTTATATGTGTGTGCCCAATGGAAAGAGATCCTGGATCTCAGAGAATGGGTCTATTCTCTTGAGTCAAGAGTAGCAGACTTGGAGGAGCTGAGGGAGACAGATACATAGAGGAGACCTACAGGGACATTGTAGAAAAGTCCCACCTCCAGTCTGGCAGCCCCTGTGTTGCCTTGGAGGAAAGAAGTCTGCTAGAAGGAGAGCAGGACCCTGGTTAAGTAGGAAGTACTCCTGTAGCCAGGACCTGCCCACTAGAGGATGCACTATCCTCTCACACAGAAAATATGTCTCTAAGAACTTCTGCCCAGGTGGGAAGTGTTAGGACAGCTGTTGTACTTGGTGATTCAATCATGTAGATAGCTGGGTGGCTGCTGGTGGATGTGTGGATCACCTGGTGACTTGCTTGCCTGGTGCGAAGGTGGTGAACCATCACCTAGACAGGATCTTAGATAGTGCTGGGGAGGAGCTGGCTGTCTTGGTACATGTGGGTACCAATGACATAGGAAAATATGGGAGGGAGGTTCTGGAAGCCAAATTTAGGCTCTTAGGTAGAAAACTGAAGTCCAGATCTTCCAGGGTAGCATTTTCAGAAATGCTCCACATTTCTCATGGAGGACCCAAAAGGCAGGCAGAGCTTTGAAGTCTCAATGCATGGTTGAGATGATGGGCAGAGATGAGGGATTTAGATTTGCTAGGAACTGGACAACATTATGGGAAAGGGGGAGACTGTTGTAAAGGATGAGCTTCACCTTAACCAGAATGGAAACAGGCTGTTGGCGTTAACTTTTAAAAAGGAGATAAAGCAGCTTTTTAACTAGAATGGGGATGGGGAGGGAGAAGCCAGCAGTTGCCCAGGAGTGCATGGTTTGGTGTGGAGTATCCTTGAAGGATACTATTGAAACAGGACATTTAGGGAATCCCAGTACAGAGGTTTCAACAATGCTGAAAGTAAGCCAGGTGTGCTTAATGAGAGAGCAGGATAAAGGATGCACATTATCCCTTTCAACTTCAAAGCAGTTTGTAGATCCAAGAAAAAAAATGCAATTTGAAGTGCCTGTACACAAATGCTAGAAGCCTACAAAATAAAATGGGAGAGTTAGAGAATATAGCACAAAATAATGAGGTAGATATTACATGCATGTCAGCGACTTGGTGAAAAGAGGACAATCAATAGGACACTGTGTTAACAGGGTACAAATTGTATCGCAATGATTGAGAGGATCAAATTGGAGAGGGGGTTGTGCTCTATGTTAAAGAGGGAATTGAATCAATTAAAATGAACATTCCACATGAAAAAGATAGCAGCATGGAATCATTATGGATGAAGGGAAGGGGTATTCTTGTAGGACTGTACTACAAAGCTGGCAAATTGGGCAACACTGTAATAATGGGTGATTTCAATTACCCCAATATTGACTGGATAAATGTTACATCAGGGAGTGCCAGTGAGATAAAATTTCTAGATATAATAAATGACTGCTTCTTGGAGCTACAGGTCTAGAAACTGACAAGAGGGTGAGCCATTTGGATCAGGTCCCTGGTGGCTGCATTTAATTTTAGAAAGGGTGACTATAATAAAAATGAGGAATATGGTTAAAAAGAATCTAAACGGATTGACTGCAAAGGTTATGATACTAAATCAGGCATGGACATTATTCAAAAATACCAACTTGGAAGCCCAGGCCATTACACGTACTTGCAAAGGTGGAAAGAAGAAAAAATGACAGTCAGCATGGAAAAGGTGAAGTGGAGCAGTGGCTTAGTGGTTGGAGCACTGGTTTTGACATCCAGAGGTGGCTGGTTGAAATCCCACTGCTGCTGCTTGTGATCTTGGGCAAGTCACTTAACCCTCCATTGCCTCGGGTACAAACTTAGATTGTGAGCCCTCCAGGGACAGAGAAATACCCAGTATATCTGAATGTAACTCGCCTTGTGTTACTACTGAACAAGGTATGAGTAAAATCCAAATAAAATAAAAAATAAATTTAAAAAAAAGTGAAAGAGGCTATTACAGACAAAATAATGGCCTTCAAGGAATGGAAAAAGGACCCAAATGAAGAAAATAAGAAGCAGCATAAGCACTGGCAAGTCAGATGCAAAGCATTAGTAAAGAAGGCTAAAAGAGAATATGAAGAGAAACTTGATGAACAGGCTAAAACTCACAGTAACAACTTTTTCAGGTACATCAGAAGCAGAAAGCCTGTGAAAATCCATGGGACCATTAGATCATGACAGAGCAAAAGAGATGCTTAGGGAGGACAAGACCATAGAGGAGAAACTGAATTAATTCTTTGCTTTGGTCTTTAAGCATAGGCGCCCCGTATAAGAGGCTTGGGGAGGCTAAGCCTCCCCAGCGCAGTTGTGGCCTTCGCCGCCTGCCTACCGCCCCCCCTCTAAAATTTAAAACTTGATACCTGCTCGGGGTTAAGGGAAGGCGGCGTCGGCAGTGACATAGCACGTCAGCACCAGTGAAATGTGTGCTGGCTCGGCACGCCTTCAGCTTCCCTTTGTTCTGTCTCTCAAGCGCTGGGCGGGACCAGCACTTGAAAGACAGAACGAAGGGAAGCTGAAGGTGCGCTAAGCCAGCACGCATTTCACTGGTGCTGACGTGCTGTGTCGCTGCCGACGCCGCCTTCCCTTAACCCCAAGCAGATATCAAGTTTTAAATTTTGGAGGGGGGGGCGGGAACTGGACCTGGTGCTGGGTGGGAGGGAAGGAGGAAGGCCTGATGCTGCTGGGTGGGAGGGAGTAAGGAAGGAAGGAAGGCAGGCAGGCAGCCCTGATGCTGGGTGGGGTGCCTGGCGCTCGATGCTGGGTGGGTGGGTGGGATGGAGGGGTGCCTGCCTGCCTGCCTGATGCTGGGTGGGAGGGGTGCCTGGTGCTAGGTGGGTGGGAGGAAGGGGTGCTTGATGCTGGGTGACAATTATGGGTTTAAGCTCCACCCCCAACCCCGCCCCCACCCCGCCCCCTTTAGCCTCCCCAAACAGTTGAGCCACCGACCGCCTATGTCTTTAAGGAAGAAGAGATAAGAGATCTGCATGTACTGGAATTGGTTTTCAAGGGTGATGATGCAGAGGAACTGAAAGAAATCTCGGTGAACCTGGAAGATGTACTGAGCCAAATCGAGAAATTAAAGGGTAGTAAATCACTTGGACCAGATGGCATACATCCAGTGGTGTGCTGGTACATTTTTAAGCAACAGGCTCTCTCCCTGGTCCACCTCTGCGCCCCCCCCCCCCCCCCCATCTATGTACGCCCATCCCAAAATTTCAGAGCTGACTACACCTCTCCGAGAAAACAAAATGCTCCCAGGCTCTAGTCTAATTCATGTTTAATGTGGGATAAAATGCCATAAATAAGTAAATAAATAGAAACTCTGAATGTTGAGCACCTGATTCTCATAACATGATGTCTGTTTTATAAACCCTTTACCAGGAGAAAAAAAATCTCTGTACCAATATAACAGGGTTAGGGTGTCCCTATAACCAGTCCCTCCAAATGACACACCAATTACGATATATAACAAGTTACTACTCTACCTATGAAAAGTTATTCCCTTATTACACTTATTACACTTCCTCTGTGTGTGTGTATGCATAAGCTGGCATGTTTGAAAATTCAACTTTTTTTTATTAATAGTATCCAGTCCACGGTCCTCACCACATCTCACCTCACCTATTCGAGACCTTCTCCCTGCTCCCCTGGTGAAAATTTATTCCGTTATTATACTTCCTCTGTACACATCTGTATGCACAAGCCGGCATGTTTGAAAATATTTTTTTGAGAATCCTCCCTATGGTCCCTACCCCACCTACTCCAGGCCTCCTCCCCGCTCCCCCCCCCCCAGCCCCATCCCCGGAGCTGCATTGTCCCAGCATGTAGCTAATTGCAGGCAGCCACCCTGGTTGTCTAATCTATTCTTCAGGACCTGGGCAGGAAGGATCCCCAGTCTTTCCTGCCCGCTGCCGGCGCTGACCCTTCGCTCATGCCGCATCATCTTTAAAATGGCTGCCGAGACTTACAAGGGCGGCCTCGTCTCTATCATTTTGCCCGGCACCAATGTCAGGCTCACCGGTATATAATTTCCCAGATCTCCTCTGGAACCTTTTAAAAATTGGCATTACATTGGCCACCCTCCAATCTTCCGGTACCACACTTGATTTTAAAGATAAATTACATAAATATTGAGTCTTCTACTGTTGGTGCATCAATAATTACATTGATATTTTTGAGAGCATCACTTTGGATTTTATTGAAAGGCTATTTGTCCATTCCTACTTTCTTTTGCTCTCTGAGATAAATATGTTTCATATTAACAAATTTAGCAGTGATGGGAACATTTTTGTGCCAGAAAATTGCAACAGATGGTTAATTGACCTTCCAGTAACTCGAAAAAGACTTATTCTTGGTTGAAGTCTTTTGGTTTGTATTTGGGTAATGATGTACTCAATGGGACAAATCCTGAGAGTCCTGTATTAAATTATTTTAATCAAAATAGAATGTGTCCCATTGAACAGAGCTGGACTGAATTCTTGATAAGAAATTGGCATCACATCCTTGTATGTGGGGAGGATAGGGATGTTTGTAAACACACTTTTTATTGGGTTTTCAAAATCTGAAGAATCAATGTTTTGTTTTAAAATAATTGCATTGGTTTAATAAACCAGTCATTGTGCTGTCATTCTTATAAAAAAAAGACTTCAGGTTCTAAAAGGCACTGCAAGCTCATGCTAACGTTTGATCAAGGAGCAATGCCAGATATTGCAGAGCAAGTAGCCAATGTCAAAATGCATAGAGGGCTACGTGAATCCATGGAGTGTTATGATACCTAAACACAAATCCAAAAGTGATTTAAGAAAACACCAAAATGGAGAATAGATTTTTTTTCTTTTGCTGAACCTATAGAAACATATCATCATACTTCATGCATCTAGTGCAAAAAATGTAAGCTTAGCTGCTTTGTTCAGTGATGCTTTATGTAATTGATAGGTTGATACTTGAATAGAAGAGCCACAGAGAGAAAATAGGTTATGTACTTCAGAACACACCATTCTCAAGTGTTTATTACTGCTTAATGATTTAATTTCAACAGCATCTGAAAGACGGAGATGAGGATGCTATATTGATTTAAACATTTCTTTCTAGGAGACGCTCTTATTGATGAACAGTCTCTCAGCAGGTTGATGGATTTCTTTTATCGTTCATTTAAACTGCAGTTAAATAATGGAAAATCAAAGGTAAACATAGAATATCAGCAATGAGTCATGGCTATAGACATTACTGGAAAGAACTCTGTTGTTTAGTTTCAAAATTATTACTTAAAAATAATTGTCGCTCAATATTCAAAGCAATTTAACTGGGCAAGAGAGGCTCCTAAGTGATGATGTTCAGCAGTATTTTACCAGACAATACTGCTGAATATCACCATAGACTGCCCCTGGCCTGTCCAGTTAGTAATGAGGCAGTCAGTGGGTGGATCTTGGATGGACTCTGGTAGGAGCTGGGACTTAGGGGTCCTTTTACTAAGGTGTGCTGAAAAATGGCCTGCGGTAGTGTAGACGTGGGTTTTGGGTGCGCGCAGATCCATTTTTCAGTGCGCCTGTAAAAAATACCTTTTTAGAATTTATGCCAAAAATGGACATGCCGCAAAATAAAAATTGGCGCGCATTCATTTTGCGTCTGAGACCTTACCGACTTAGCGGAAAGGTCTCTCGCGTTAGCCATGTGGTAATCACCTACGCACATCAAGTCAGAGATACCATCCGATTTTCGCCATGTGCCAGAAAATAAAATATATTTTCTGGCGCATGTAGCGGACGTGTGTAAAAAATGAAATTACCACACAGGCCATGCAGTAGCTGGGTGATAACTCCAAATTGATATGTGTTGGACGCGTGTAGGTACCAACAAGGCTTAGTAAAAGGGCCCCTTAACTAGTTAGCAGCCATATTCAGACCACTAACCGATTAAGGGCCCTGATTACTAAGGTGCACTGGCATTTTTAGCACATGCTAAAATTAGCGCACACTAAAAGTTAGAGACATTCATATGAATATATGGGTATCTTTAGTGTTTAGTGCGTGCTAATGTTTAGCGTGTATTAAAAACGCTAGTGCACCCTTAGCGCATCTTAGTAAACAGGGTCCTAAGTATGCGGCTAAAGTTAGGACAGCAAAAATGTTGGTCTATAGGACCATCCTATTTCAGTTAGGGACTGTTCCCGAACCTATAGATCTCTGGCAGCTGCCTTGGCTTTAGCATCATGGCATAGTTGATGCCACTTTCTTTTCAGTTCCTCACAGTCCCTGTTTTTATGGTACACTTCATTCAGATGATGAAAAAAGCCACCCATACCTTTTGGTTACTATAGGCACTGAGATGATGACCTGACCTACCAAGCAGGGAGTGCTGGTGCTGCAGCTCCTCCCTGACCAATAATTCTATCTTAGAGGTAGAAAAGTAATCCTTACAGGACAGCACCTCCTTCCTTGATGTAATACTTTGCTACTGACAATGTGGGGACCTAAAGTTCCAAAATGGATGGATGGATGTCTATATAAGCTCTGTCTGGACAGCTGAAGCAGTGCCTGTTGGCCATTGATGTTTGAAATGCCCATCATTGGAAAACGCTGCTCACCTGTGACCATTCACATAGGATGTCAGTGCATGTTATAAAATGCCACATTTGCTTGTGGTAAGTTAGAACATAAGATCATAAGAGTAGCCATACTGGGACAGACCAATTTATTTACTTATTTATTTGTTGCATTTGTATCCCACATTTCCCCACCTATTTGCAGGCTCAATGTGGCTTACATAGTACCGGAGAGGCGATCGCAGACTCCGGTGTGAACAAATACAGAATGATGTTATGGTAAGATAGGTTCTCGAGGAACAGTCTTGTTAGGGTGTCATTTGTCAATTGTCCATCTATCCCAGTATCCTGCTTCCAACAGTGGCCAATCCAGGTCACAAGTACCTGGCAGAAACCCAATTAGTAGCAACATTCCATGCTACCAATCCTGGGGCAAGCAGGGCTTCTCCATAAAAAGACTGCATGCCTCTGACTGTGCTGGCATATATGGCAGGTATTCATGCCTGTTCATCACTTCCACAATATTGATTTTTTCCCCAAGTTCATTTGGAGAGGTCAGTGTCTGTTAACATTTTATTTTCAGCACTTGATATACTGCAACATATCCATCAATGGTATCTATGTGGTTTTCTACTTTAAAACACAAATTAGAATAAAAGGGAGGGAGAACAAGAAGATGGGTAGGAAGTGACAGATGGCACATCAGGAGGAAGGGAGAAGGCTGAAGGCCTCATGAAAAAGTTGAGTTTTGAGAAGTAGTGTAAACTGACAGAGGGAAGGCTCATTCCTAAGATGAGAAAGAAGAGAGTTCCAGAGTTGTTGACCTAATCAACTTGAAAGCTGTTTCTCGTGAAATTATAAAGTGGAGAGCTGAGTGAGATTGTTGTTGGTGGAGTGGAGACAACAAGCAGAAGTATAGATAATCAAAATTATAATATACATCTCTCCTTACATTCCAGTCACCTGTTTGTCTTGATGAAAAAGAAGAAGAGAGCAAAGATGTGAGAGATTTAGGCATGGCAAGTGTACAACATATAGGACGTTTCTAGGGATGATTGATACAATGGCTCACTTACTCTGGCAATTTGAGGCATCCCAGTCTGAAAAGTGTAGTTATATGTGTGTCAGTTGTTGATGAGACCTACAATAGTACAGTGTTTACATATATAACATATATCTGAAGGTGGAAAAACTCTATCTGTAATGACCGCCTGTTTCACCACCACTCCAATAGGCATACCACTAGAACTGTGGTATCAATTACATCTCTCCAAATGAATAGATGTTAACTCTATGTATTGATGGGTCAACTGAAACGTTGTAGGTAGCACAAAGTTCCCAGCTTCTGCTACAATATGACCTCACACTGCATCCTTTTCTAAGGAGTGTGCTGTGTACCTAGTTGTACTGCTCTCCCCCTCCTAGAACCCTACCCCTCATACAGATTCCTAGGATGTCAATAGGGTGGAAGGA
Organism: Microcaecilia unicolor; assembly: GCF_901765095.1. NCBI lineage: Eukaryota > Metazoa > Chordata > Amphibia > Gymnophiona > Siphonopidae > Microcaecilia > Microcaecilia unicolor. Next base: position 537,258,366 of record NC_044031.1, read on the forward strand.
TGATGACATGCCTGCTGATATTCCGGACTTGAGCCCTTGAGCCCAGGCCGAGGCCTAGTATAGGATTTTGGCCAAGGCCTAGGGTAGACCGAACAGGCCCTACGCACCACCCCAGCCACCATGCCCCATACACTCACAACAGCCAACAGGCACCACCAGAAAGTGGGAGATAGAGCATTCAGGCGGGCCTCACGGCCGATCGAAAACCCACTCACGCGGAGACCCTCCACAGTGCAATTTTAACGTGCAAATATGTGCAGTGCTCTACTGTCTTTCTTTTATATTTCTTTTATTTTCTTCCACTTTCTTTTCACTTTTTTTGTTTTGTTCGTTTTAGTGTGTACTGGAGGCTTAGTCACTTGCCCTAGCTACAGCACTGGTACTTTAATTTCTTTTTAATGCAGGAAGCGATACTGTGTCTTCCAGCTTAATATGGCCACAGTCTTCACAGCGTCAGGCACATATCTCTCAGTTTTACCTGAACTGACTATGGTCATATATTCAATCATCAATATTTTGAATAAGTCTGTGTCACTTATCTGTACTGAGTCCCAGGCATGCTCGTAGTCCTGACAGGAGCCTGTTTCGCGTTGACAGCTTTGTCAAGGGAATATTCTTCTGTTCTCTGAGTCTGACGTCGCACCTACAACGTGCAGGACGTCAGCAATGCATGCAACAGCAGGAGCAGGATGGAGAGGACGTCGGCTGGCGGGGAGTGGGGTCCCCCGCCAGCAAAAGTGAAGGTAGGCGGCAGCGGGGCAGGGTTCACCAGGAGAGGGGTCCAGGCTGGAATCTACGGGGGCCCAGGCCCTCTCAGGCCCCACGTAGCTACGCCACTGTGTGACAGTGGAACTTGGGCATCCATCACGTCCATCATATACATATATATGGATGGATATTTTTCCTGGTATTTATTTATTAGGATTTATTTACCACCTTTTTTTAAGGAATTCACTCAAGGCGGTGTACAGTAATAATAGATCAAACATGAGCAATAGACAATTACAGTGGTAAAAACATTCAAAAACAAAGTTTGGCATGGTATACTACTTACAATGTCAACACAATATGAAATAGAACATTATAATTGATAGCGAAGGGTAAAGCAAAGATGTAGCATATAGATAGGTAAGAAAGTAGGAAGAGTTAGAAAGTAAGGTGATTGATTTAAAGAAAGTTGCACATATGGATGATTATTTGTTGGACGACCATTTCTCTATTGTGGACATTCATATCAGGGACATTTATAGACTGATATAGACTGTTCTTGGACATTCATAGCTCAGTCTGTGTTATAGGCCAGCTGATCTGTACATCTCTAGTTGGATGTTTATTTTTGTGTATTGATGTCCTTTCTAAATCAGTTAGAAGTTTGAATCTTTGCTCCAGACATATAAGCAGTGCATTATCTTGGCTGACAAGATAGCTAGTACAAAACAGTGAGATGTATAAAAGGACGAAGCTCGGTTGCAGTTATATGTGTGATGCTCTTAAGAGAGCTTGGGAGTATGATTTCTGAGACTCAATGGAAAGCTTTTTGGGCTAGCATCTGTAGACTTTCATCGGCAGTGGTCACTCAGTCTTTGTATTATGTAGCCCGTTCGGCTTTGTGTACCCCTTCAAAGACTGCAAAATTGATTGTTAGTGGCTCTGATATTGGTCTTGTCGGTCTGCTGTGGATACTAGTCTCTTATGTTGTATGTTTGCATGAATTTGAAGCAGTTTTGGGTTCTGAAATTCTGTTTGATTTGAATTCTAAAATAGTTATTTGGAGATCAGCTGCTTTATCTCATCTAATAAGTAAAGAGAGGGCCACATTGTTTGATATACTTATTGCTAAAGCTATGTGGACCATGTTTTCTGAGTTGAAGGATAATTCTGCTTTGTCCACAAATGCTTGGTGGAATGTTATATGTCTCACTAGAAAGTATGAGGAGGCTGCTGTGATTAAAAGGAAGTTCTTCCTTTTAATCACAGCAGCCTCCTCATACTTTCTAGTGAGAAAAGTGAGAAGTTCTTCTCAATGTTTAAAAAAGTTTGAGCACCTTTAGATTTGCATTGTCAAAATGCTAAGGTATGGTTTTCAGTGAAATCTCAGTTTTTGTGTAATATGGGACAATGTAATGTGTTTGTATAACCCTGGGATGTTGGGGAGTTGTATTGTTTATTTTTATTTGGGACACTTTTATTAAGCTTCAGTAAAAAGTGGCCTTAATGCACTCTTACGCAGGTTTCCCATACATTAAGATCATTTTTACTGTAGCCGTATTTTTTACATTAGTTGTCATGTGGTAATGTTGCCCATGCATCTTACCCTTTCAGATAAATGCCGCTGTCTTCCTGCATTGTACTGCTGCTATTATTCATAGTATTTTCCAGTGTTTAAAATAATTAAAAATTTAAAAATGTAAACTAAAAATTATAAAATGTGGATGTTTTTCTGAATGATAGTACCAAAATATGCTTATGTCTACTTGCTGATTGACAACAAGTAGCATTGCTTTAAAGTCTTTTCTTTCCACATCAAATTTTGTTTATGTATGTATTGTAGAAGTGATAAAAATAGTGGGACAAACTGAAGGTCCATTAAGCTCAGCATCCTGTTTCCAACAGTGGCCAATTCAGGTTACAAGTACCTGGCAAGATCCCAAAACAGTGCAATGCATTTTTATGCTGCTTAACCACACAGTTACAAATCATGATCCAAGATATGACAAAAGAGGGCTTGGAAATGGGCTATCTGACAAATAAAGAATTCCACTTTTTGAACAATAAAACCCCTACCATACCTGTGATGTATTTACTACCTAAAATACATAAAGATCTTAAAAAGCCACCAGGTAGACCGATTATTTCGTCTAGAGGCTCTCTTTTAGAGCCGCTTTCTATCTACCTGGATTCGTTCCTAAAGGACAGTGTTACTCTATGCCCTTCGTACATTAAAGATACCAACCATTTTTTACAAATTTTGAAAGATGTAGACATCTCAGATGCCCAATGTACTATGGCAACTCTAGACATTAAATCTTTATACACAATGATCCCACAAGATGAGCTCATTGAAGTAGTGAATATTGAGCTAGAGAAGAGACAAAGACCCCATGAAGTTCCAACTAAATTTTTGATGTCATTATTGAAGATAGCTCTCTGCAAGAATTTTTTTAAATTTGGTAACAGCCTATACCTTCAGACCTCTGGAATAGCCATGGGGGCGACATTTGCTCCGACTCTAGCTAATCTATATATGGCTGCATTCGAGAACAAATGGTTACAATCCTCTCCCCATAATCACAATATTGTGCTCTGGCGTAGGTACATTGATGATATTTTTGTACTTTGGAGGGGCACTGATAGTGAATTAGCAGCCTTCCAATTATGGTTAAACAACTGTCATCCTCGGATTCAATTTACTGTGACGTCTTCTACCAAGAACATTCATTTCCTTGATGTGGAGATCACCTTGATAGATAGTGTTTTCCACACCAAGGTATATACTAAATCTACAGATAGGAATTCTATCCTTGAATACGGTAGTTGTCACCCCAAAACCCTCCGCCAAAGTCTGCCCTTTTCACAATTTCTAAGATACAAACGGATTTGCACAGACGAATCAGATTTTTGTCAGCAAGCCCAGTGTTTTGGTTCGAGATTATTACAACGCAGCTACCCTAAAGCTGTTCTCAATAGAGCATACACAAAGGCTAAATATGTGAACCGGGATCTGCTTCTACAAAATACAATGCCAGAGCCACAAGGTGACCCGATGATGACTTTTATCATGAGATATGTGCAAGGCGGTGAAGCCGCCACATATATTATTAAACGACATTGGGACATTATGCGTGCCCATCCTATTTTTGAAAATTGCCGTCTCAGGATGGCTTTCTCTCGAGCACGCAATCTTAGTGAAATTTTGAGTCCGACAGACTTACCGGATCCGAGAGAGATGAGGTTTAACACACAAGGTAGCCATAGTAAATGTAATAAAAATGGATGCAAAACATGTCCCTTAACTATTGAGTCAGCCAGTTTCTACCATAATGGCCAGACAGTTCAACTTAGACATCAAACCACCTGTCGTACTACTCACATTATCTACTATATCAGATGCCCTTGTGGCAAGATATATATTGGCAAATCAAACAGATCCTTGAACGAGAGAATGGTAGAACATAGATCAAGGATTGCTACCCGTGTTATTGGAGCTCCTCTTGTCCAACATTGTATTTTGAACCAGCATTCCACCGAATCTTTAAGATGCATGGTGATTGATCGTATTATACCCAGTGCCCGAGGAGGCGACATTAATAGATTATTGTTACAGAAAGAAACCCAATGGATCTTTCGCTTGAACACATTAGAGCCAGATGGCTTGAACGCTCACCTGCATTGGAACTGTTTCTTTTAATTCCATCCATTTACTTGATCAGCTGTCTGTGACGTAGCCTTAAGGGGTGGAGCCTATCCCGCTATAACTAAAACATCAGCGCCATGTTTAAGTGGCGCCATATCGATATCAGTTGGTGATACTGTGAGTCCTGATGTCAGATGTACTCAGCAAGTTAATGTTTACTAAGCTGTTTTTATAATTAGGATTTTGTCTCCGTTCTGTAGAGATTTATGCCCTTGACAAAGCAAGAGACCGCGAAACAGGGTCCTGTCGGGCGTACAACGGTATCGGAGTTGCCAATACGGTTTTGCCATGTCATGGTGAAACCTGACGAGCTCCAACACTAGAAGACAATATATAAAGTCTGGAGCCCGCAAGTTAAGTAATCTTGGTGCATTATTTGCTTATTTATTGCAATAATGTTGAATTTTTGAATTATTTCACCAGTAGTACATATAAAGTTTTTGGTGCTCTGTACTTACGCTCGTATGCAATCATTGCAAGTGAATGAAGCACGTAACTGCATTTGTATGCACACTATTTGTTACTACTGGTTGGCTGGAGGTAATCAATGATTACAAACACGCTCAGTCCCTTGAGCCACAATAATAGTTGGCGTACACGGATATTCGGGACGATATGAGATAACCTCTACAGTCAACAAGTTTATTATTGCAATATTTTCACTTTGTCTAATTATAGTTGTGTTATTCCACAAATTGCATGAGGACAAGGCCTAGCCATTTATTTTTGTTTTTTGTATATCCTAGAAATAAGCAGTGGATTTTCCCCCAAGTCCATATTTCATTTTTGTTTGTCTACAGCTACATTTTGGACCTTTCCCATATTTTCGGTGTGGTTGTTAAACCTGTATCTAATGTTGCCATTAGTTTGTGGCCATTAAAAAAATGTACATGAGCACATGCTGCCACCCGTTTTGTAGGTGGTAAGGGCTCATGCAGTATCTATGCACTAACCAGTTTGCACATGCTAATTTAACTGAGTTAACTGATTAGCACAGGAACACCCAATCTCTACCTCTCAGACACGAGGTAAGTGCATCCAGATTTTGCAGTTACTGTTGGACGGCCAACTGTATCCCACAGTAGCCCGTCTTAAGCTGCATTAGATGCATGTTAGAGCCTAATGCGGCTTAGTAAAAGGGTGCCTTTGATAATATAGAGACTGAACTAAAAAAATAAGAAAATTAGGATTTTGGGTCTAATAAAAGAAGAGATATTTTCCTGCCATTCAGCTCTCTATGTTTGAATAAAGATCTTTTATTGAGGTATGTGCCATCTGGTTCTGTTTATTAGATATTTAGCAAGGGAGCATTTAGAACAGGTATAGAAATTTAGACATGGTATTCATTTTGTTAGAGATAATCCTACCTGAGGGAGTAAGAGAAAAAAATGGTCCATCTGTACAAGTCCAATTAAATATTTCAGATAATTTGAAGATATTAAAGAATACAATTCTACAGGACTACCTAAAACATGGATACCTAAATATATAATAGCCTTGGAGGAACACTTAAATTTATATTGCAAGAAAATCTGCTTTTGCAGACCTATAGTAAGAGTTGATAAACAAGAAGAAAGATGAGCTGATCCATGATCTGAAATCTTACCACATTATGATAATTGTTTTATTCTAAGCAACATAATTACTGTATATCTTCTTCTTCTTTCAAACAACAGTGTTGAGTAACCTTAGGATAGAATATCCAACTAGTGCATATTTTGTTCTTTTAGTACATTTTTTAACAGATTCCTTGCACCCTGTAATGCCTGGGCTTGGTGCCCTCTGTTATTGATGTGATATTATCTTCGATGCTTCCTTTTATTTTCTGGTGGGGAGCTTTCTGTTTCTACTGTGGAAAAGCTGTTGAAAAGAGGTTACCTATTTACTTATTATTTTCTGATCTTTTCTGGATCACTTTGAACTCTTCATCCCAGAGTATAGATAGAATTGAAAAATGAACTTGCAGAACTATTGTTAGTAATATGTAATTTATCTTTAAAATCAAGCATGGTACTGGAAGATTGGAGGGTGTCCAATGTAACGCCAATTTTAAAAAAGGTTCCAGAGGTGATCCAGAAAATTACAAACTGGTGAGCCCTGACATCAGTGCCAGGCAAAATGGTAGAGACTATTATAAGGAACAAAATTACAGAGCATATACATAAGCATGGATTAATGACACAAAGCCAACATGGATTTAGTGAAAGGAAACCTTGCCTCACCAATCTACCATATTTCTTTGAATGGGTGAACAAATGTGGATAAAGGTGAGCCGATCGAAATTGTGTATCTGGATTGTCAAAAAGCATTTGACAAAGTACCTCATGAAAGACTCCAGAGGAAATTGTAAAGTCATGGGACGGGAAATAGTATGAAGAACTCTGACTTTTAAATTGAGAAGATTATTTCCCTTTTAGGGACTCTGTATGGTATATTTATAAATTTATGAAAGTGGTATATGTTTGTGAGTGATTTCACTGAAGAAAAGATCCAAGAGCCTGAATCCAGAAGAAGCTGAAGCACTCTCCTTGTAGTTAAAGTTAGGGAAAGTAGCATAGGGGATCTTTTACAAAGCCACGCTACTGATTCTCGGTGCGGCAAATTAGAGGAAGCCCATTCAATTTCTATGGGCTTCCTCTCATTTGCCGTGCAGGAATCGCTAGCTCAGCTTTGTAAAAGAAGCCCATAGTAACATAGTAAATGACAGCAGATAAAGACCTGAATGGTCCATCCAGTTTGCCCAACAGTCACACTCATTTTTAATTCATGATTAAATCAACCATGAATGTGATATTATATTTTTTTATCATGAGTCTTTGGTGTTTATGGGACATAGACCGTAGAAGTCCACCTGACTCTGTCCTTATGTTCCACCTACTGAAGTTGCCGTCAAAGCTCACTTCAGCCTATCCAAATCTGTCTTGTCATTTGCGGGACCCAGACTGTAAAAGTCTGCCCAGCACTGTCCTTGGTTCCAGCTACTGAAGTTGCCATTGAAGCCCTTGCCAACCTATCCTAAACTGGCTTGCCATATACAGACACAGACCTACAAAGTCTGCCTGGCACCAGCCTTAGTTCTTCACCAGTGGCGTAGCCATCCAAATGTCATTCACACATCCACCCCCTGCAGCCATTTAAGGTTTTTAAAAAATGTATTGTTTTCTATGATCTATTTTCTAAATAGGGTTCCTCTGTGTTCATCCCATGTCTTTTTGAATGCCGTCTCCGGTTTCATCTCTACCACCTCCCTCGCGAGGGCATTATAGGCATTGACCACCCTCTCTGTGAAAAAGAATTTCCTGACATTACTTCTGAGTTTACCACCCCGCAACCTCAGCTCATGTCCTCTAATTTTACCATTTCCCATTCTCTGGAAGAGATTTGTTTCTATATTGTTACTTTTCAAGTATTTAGACATGTGTATCATATTTCCACTGTCCCTCCTTTCCTCTAGGCTGCACATATTCTGTTCTCATATGTCTTATGGCACAGACCCCATATTTTTTGTCACCTTCCTCTGGACCGCTTCTAGTCTTTTTATATCCTTAGCAAGATACAGCCTCCAAATCTGAACACAATACTCCAGGTGGGGCCTCACCAATGACTTGTATAGGGGCATCAACACCTTATTTCTTCTGCTGGTTACTCCTCTCTCGATGCAACCTAGCATCCTTTTGGCTATGGCCACCGCTTTCCGTCACACTGTTTTTTGCATTAAGATCCTCGGATACCATCACCCCAAGGTCCCGCTCTACATCTGTGCATATCAGCCTCTCACCCCCTAGGACACACAGCTCCCTTGGGTTTCTACTCCCCAAATGCATCACTTTTTTAATTACCAAACGTTAGACCATTCTTTTAACTTTTGCAGATCCCTTTTCCACTCCCTCCGGGGTGTCCACTCTGTTACAAATCTTGGTATCATCCGCAAAAAAGCACATCTTACCTCTTAGTCCTTCAACAATGTCACATAAATATATTGAACAGAATTAGCCCCAGCACCGATTCCTGAGGCACTCCGCTACTCACCTCTCCTTCCTCCAAGTGAATTTCATTGACCACCACCCTCTGGTGTCTGTCTGTCAACCAGTTTCTAATCCAATTGACCACTTTGGGTCCTAACTCCAGTCTTTCAAGTTTATTTAAGAGCATTCTATGAGGGATTGTGTCAAAGGCTTTGCTGAAATCCAAGTAGATTACATCTAGTGCACGTCTTAGATCCAGTTCTCCGGTCACCCAGTCAAATAATTCAATCAAATTAATTTGGCATGATTTACCTTTGATAAAACCATGTTGCCTCAGATCTTGTAACTCATTGGATTCCAGAAAATTCACTATCTTTTCCTTCGGCATCGCTTCCATTACTTTTCCAATAACCGAAGTGAGGCTTACAGGCCTGTAGTTTCCCATTTCTTCTCTGTTGCCACTTTTGTGAAGAGGGACCACATCTGCTCTTCTCCAGTCCCGCAGAACCTCTTCCATCTCCAAAGATTTATTAAACAAATCTCTTTAAGCTCCTTCAATATCCTGGGATGGATCCATGGCTTTGTCCACCTTCAAGTTTTCAGGTAGTTCATAAACACATTCTTCTGTGACAGGTGTGATATCCACTCTATTCTTATATGTACCTTTACCAGCTGATTGTGGTCTTCCTCCAGGATTTTCTTCCGTGAACACAGAACAGAAGTTTAGCACGTTTGCTTTTTCATCATCACTCTCCACATAGCCGTCCACAGCATCTTTCAGTCTCACAATTACATTTCTAACTTTCCTTCTTTCACTAATATACATGAAAAAAAATGTTTGTCTCCCTTCCTTGCATTCCTAGCTGTTTGCTCTTCCAGCTCTGCTTTTGCTAGATGTCTCCCTCTCTTGGCTTCTTTCAGCTTCTCCTGGAATACTTTCCTGTGTTCCTCTCCTTGAGTTTTCCTATATTTCATGAACACCACCTCTTTTGCCTTTATTTTCTCAGTCACTTGTTTGGATAACCATACCGGTTCCTTTTTCTTCTTGCTTTTATTTACTCTCCTCATGTAAAGGTCAGTAGTCATTTTAATAGCTTCTTTCAGTCTGGACCTCTGTCTTTCCACTTCTTGTATGTCTTCCTATCCCCTCAGCTCTTTCTTCAGGTACGCCCCCATTTAGTTAAAATCAGTATGCTTGAAATCCATTACTTGAGTTTTGAGTGGCTGCCCTTCGCTCTGTTATAGCAAACCAAACCGTTTGATGATCACTACTGCCCAGGTGGGCACTGTTCTGTCCTCCAACAGCCTTGCACTAGTTCGTAATGTGATCCTTTACTGTTACTCTCATGTCTAAGGACTTTCATGGTTGCAGTTCTCACTGCAAGGTTACGTGAGCAATGCATTGTGAGTAATGTAGTTTGCAGGTAAACGCAGCCACACTTGCCTATTTGTATAAGAATGGTTACCATTGGTTTGGGTCGCCACCTAGACCTCCTCTCTTTCTCAGCCAAGCTTGGCCCCCTTTGTCTAACTGCTGTTATTTTCTGATCATTCTTACTAACTCTATCCTGAGAGGTCAGCTAGACATGACCTTTCCCTCCAATCGGGGTCTGTCCTCTTGGACCACCCTTGCCACCCTACAGCAGGCTCTGTCCCAATTGGTCTCTAACTCCTCCTCCCTAGGCTTGTGAGCCTTCTTGACCCCCCCGCCTCTCTGGCCATGAGGCATTTCACCATCTCGCTTCTGGCCAGTACTTGTCCTGCTCCCGACTCCCTGGAACGAACTTGGGTTTTTACCTTGAATATATCTTCCTAGTAAGATATTGCACTCTCCAGTCACCCAGTGCTGAGATATTTCAACCTGACTTCAATCACTTCTCACCTCTGCAATAGAACTGCCTTCTTTCAGACTTCTATCTCCTACCACTGATACAGCCCTCAGCACTGCGGAGTCTCTATGACCTGGGGCCATACCTCTGAACATCTGACTGTGAGTAAATTACCTGTGTTTATGCAATAAAGAAACTTCAGAGGATAATAGAGACTTCAGGTGTGTTCTGGTGTGCCAAGGTTATACGCCAAGATATTGAGGCCTCAAGTTAACAAGCCTCAAGAGTCTTGACAGGCACCTACTCTGACATTAGACACAATTTCCCCATTGATGAGCACCAGATCAAGCATTGCTCCTTCCCTCATGGGATCCATCACCGTTTGTCTGAGCAGAGCACTTTGAAAGACATCTATTATCTCTCTACTTCTTTCTGATTCTGCAGATGGAACTTTCCAGACCACATCTGGCAAGTTGAAATCACCCAGTAACAGCACTTTCCCTTTCTGTCTCAATTTTTGGACAACTTCAACCAGATCTTTATCAAGGTGCTCCGATTGTGTTGGAGGTCAGTAGACAACACCCATGTGGATAGAAGTTCCATTTTCTTTTTTCAAGGCTATCCATTTTGCTTCTTTCTTTCCCCAGATTCTCTGCAGTTCAGTCGCTTTAATATTGTTTCTGACAAACAGAGCTACTCCTCCACCTTTCAACTACCTCTACCCTTATTAAATAGATTATAGACAAGTATGTTTGCATCTCATTCATGGGAATCATTGAACCATGTCTCCATGATAGTGACAACATCTAAATGTGCCTCTATCATCAGGGCTTGCAGATTATGAACTTTGTTGCTTAGACTGTGAGCATTTGTGGTCATTGCTTTCCAGCTACATTTCACTGGCAGTCTCATCTTCTGTGTAGTTTTTTGTTTAGTCTCAGCTACTGTGGAAGCACGAAGAAGTGAGATTGTTGTTTTCATTGCTTTCTTTACTACTGTTGTAGCTTGTCTTTTGCTGGGAGTGACCACCTGAATTGACCTGCTTCCAACTGCCACCCCCAGCTTCTAGTTTAAATGCCTAGACACATATTTTCTGAATTTCTCACCAAGGATTCTTTTTTTCCTGCCACAGTGAGATGCAGCCCATTATTACAATATAGTCTTTTGTTTTTCTATGTAGTGCCCCATCCTCCAATGTACTTAAAACCTTCTTGGTAACATTAGGCTTTTAGCTATTTATTGAAGTTCTCAGTATTTTTGTCACATCCGTCGCTCCCTCCGGCTGCTCCTCTGCGGAAAGCAGGAACCGGTGTCCATCGCGGCGAGGGCCAGCCTTCTTGAGGCCGCGGCAGAGAGCTGGGGCTCACCGCGGCGATAGCCGCTTAGTCCGGGGCCAAGGCTGTGGGCCGGCGATCGTGGCTGCCGGGCTCTCGATCACCGGCTATGGGGTCCGTGCTTGCACCAGGGGGGAGAATGGCGCCAAGACGCGATGGCCGGCGTCTCCTTCTCTTTCGGGCACGAGAACCCGAAGCTCCGCCTCTGAGGAGTTAGATTGGGAGGCCGGTGCTGTAGTCCCGCCGGGAAGGTCGGACAGAACCAATCAGAAGGAGTTCGTCAGTAACCAGGTTCTGATTGGCCGGCCATGTCGGCTGGGGCTGGCCGGTTGAATGCTGATAGTATTTAAGGAACGGGCCTGAGAATAGACATTGCTTCAGGTTCTGTTTCCCGAGGCCAGTCTTCGTGTGTTCTAGTTCTCAATTGGTTTCCTTGCTCTCCTGGTTATGACCTTTGGACTGTTTCTGGATTACTCTGCTAGCCGCCTGCCTTGACCTTTTGCCTGTTTCAGACTATGCTGTGAGCTGCATGCCCTAACCTGTTGCCGGTTTTGGACTCCTCTGTTTTCCACCTGCCCTCTCCACTCCTGGTTCCAGTTCTGGGTCAGTTCATCAACCCCGCGGTTCCGGAAGTCCCGTTGACTGCCTGGGGGCTCACCCCTTGGTGAACGGCGGTCGCCGCAGGTGAAGACTTAGGGTTGCACGGCTGTCCTCTGAGGTCCTTCGGGGTCTTGCGGGATGTAAGGGCTCACCTTCTTTTCAGACAAGACAATTTTATTGACTTTCCTCTCCCTTTCTATAAGTCGGTAAAATTTCAGAAAAAGCTACAGTCTGTACCAAAGGGTTTAATTCTACCCCCAACTCTTGGAAAGCTCTCTGGGCTACAAGCAGGGTATTATTGGCTAGATACCTTGTGCCCAGGTGGATAACAACATCAGTGTCAGAACCCTTATTCTCTTCTTTGATTATAGTCAGTATTTACCTGGTACTCCTGCTAGCTGAGGATCCTGGAAGGCATTTTACTTTGCTAGGCCCTTTGAACTGTGTTCCAAAGTTAATGCCTCTGATCATGGAATCCCCTAACAGTAACAATTTTCTCATCTGGGTTTTTATTTTTGCTTTGGGAGTGTATTTTCTCTTGAGCTACCTTCATTGGTTCTGGTTCTATCTCAGTTCTATTTCTTTTTTGTACCTCACAGTTCTCTAGTGCAGTAAAAGAATTATGTAGGGGCAGCAGTTGTGAAGGCAGATGCTTTTGTGTCACGTCTTTGTCACAAGTCTTAATCTGCTTGAGCCTATTGTGACCTATCTATTCCTGATTTGCTTTATTCTTTGAGGCAGGGGTGTTAAATTGGCATGGTTCTGTGTAGTAGTAGTAGAAGCTGCTGTAATTACATCAAATTCTTGCCTAAGTTTGCTGATCTCCTTTTTTAGGTTAGCAAGCTGAGCTGAAGACAGATGGGACAAGATCTAAATTGTCAGATGGTGTGCCTTGGAACCAAAGCACTACAATTATTATACTGAATAAAAGTAATTTTGATTGGTTGGATATGGTATGTACAGGTGCACTACGATGTAGGTGAGGACTATTACTAATGATTTGTTGTCTATATATGATAGAAAATCCAGGGGTGGGTGGAAATATAAGTCATACAGTGACTCAGCCAAATACCACAATTAAAAATGTTCTCTGGGAGGGGAAAGCAATGAGACAGTGTGAAACAAAGTCCAGGTTTTGCTAGTAATCTAACTTTTCTCTTTTAAACAAAATAATCCAAATAAATATTGCAGCTACATTGCCACACATTAACTAATTAGCATACCCTTACTGCCTACAAAATAGGTGGTGGTAAGCATTGGAGCCGACTCTGTGGGTGCTGTGGGTGCTTGAGCACCCCCAATATTGAGAAAATTCCTTGTATGTGTCCAGGGAGGAGTTATTTCCATTGGGCTTAGCACCCCCAATAATTTTGAAAAGTTGGCTCCTATGGTGGTAAGGGATCACACACTAATATTTTTTTAATGGTCACTTACTAAAGGCAACCTTAGCATGTGGCTATTAATACAAAAATTCAAAAATCAGCCATTTTACTGCTGCACTAAGGTCACTTTTTAGTGTTGCTTTGTAAAAGGGCCCAGTAGTGAATCAGACCTTTAGGATTCATCAAATCATGATTCAATTAAGATCTTTTGGCATTCTTGACCTAATCTTTTCAGTCCACAGAGCATATTACAGATAGTTGTTGAGTCTTGTAGTCTATTGTACAGCATCTTGTGTGCTATGCAGAAAGTCAGTCAAATTACTCTGCAATATAGACTAAAAAGAAAAGCTAGCACCTTTGAAGTAACAGCAGCTGTAGAGTTAGTACAGACAGAGATCAGAATGTATTTCACAAAAAAAGAAAGAAATGTAGGCAATAAAGAACTGTGAATTTAAATAAAATGTAATATGGAGAAGTGATTTTATTTCTTCTTTAGGGGTCCTTTTACTAAGGTGCACTGAAAAATGGCTTGAGGTATTGTGGGCACAGGTCTTGAGTGTATGCCGATCCATTTTTCAGCACGCCTGTAAAAAAGGCCTTTTTAAAATTTTTGGCAAAAATGGATGTGCGGCAAAATCAAAATTGCCGTGCGTCCATTTTGGGTCTGCGTCTTTACTGCCAGCCCTTGACCTAGCGGTAAAGTCTCACACGGTAACCGGGCGGTAATGACCTACGTGTGTCCGATACACGAGTCTAAAAATAAATTTTTTTAGCTGCACGTATCAGATGTGCGTCAAAAATGAAATTACCGCAAGAGCCATGCAGTAGCTGGGTGGTAACTCCATTTTGGCACATGTTGGGCATGCATAGATGCTTACGCGACTTAGTAAAAGGGCACCTTAGTTTCTTTGCCAGCTCTTGATTCTTCATCAGTTTGGATATACAAAAATATGTAATGTGTAGCAAAAACCTTCTTTACTTTAGTCCAAGTTGAATATTAAAGTCTGATCATCAGTTTGACAGTACAGAAAAAGGTAATTTAACTGCAGTAATATTGATGCTATAAGTTTTAAATAAGATGGGAGCACTGGGTAGATCACACAGAATTATTCAGCCCACTGGACAGTCCTCTGGACAGATGGAGATATTCATGCTTGTTTATTTCAAACCTTTGAATTGGCTAGCGTTTAAAATTTGACTCACATAATAATCTGTATCATGGGGACTTGAGCAAGTCTGAGCCAGCAGACAAGCAGTTTCTCTTCAAGACACGTTGGATCAAATTCAGAAAACTGGATAAAACTTTAGTCCTGGATTTTTCTTTTTCTAGTTGGTGTAAGAGATGTGTGCAGAAAAACATTCATTTTTTTCCAGGCAATATTTGGAACTTTCCCCTGATTTACTGACATTTTTGGGTTCATTTCACATATTAAGTTTAATAAAACATTTCAATGCATGCTCATTGAATGTATGCTCATTAATCCATTGGTTAAGGTGCATTAAAACAATTTTGAGTGTATTAAAATTACTAATAAAAATCTTTTGTATTTTTAATGGACTAATAATATATTTTGAAAAAAACTTACTGCATCTTTTGTGATCTCAAACTAGTACACATCTGTAGGTTTTATTTTGTAACAATAAAAATTTAAATCTAATAATTTTTTTTCTCTAGCCATGGCTTGTAGTAGAATCAATATATTGAGTGCCTTTAAGTCTACTGCCTGCATCAAAGAAGAAACAAATATAAAAGTCAATATCTTAGTTCATTTTCTAGTTAAGCCTGAGATACAATGCAGTATCTGAAGGCCACTGTCTTAGTTAAAATAATGAACCAGCATTTTATTGACTTTATGTGTTCCCTATGTTATAACCATTTATAGTTGTCAACTCCTTGCTTAAGCCCAAAAAGGGCTGTATTGGTATTTCTTAGATTCAATATCTGTTAGTTGATGTACAGCCAGAATTTATTTTTGTACCATCCATCATCATTCTTTTAACATGTTTTTAATGTGGTGATGCAAAGAGAGTTTCAGCCACATAAGGAAGCATTTTGGCTCAAGTGAACACACTTTGGGAAAATCATTCACATCTGTAACAGAGAAACAGTAATGGATCCAGAATACTAGCCTGCATTGCGCCAGTTTCCAGCATAAATCAATCAGAGAGTTCAAGTTCAGTTCTCTGGAGATAAACTCTAAGAAATTATACAAACCATACCTGTGTGTACTATAATATATTGTATGATTCTTCCCCTGGAGCTGGGGCTCTCAACCCAGTCCTCAGGGCGCACCCAGCCAGTCGAGTTTTCAGGATATCTACAATGAATATATATGAGATAGATTTGCATACAATGGAGGTGGTGCATGTGAATTTCTCTCATTGGTATTCATTGTAGATATCACGAAAATCAAGCTGACTGATATGTCCCGAGGACTGGGTTGAGAACCCTTGCTTTAGAGCATGGTGCAGATTTCTTCATGTTGGATAAACACAAAGGTTCCTATATGGAAAGAGAATGAGAAATGGACACTGGTAGGGCAGGGAGAGCCAGAAGAGTGTACGGTGGTGTAACAAGGACAGAATGCAAGTGAATAGGCAATATGGTGCACTGAAGGCATGCATCCATCTGAATTCCAAATTACATCTACAACATGGCAACACAGTGTCTGAATCCCATAAGAACAAACACCACTCACCTTGGCCGCTGTCAGTTGAAAGTGCAAATTTCGACACAGAATTCAGACTTTATCAGAATGCAGGGTGGTTGCCATTTGCTTGCAGAAAAAAACTTTTGCTGAGGGCATGTTCCGCATGGATAATGCACCTGGTTTCCTTGGGATTTGAGCTCACCACCCATGAACAACAGGTCAACTGTTTTCACCATTAGGCCACCTCTGTTGTTCTAAACTGTAGCTTATGGGCATCTGTACTGATGCCTTAGGAGGAGAACATGTACATCTCTGAAAAGGGAAAGGTGACTACAGTATGTAGGCTCAAACAATGAGGTTTCCAGGACGTCTCAGAGGTCAACCAACTAACCTGTTCTACAACAGTCTATAAGACATCCTTCTATATGGTGTTATGATTCTACTGAGACAGGCAGGGGAATGACTGGGACTCGCTTCTGATTGGCCTGTCAGGGATTGAGCTGACATCTGAAGCAGCAGACGTCAGAAGTCAGACCTATTTAAACTTACCTCTCCCTACAGCAGACGCTCTAGCGTTAATTCCTGTCAGCTGAGCTCTGGTTCTTTTTCTCTGTCTGTGCTCATGGCACAGTGTGTATTTTGAGGAGTTTTGCTTGCTTTCCTTTTTGTTTGTGATGTGTGTGTGTGTGTGTGTGTGTGTGTGCTGGTTGTTACCAGCAGGTCCTTGATTGCTTCTTTGCAGTGCAGCTGGGTCTGTCCTCTGCTTTGTTTCTCCCTGCCTCTGTTAGGCAGCCTTTCTGTCCATGGTACGCTCATTCCTGCTTGTTTGTATAGTTTCCCTTTACTCAGTGTTAACCCTTTATGAGCAAAGCTTGGTATTTGCCTTCTGTGAGCCCTGCCTCTTTTAGGCAGCATTTCTCCGGTGCCTACCTTATCCCTTTCTGTACTCTTGTGTGTCTGCTTCTTTCCTGTCCTTATATTTGAAAGCAGCCTTTTCCTTCAGTCTGTTTTTCCCTGTTCAGCTATTCCTGTGGAGCTTCGCTCTTGTAGGTTCCATGTCTATAGTGTCCCATTTTGACCCCAGCTTTCCCTTTTTCCCTGTGGGCTTTGCCCTCCGCTACCTGAGTTACTGTGTAGCTTTGTTTGTATTCTCTCCCTTTGGTCATAGTCTGTTTCTGCCAGTTTTGTCTGCTGCCCTTCCTTTTGTGTGCGCTGCTTGAGCTCCAGTCCCTTTGGGGACCCCTCATTGTTCTTTTCCCTTCCCTAGTGTATGATTCTGTTGCAGTTCGGCCTTGTGGACCATACGCTTGGACTCTGTATGAGTGGATTCTGGATCGGCCTTGTGGCCTGCCTGAGTGGTCTATCTCCCTTTTCTGGTGGTGCTTGTTGATTGTTCTGAGTGTGCGGGGCTTTGTGGCCCGTGGTATTGCTTAGCGCCTGATTGGTCTACCCTAGGCTTTGGCCAAGGTCCTTCCTAAGCTTCGGCCTAGGCACAAGGGCTCATGATCAGATTAACATATGGCAAAGGAGAGGTTCAATGATGTCACTGTCAAAGTACATAAGGCACCCTTCAGAACAACCATGTAGCACATTCCCAATAGTCAACCTTAAACACCTCTTCCCAAATCACATAGGTCTGCAAGGTCTGGTTGTCAGTCCCAAAACAGTAGTACATGGGTAGGGGAGTAGATCAGGCCTACTTGTCTACACACACTCTTTAGTGTTCCAATGAGGGACCCATTGCATTGCATAGAGTAGATATCCCAGATCTAGAGCCAAACACAAAACACCCTAGTTGGGGATATGAGGTATAATACAGGTTGTAACAGCTGCTTATACCATGTCCCAATCACCAGAATTCTGAGCAGCGCCCTAAACCCTCTAGCATATCTAAAGTCCTAAATACATTTGAGGCTCGTCTAACCAGCATTGAAAGTTTGTGGAAAACCACGTAAAAAAACACATTGTATAGAATCATGCTTAGTGCTGAACAATTTTCAGTTCTGGTCACTGCATCTCAAAAAAGATATAGTGGAATTAGAAAAGGAACAGAGAAGGGCACCAAAAATGATAAAGGGGTTGGGATGACTTTCCTATGAGGAAATGCTAACGTGGCTAGGGCTCTTCAGCTTGGAGAAGAGAAGGCTGAAGGGAGATATGATAGAGGGCTATTAAATAATGAGTAAAGTGGAACAAGTAGACGTGAATCACTTGTATACTCTTTTCAAAAATACTAGGACTAGGGGCATACGATGAAGCTACAAAGTAGTAAATTTGAAACGAATTGGAGAAAACATTTCTTCACTCAATGTGTAATAAAACTCTGGAATTCGTTGCCAGAGAATGTAGTAAAAGCAGTTAGCTGAGTGGGGTTTTAAAAAGGTTTGGATGGTTAGAGGGTGGTGATGAGGAGGGTTATTATGCTCACTGTTATTATTGTTTTCTATTTGTAATTTATACATAATAGTTGCACAGCATATTGTTCCTTTTTATACTTTAATAAAAGGATTTAAATATAAAATCATAATTGTTCGAGGCTTCTGCAGATGAGGACAGAGCCCATGGATATGGAGCGGAGATGGGGACAGCGGGGATGGGGCAGGGACAGAGACAGAACCTGTGGGTATGGGGCGGGGATGGAGACAGAATCCATGGGATGTGTCAGGGATGGGGACAAACTTTGTTGCCGTGTCATTCTCTACCATAGACCATTGTAAGCATGTTTCTAATACTGCAGTAGAAATCTATGGTAATGCTCACTTAAGGATTTGCAGAGCCCTCTAATGGTTCTACCATAATATTGCAAGTTGACTTTTTAACTTTTGAATACTCCTGTAGCTTCTGTAACAGGGGGCTATGCTCCAGATTCTATATAGCGCGACTTAAGTTGTGCATGCAGATCCAGTTGTATTCTGAATTTGTGCATGCAACTTAATTAGTTAACAAAACAGCGCTGATAATTGCAATTTAAAAAGCAATCATTGACACTAATTGGCATTAATTAGAATTTACATGCACAACTGTTCAAGCATATTCTGTAACGTGATGCGCGTAGATTCTAAGTTGCATAGTTGAAAAGGAGGCATGGTCATGAACATGGAATGGGTGGGTTGTGAGCATTTCTAAAATCTATGTGCACCCAGTCTGCATGTAATTTAGGTGTTTGCATTTACACAAGTTTTTCTTGGCGTAACTGCCTGTGACTAAATGTAGTCACACGGACAAGTGCTTGGCGTATTCTATAAACCATATGGAAATTTAGGTTTATTCTATAAAAAATGCCTACATTTAGGCATACTATATAGAATATGCCTAGGCATATTTCGTTTTGGCACCAATATTTTAAGCATGATATATAGAAACTAGTCCTATGTGTCTTGCAGGTCATTGAAAATGGTAGGAGGAGGCACTTCTTAGAGGGAAACAATGCTGGTATAAATACCAAGTCAGTGTGAGTGTTCTTGTCTTTGGCTCCAACTTCCCTGGCCATCACACCACTATAGAGAGGGGAAGAGGCTTGGCTGTTGCCTCCCTAAATACTACTTCTACTACTTAACATGTCTATAACGCTACTAGATGTGTGTGTGGTGTTTTACACATTATATGCGGGTACTTTGTCCCTAATGGACTCACAATCTAAGGGCCTGTTTACTAAGGTGTACTAGCATTTTTAGCACATGCTAATGCTAGAGACACCCATAGGAATATATAGGTGTCTCTAGCATTAGCATGTGCTAAAAATGCTAGCATACCTACAGCGTGGCTTGGTAAACAGGGTCTTAGGTTTTTGTACCTGGGGCGATGGAGGGTTAAGGACTTGTGCAGGGTCACAATGAGCTGCAGTGGGAACTGAACCTGGTTTCCCAAAATCTTAGCCCACTGCACTAACCATTAGGCTACTCCTTCACTTTGTAAGGTATATCTACTTAAAAGGGGAGAGGGAGTCTGGTTAGCATAGCCGTTGCACCTGGAGTGATAAGGAGTGGAGTGAACCGGAAGGAAGCTAGAATGGGGAACCAGCTCTCCACTGCAGCTCTGCTGAGAGGACAGAGAGAAAGAATAACACGATCAAGCCTTAAAGAACAGGAGAGGAAAAGAGGAGAGTCCCAGAAAATCTACAAGGATAAAAAGACTGGAAGGTGATATCCACTGAGGAGGGAACCATCAAAGGCTCAGAGATCCCAACTTAATATAATAAAAGACTTACAGAGGAAATTTCCCTTTGTAAGCAGGGGTTCAGAATGAGTAAAGTCTTAAAGGACTTTGATCCAGAAGTTTTGTCCAGAAACAGTTCATACATGGGACTTCTGCAAAACTGTGAATATTAAAATCATGTGACTTGCTTCAATTCTGCCTCTATATGCTTTTAAGCAGTGCTCATTTGCCTGCATCACCATCCAAGTTAAGTAAATCCTTTAGTTCAGAACTTGAAATTTGGCCTGAACTAGCTTATTAGATGAACAGAGAGCGCAGTGTGAGTGGATTATTGCACCTTTAGCCTTCTAGCTCTTGCTTCTCCTGGCTCTGACCCCTAACATAAACTTTAAAATTAACTAAAGTAACTAAAGTAACCTACCTTGTTATGTACGCATATGGTATATATATAGACCATGAACTGTTCCATGTATGTTATGTTCCATCTGTGTTACTATGTATGTATACACCTTAATACAACACCGTTTGTAATTCTGTTACCCGGAAATGGCAACCGCCATTACGGCAAATGTAAGCCACATTGAGCCTGCAAATTGGTGGTAAAATGTGGGATACAAATGCTACAAATAAACAAACAAATAAATAAATAAATAAATAAATAAAATACCTTGATACTCACCAGGAAAAATAGGGTTACACTGTTGTTTTTGTAGAATATCTCCTTCCCTTATTTGACTATTACAATTTATTTTTATTTTGGCCATCCAATCTTTTCTAATTATAGCATTTCCTGAACAAACCAAAATGAAAAGTAGAAGTATGATAAAAAAAAAAATAGAAAACAGACCATCTTACACTCCCAGTCAATTTATTATAAAAAGAATATTATACTGTGTATTTGGTATATATATTACTGCATTTCTATAGAAATGAAAGGAAAGCTTCACTAACATTTTCCGCAAACCTTCCTAGCTTGTTTAAATGATTATAGAGAAATATGATATTCCCGTAACATTTCTCACATGCCAGATCACATTATAATGCATCACTTCAGCTTGTATCTATCATGTCACATTACAGTGAGGCAAACATAACATAAAATGATGGCTGCCACCTGCTCCTGAGTGTCATGTGAGAGGATTGTAAAGATGTTGGTTTCAAGAAAATCATCCTCAAAAATATTTGTCTTTATTTGGAAGCTAATACCTTTGGAAAGATTCAGGTTGGATCTTTTAGGTTCAAATTTAGAAAGCGTTTAACACTGGAAAAGCTAGTGCATTCCATTACTTCTTGGAGAAAAATCTCTCTCTCTTTATTTAGATAGAGAGATATAGGTAAATAGGTATAGATATTCCACTAATATGTGTGTGTGTGTGTGTGTGAATCTGCAAAGCCCCTCGGGAAAAATTGCAATGGCTTCCTGTCAGGGAACGAGTTGTCTTCAAGACCTGCACCTTGATTCACAAAATTATCTATGGCATTGTTGCAGATTATATGCTAGATTTAGTTGATTTACCACCCAGGAACAAATCTAGTACCACCCAATCTTATTTGAACCTACACTATTCGGACTGTTTTGGCCTCAAATACAAATCCACATATGCCTCCAACTTCCCTTTCCTGGGTACTCGACTGTGGAATGCTTTACCTAAACTAGTTAAATCAACCCAAAATTATCTAAAGTTTAGAAAATTATTAAAGTCTGTACTATTCAAAAAGGTTTACCCTCCAAATTCAACATAATCAGCTTAATCTCTTTGGTTTCAAATAATCCAGAAACACTTGAATCTACTTTTTTTTACCATTCTACTGTTGTATATTATACCAAACTTTAATTTACTGTTTGTACTGTTTAATATGCCATTAATACTGTATTCCTGATTTAGCTTATGTAAGCCACATTGAATCTGCTTCCAGTGGGAAAATGTGGGATATAAATGCTTTAAAAAAAAAATATATATATATATATATACACACACACACACACACACACACATACATACATTCTATGACATAGGAATGACTTCAGTCTTCATCCAATATCTATCATTATTTAATGCTATATGTTATTGATCTTAATCATAGCAATACACAATTATAAAAGTAATGCACAATAATATTTATCAATTTATCAATATACTAAATGTACTGTTCAGATAAAGACTAATGCCATTAAATTAAGCAATAAACCGTAATGAATTTATTCCAGTTTCTCTTCATGATTGAGGGATGAGGAGGGGAAAGGAAGCAGCAAGAGCAAAAGATCATAGAGGCAGTGATATATAAAGCAAGAATATTCTCTTTTGTTATTGTCTTGTTTTGTGCAAGCAGTCAGAAAGGATGGCTTGCAGGAGCATCAAATGGAAAAAGGTTTTGGAAGAAGCAAAGCAACAATAGCAAAAGGGATTCCTCATCATGAATTAATGAGGCATGCATTGCAGGAGGATATATAGTGATGAACACCATAAAATTCTTGAAAGATCATAACCATTACCATTATGTTTGCAAGTCTGGACTTAATTGCATTGCTCATCATTCCTCCAAATTTGCACAGCTTGAAATCTCAGTGGAATCAGGTACCAACTCAATGCATCAGAGCTATATTGTGATTATTATTATTATCACTACTACTACTACTACCACTAATCCTGTTAATATTAATGGTAGTTAATTGTAAAGCACTTTCAATACTTCAGTGCTCTACATGAGAGAATATAAAAGTTGAAAATTTAAAAAGAATGGAGAAGATAGGATGACCTAGCCCAAAGGGACCACTTAGCTTTGGCCATTTTGAATGCTTCCTCCTTTTGGAGTTTTCTCAATGATATTATTGTATTAGAATACATTTCTAAATATTAACAAACATACTTATTATCATGTGACCTTCACTTATTTTGACATCACCATCTTCTTTGTCTGCAGTACTTCTAGAATATAGTTACTGGAAAATGGCAGTCTTCCCTATTTAGATGCCTTTTACTAAGCCACATTTGAACATGAGCTTATGCCCAAATTCTATATATATGGTGCCTAGAGTTACACACATTAAATTGGGTGTGCCCAACTTAATTGAATAATGAGCTAATCAGCACTAATTGGTGCGAACAACCAATTATCAGCACTAATTATCCCTAATTTATTTATTTATTTGTTGCATTTGTATCCCCCATTTTCCCACCTCTTTGCAGGCTCAATGTGGCTTACAATACATCATGAGTAGTGGAAATACATGAGAAAGTATACATTTAGTGATAACAGAAGGATCTTGGGTAGCATGATAATGAAAAAACATGTTAATATTTTGGCATGTAGATATTATGGAGGCAGTTCCGGATATGTGTACAGGAGTTCATATTTGTTGATCATTGTTGTATGCCTTGTTAAAGAGATGAGTCTTCAGTAGAATTCGGAAGTTAGCTAGTTCATAGATCATTTTTAAATTGTGCGGCAGCCCATTCCAGAATTGTGTGCTCAGGTAGGAAAAGGTTGATGCATGCGTTAGTTTGTATTTGAGACCTTTACAGTTTGGGAAGTGAAGATTAAGGAATGTGTGGGATGATTTTTTAGCATTCCTGGGTGGTAGGTCTATCAGGTCTGACATGTAGGCTGGTGCATCTCCGTGAATAATTTTATGAACTAGGGTGCATATTTTGAACGTAATACGTTCTTTGAGTAGGATTTACGCACATATCATATTCTATAAATAAACTGCATGTAACTCCTAAAGCACGTAACTATTTGGGGGCATTACTAGGGGGAATTCCTAAATGATATGCTTATACATATAGAATCGCACCTAACTGTAGATGCCATTCTATGCGCCTACAGTTAGGCACAGTTATACGCGAAGTGTGATTCTATAAAGGACACATACTCCTTGTAGAATCATACTAAGGGGGTCTTTTACTAAGCCACGATAGCATTTTTAGCTTGTGGTACAAATCAGCTAGCTGTAAATGTTGAGACACCCATTATATTCTTATGGGTGTCTTGGCGTTTATCACCAGCTGATTTCTACCGCAAGCTAAAAATGCTACCATGGCTTAGTAAAAGACCCCCTAAGTGCGTTAAATTTTCAGCACCAATTTTTAGGTGCTACTTACTAGAATTTGGCCAATAGTGTGTTCTAACATGGGACTTTCCTACATGCTAAGCCCATTTCTAATGTTTTCAGATTGTACGCTAGTCTGTGCTATTGTTCACATTAGCATGTATTACCTAGAAAAGGTTAACATGGGAGCACTTACTGCCTTTAACACATTTGTGGTAAGCATTCCCCTCCCCCCCCCCCCCCCCCCCCGCTTTAAGTACAAATTAGCGTATAACATTACACTGGCTCCCACTAAAAGATCGAATCACATTCAAGATCTGCACCCTAGTTCATAAAGTCATACATGGAGAGGCCCCATCATATATATTAGACCTCATAGACCTTCCAGCAAGAAATACAAAAAGCTCATCACGAACCTCCTTAAATCTCCATTATCCCAATTGCAGAGGACTTAAATACAAATCAATATATGCATCTAGCTTTTCTTACGTCTGTACCCAACTATGGAATGCACTACCGAACGCCATAAAGATAATGCACGATCTGACAACTTTTTGGAAGCTACTGAAGACAAACCTATTCAAAGAGACTTATAGCAAGAATCCTTCATAAAAGACTTGACATAAAACATGCATCAAAACAAACCAACATTGATTCCTTCAACCTGGTTACTTTAATTCATATTAATATTATTGAACATTTTACCTTGTCTTGTTTTACCAAGTCTTGTTCATATATACCTGTTAAGAATTAATTATTTATTTACTTCCAATCCACTTGATATTCGATTTTTCGTCTAATTTATATGATTTTTTCATATACCTTAATTGTAACACCTCTTTCTACTTAACATTCCGTTAATGGTGATCACCATTGCAGCATAATGTAAGCCACATTGAGCCTGCAAATAGGTGGGAAAATGTGGGATACAAATGCAGCAAATAAATAAATAAATAAATAAATAAATAAATAAATAAATAAATAACATGGTGTTGTAAAAGAGCCCCTTGGAGTGTTTTACAGAATATTAAAATGCTGTTAGACACCCGATCTTACATTATGTTGAGAACAAAAATCAGACTGGGCATGAAGCCTTGAGCAAATCTCCAACAGTATTTTTGGACAGTATTTTTGTGCAGCATGATATATTGCCAGAAATCTAAACCTTATTTTAAATATATTTTTTTCAGGCATTTCACTAGGTTGGAACCCTTGAACTGTGTTCCTAAGTTAATGCCTCTGATAAAAGAGGCAGCCTAGTATCTCTCACTGTCCACCACCCCCCAGTGCACCGCGAGCTTTGTCTGTCTGACTGGCAGCATTGAAGATGCTCTTTCTGGCTGGTGCAGGCCTCCTCCTCTCTGCCGTGGCTGGCCTGCCAGAAAGAGGAAGTTGCATCAGATGAAGCAGCCTGGCCAAGGCAGCAGGGAGCATCAACGCTGCCAGCCAGACAGGCGAGGCTTGCGGTACGCCAGAAAGGAGAGAGAAGTTTGAAAATGGAGGAGTTTGAAAAATGAGAGATGCTGGATCCGCAAAGTGAATGGAGGAGGGGGAGAAGAAGAGATGTCTGGGGTAGGAGGCACAGCAATGCTGGACCTGGGGGGGGGGGGATGGGACAACAGGAGTGCAGGAGGGCAGAAGGAAGGGAACAGAGAGGGAGAGATGCTGGCCACTGGAATGAGGGAGGGAGCAGGAAGGAAAGAAAGGAGATGGTGGCCCCTGGGAGTGGAGGTACAGGAAGGAAGGAAAAGAAATGCTGGAATGGGGGATTGGGGGCAGGTGGAAAGGGAGAAAGATGCTGGCCTTTGTGGAGGCAGGACAATAGAGATGAAAAATAGATGCTGGCTCCTGGTGGTGGTGGTGGGGGAACAGGAGTGATGGAAGAAAAATGGAGATATGCTGACCTCAGAGGTAAAGGTGGGATGGGTGGTGTGAGAGAAGAATGGAGGGAGAAGATGAACATGGGGAAGGATAAGGACAGAAGGGTAATGCTGGGAATGGGGAGGGAGGAGAGAGATATGGACACAGAGGAGAAATGGTGAACAGGGCAAGAATAATGACATAGAGAAGGGAGATGCTCAACATAGCAGGAGGATAGGGTCAGGGACACTGAGTACTGCACAGGCTGGATAGGGATGCAGAAGGAAGATAAATGATCAACATGGAGAGAAAAGAAATTCCCTGGCAAGAGTGAAGAGAAGAGAGAATAAAGCAGAAATCAGACAACAAAGTTAGAAAAAATAATTGTATTTTATATTTATTGATTAAAATATGTCAGTTAGTGGAATGCACATATGCAAGAACTGGTTTAAGACATGTCTGGGGCCTGCGAGAAAACCCTCAATCATTGGCCTTCAATCTCCAGTATTGGGATGGGCCACCCTTGGCATCTCTGTGAATGAGACTGGATTTGACGGATTACCATCCATCTAGTGCCCTGGGATTGCCCCTGAGGAAATGAGAGTTAACGACTGTTTCAGTTTTACCTGTTGCTGGAAGTTCCTGTTTGATTTTGCAATTAGTAAAGTTCACAGTTTATTAAAAGCAACCTGTGGAGTGAGAGTGGATTCTTTTTCCTGGGACTGTGTTAAAGCAGAAAAGGTGGTGGCAAAACCTTCTGCACTACCAGGATTTAGCCCGTCCCCAGCCTGCACCAATCTCCAAAAGAGACTTTGGAACCCTTTTACAAAAGAGCAGTAGGGCTACCGTGTGGGTAGTGTGTGGAAAAACAGCACTGCTGCCAGGTGTACCTAGGCACCTGGAGATAGATCTGAGTTTGTTGCATTCCATTTCCTTCGCTAAAAAATAAGGTAAAATTATGTATAATCATACCTGATAATTTTCTTTCCATTAATCATAGCTGATCAATCCATAGACTGGTGGGTTGTGTCCATCTACCAGCAGGTGGAGATAGAGAGCAAACTTTTGCCTCCCTATATGTGGTCATGTGCTGCCGGAAACTCCTCAGTATGTCGATATCAAAGCTCCATCCGCAGGACTCAGCACTTAGAGAATTACACCCACGAAGGGACACTCTGCCCAGCTCACCACCGCCGAAACGGGGGAGGGGAATTAACCCAGCTCATCCCCACACAAGTGGGGGAGGGGAATCCGTCCAGCTCATCCCCGCGGAGCGGGGGAGGGACACCACACCCGCCGATGCGGGGGGATCTGGCTTATCCTGCAACCGCAACCGCGGGAGGAGCTGACTGACCCTAACACCGCCGAAGCGGGAGGGGTACAAAGCTGCCCTACAGCCGCACGAAGCGTGAGGGAGTGCCGGCAGAATTTATGTCTCAATCCAGCCCCGTAAAACGGAGGGGAGAGGAATGCAGCAGCTCACTGTAACACAAACTCGTCTCAACTCTTGAAGAATCCAAGTGAAAGAAGAACTTGAACACGAAGTCCTCCTGAAGTAACTGAAGGCTAAACTTGAACCTAAAATTCAACCAGAATATAAACAGTACAGATATCTGGGAGGGGCTATGGATTGATCAGCTATGATTAATGGAAAGAAAATTATCAGGTATGATTATACATAATTTTACCTTCCATATCATCAAGCTGATCAATCCATAGACTGGTGGGATGTACCGAAGCAGTACTCACCCAGGGCGGGACATAGAAATCCCTGACCTCAACACTGAAGCTCCAAACCGGGCCTCCGCCCGTGCAGCCACAGTCAAACGGTAATGCTTGGAGAATGTATGAGCCGAAGCCCCGTTGCCGCCTTGCATATCTCTTCCAAGGAGACGGATCCGGCCTCTGCCATCGAGGCCGCCTGAGCTCTCGTGGAGTGAGCCTTCAGCTGGATAGGCGGCACCTTCCCCGCGGCCACATAAGCCGCTGCAATGGCTTCCTTGACCCATCTTGCCACTGTAGGCTTAGCAGCCTGCAGACCCTTACGAGGACCTGCAAACAGGACAAACAGATGATCCGATTTCCGGAAATCATTGGTCACTTCCAAGTATCTGATGATGACTCGTCTCACATCCAGATATTCAAGAGCAGAGTACTCCTCTGGGTAGTCCTCCCTACGAAAGGAAGGGAGACAGAGCTGCTGATTCACATGGAAGCGAGAAACAATCTTGGGCAGGAAGGAAGGCACTGTGCGAATAGTCACTCCTGCCTCAGTGAACTGCAGAAAAGGCTCTCGACATGAGAGCGCCTGGAGCTCGGAAACTCTTCTGGCTGAAGTGATAGCCACCAAAAAGACTGCTTTCAACGTCAGGTCTTTCAGAGATGCCCTCGACAAGGGTTCAACAGGCGGCTTCTGCAATGCTCTTATCACCAGGTTGAGATTCCACGCAGGCACCACAGAGTGCAGAGGAGGGCGCAGGTGATTAACTCCCTTGAGAAAGCGCACCACATCTGGCTGCGAAGCCAGGGAAGCACCCTTCAGGCGGCCCCTGAAGCAAGCCAGAGCCGCTACCTGGACTTTAAGGGAACTGAGCGACAGGCCTTTCTCCAGACCTTCTTGCAGGAACGCCAACACTGAAGAAATTGGAGCAGTGAAGGGAGAAAGTGAGCCTGCTTCACACCATGCTGCAAAGATACGCCAAACCCTGGCGTAAGCAGTAGAAGTAGAGCGCTTCCTCGCTCTCAGCATAGTGGCGATGACCTTGTCTGAGAAGCCCTTCTTCCTCAGACGCTGCCACTCAATAGCCAGGCCGTAAGACCAAAGGGAGAGGGATCCTCCATCACCACGGGACCCTGATGTAACAGGCCCTGCTCCACTGACAGCCGCAGAGGATCGTCGACTGAGAGCCTGATCAAGTCCGCATACCAGGGACGTCTGGGCCAATCCGGACCCACCAGGATTACCCTGCCGGGATGCTTTGCCACCCGGTCTAGCACCCTGCCCAACATGGGCCAGGGCGGGAACACATAGAGGAGCTCTTGTGTCGGCCACTGTTGGAGAAGAGCATCTACTCCCAGGGATCGAGGGTCCCGTCCTCTGCTGAAAAAGCGCGGCACTTGGCAATTGGCCGATGACGCCATCAGATCTAGGCTCGGCTGGCCCCAGCGCTTCGTGATGTCCAAGAACGCCTGAGCAGATAGTTGCCACTCTCCGGGCTCCAAGGTATGGCGACTGAGAAAGTCCGCCTTGACATTCATGACTCCGGCAATGTGGGCCGCTGAAAGCTGCTCCAGGTTCGCTTCCGCCCACTGGCAAAGACTCATAGCCTCCTTGGCTAGAGGGGCGCTCTTGGTACCTCCCTGGCGGTTGATATAGGCCACAGCCGTGGCATTGTCCGACAGGACCCGTACAGGCTACAACACCAGTACCGGGATGAACTCCAATAACACCAACCGAATGGCTCTGAGTTCCAGGAGGTTGATAGACCACTTGCCTCTGCAGGAGACTAGAGCCCCTGCGCTGTCCTTCCCAAGCAGTGGGCTCCCCAGCCCATCAAAGAGGCGTCTGTCGTGACGACAATCCACTCCGGGGTCACCAGAGGCAATCCTGCAGACAACTTGTCTGTCTGCGTCCACCAGCTCAGCGCCTTGCGCACTGCTGGGTCCACGGAAAGGCGCACAGCATAATCCTCCGACATCGGAGTCCAGCGCAGCAGCAGAGATAGCTGTAGTGGTCTCATATGAGCCCTGGCCCAGGGCACTACTTCCATCGTGGCCGTCATAGAGCCCAACAGCTGCACGTAGTCCCAAGCCCGAATAGGAGAGGCTACTAGGAACTAGTCCACCTGAGCCTGAAGCTTGACAATCCGATTGTCTGGCAGGAACACTCTGCCCACTTGGGTGTCGAATCGAACTCCCAGATACTCCAGGGACTGAGTCGGGCGCAGCTGGCTCTTCTTCCAGTTGATGATCCATCCCAGGGAGCTCACCAGAGCAACTACCCGGTCCATAGCTTTGCCGCACTCTGCATAAGAGGGGGCTCAGATCAACCAGTCGTCCAGATAAGGATGGACTTGTACTCCTTCCTTTAGCAGGAAGGCCGCTATGACCCCCATTACTTTGGAAAAGGTCCGCGGAGCAGTAGCCAACCCGAAAGGGAGGGCTCTGAACTGGAAGTGTCGTCTCAGGACTGTAAAACGCAGAAAGCGTTGGAGAGGAGGCCAGATGGGAATATGCAGGTACGCTTCCTTGATGTCCAAGGAAGCCAAGAACTCTCCTGCCTTCACTGCCGCTATAACAGAGCGGAGAGTCTCCATGCGAAAGTGCCTCACTTTCCAGGCCCGATTGACCCCTTTGAGGTCGAGGATAGGCCGGACAGAACCTCCTTTCTTTGGAACCACAAAGTAAATGGAGTAACGTCCCTTGCCAATCTGATTTTTTGGCACCGGAACGACCGCACCCAGGCGGATCAGGTTGTCCAAGGTCTGCTGCACTGCCACAGCTTGACCGGAGACTTGCAGGGAGAGAGTACAAACCCGTCTCTTAAGGGTTGGCAGAACTCTAGCTTGTAGCCGTCTCTGATGACTTCCAGCACCCACGCGTCTGAAGTTATAGTGGTCCACTCGCCCAGAAACGAGGACAGCCGTCCTCCAATCTGCACTGGGGCGTGGACCAAGGCCCCGTCATTGGGTACGAGACCCTGGGGGAGGACCGGAGGGAGCACCTCCGGGACGGCGGTCTCTGCGAAAGGAATGCTGCTTGGGGGAGAAATTCCTCTTGAAGGAAGAGGGGGCAGAGGAACCCGACTTGCCCGGGCGGTACCGACGGGCTTCCAGCAACCGTCCTCTGGAGGTACCGGGACGAGTACTAGCCCGAGCCCTGACCTCTGGTAATTTCTTGCCCTTAGACGTGCCGAGATCGGTCACGATTTTGTCCAGCTCGACCCCAAAGAGCAGCTTGCCTTTAAAAGGCAACCTAGCCAGGCGGGATTTAGAGGCGTGGTCAGCAGACCAATGTTTCAGCCAAAGCCACCGCCGCGCAGAGACTGTCTGAGCCATGCCCTTAGCTGAGGCTCTCAAGACATCATACAGCAAGTCTGCCAAATAGGCTAAGCCCGATTCCAGGGCCGGCCAATCAGCCCTCAAGGAAAGATCCGAGGGGGAAGCCCGCTGCACCATAGTCAGGCACGCCCTGGCCACATAGGAGCCGCAAACTGAGGCCTGCAAACTTAACGCAGCTGCCTCAAAGGACGACCTTAAGGCCGCCTCCAATCTTCTGTCTTGGGCGTCCTTTAGGGCCGTGCCACCTTCCACCGGCAACGCCGTTTTCTTAGTCACCGCAGTGATTAAAGAATCCACGGTAGGCCACAGATAGGCCTCACGTTCACTCACAGCCAAAGGATAGAGGCGGGACATAGCCCTAGCCACTTTAAGGCTCGTTTCCGGGACATCCCATTGAGCCGCAATTAAGGTGTGCATGGCATCATGCACGTGGAAGGATCTAGGCGGGCGCTACGTCCCCAGCATAATGGCAGAGCCAACAGGGGCTGAGGGAGAGACGTCCTCCGGAGAGGAAATCTTCAAAGTGTCCATGGCCTGTAACAACAGGTTGGGCAAATCCTCTGGGCTAAAAAGCCGCGCTGCAGAGGGGTCATCCGCTCCATCCGAGCGGGGATCTATCTCCTCCAAGGAATCCGCAAAGGACCGTTGGGAGACCTCAGACACGCTGCCCTCATCTACATCGGAGGAGACAAAGTCCTCCAAGGCCTGGAAATCAACCCGAGGGCATTTACCTCTGGGAACCTCAACCTCTTAGGGAGCAGGGGCAGCGTTTTGCATGAGGAAAGCCTGATGCAGCAGCAAAACAAACTCGGGGGAGAAACCCCCCAGACTGTGCACTTCCGCAGCCTGGGCAACAGCCCTAGACGCACTCTCAACCGGCGCTCGCAATAGCGGGGGAGAGACATGCTGCGCATCCAAAATGGCGTCCGGCGCGAAACTCCGCGAAGGAGCCGCGCGGGAAGAACGGCGCTTAACTTTAGCCGCTTTTGTGCCGTCGCCCAAATTAAGGGCGTTCATGGCATTAATGTCTCCAACCTCAAGGGCGGCCCACGAAGAAGCCGTCCGAGCCACGTGGCCAGCCAAGATGGCGGAGGCGAGGAGCGGGGGATGGGCGTTTATGGCGGGAAAAAACCGCCACGCCGGAGGAACGACCGGGACTTCATCGGTCACTAAACTGTCACCCATCAAGGGCGAATCAGGTTGTAAAACCCCCGCATCCCCTCTAGAAGCGCTCCAGCGATCCGGGGAGCGACCCTTTGCGCCCTCGCCCTCCGACGCCATTGCCACGAGGAGAAGAATCGGGGAACCCCCTGCCCGCTATAAAAAGGTAAAATTACCTGCTTGCCGCTCCGAGCTGTAACGAACTGGTGTCCCAGTGAGTAGCTGCAATGAACGTTTAAAGAAACGTCGAATTAAACGCCTTTAAAGACGTTTAAAATTTTTTTTTTTTTTTTTTAAACGGAGCCAGCGGGAGGGGGGAGAAAAGGAGGGACCTGGCACCACCAGGTTTGCACTTGCTCAAAAGAGCCCTCAACCCCAGGCCTCAACAAAACCTAAGGATTAGGCTTGGAGGCCTAGCCAGAGCTGCTGCTGTGTGTGACCACCACCTGCTGAGATAGAGAACATACTGAGGAGTTTCCGGCAGCACATGACCACATATAGGGAGGCAAAAGTTTGCTCTCTATCTCCACCTGCTGGTAGATGGACACAACCCACCAGTCTATGGATTGATCAGCTTGATGATATGGAATTGTTATTTTCTAGTATGGGGGCAGGGAGTAGGCGCTCCTGGTGGTAATCGGACAGCATGGGCACATTGTTTTGCGCTGCCCAATTACCACCAGGTTAGTGTGTGAATCCTTACTGCCTTCTAAATAGGTGGAAGGGCTCAGGCAGTAAATGGCCTCATGCTGATATCAATATTAGTGCACGGCCATTTACGAGTTCCCCCCAAATTGCCTTTTTCCCACCGCAGTAAAAAGTGGCCTCGGAGCACGGCATTCCCACATGCCAGCACTACTATGGGCCACTTTTTATGACCGCTTGGTAAAAAGGCCTATTTATCTTTTGTATGCCATGGCTCCGGTGCCTGACCCACTGTCTGGAGGGGACCAGAGTTACACAAGGATGTAGTAACTTTTCATTAGAAAATCTTCAAAGTGAAAATACAAGCATACTTTTACTTTTTGGGCTCTACCAGATTTCCAAAGTGAAAATATACACATAATTTCACTTTGAAAATTACACCAGGAAAAATACATGCATGTACATATATAACCACTAATTTCTATGGATATTTTTCTGAGTTAAAATACATTCATACATTCTTGTCCTAAATCTGCCACCACACAGAGTAAAGATGTGCACAGTGCATGCACTTTTAATCGTGTATAGGGAAAGCATCTTTATAAAGGCTCATTTCTTTGGGTTAATCTTATGGAAATATTAAAAAAAAATTATCCTCCATGACTTTTCCCCAGCTAAAATTCACTCGGTGGTCCTTTTACTAAAGTTCACTAACAGATAGCCCTGTTTACTAAAGTGCACTAGCATTTCTAGCGTGCACTAACACTAGAGACACCCATAGGAAATATATGGGTGTGTCTAGCATTAGCGATTGATAAAAATGCTAGCACGCCTACAGCACAGCTTAGTAAATAGGGCCCTTACTGTTCACGAAGGACTCCTTTTACCAAGCTGTGGCAGAAGGGGGCTGGCACTGGTGTTGAGGCCCCCTTTTACCGCAGCTGGTAAAAGAGAAGTCTCGTCTTCCTGCAGGAAATGGCCATGCGGCAAGTAAAGCACTTGCTGTGTTGCCATTTCGGGGTGGGGGGAGGCCTTACCACCACCCATTCAGGTGGTGGTAAGGGCTCCCACGTTAATCTGGCAGTAAACGGGCAGCATGTGGCACTGGCTGAACACCGCCGGGTATACTCTGGAGCTACAAAAATAAATACATTTTTTTAGCGTCGGAAATGATGGCACGCTAGGGGTGGGAAGTACCACCTGGCTGCTGTACTTCCTGTATAGCGAGCGATAAGCCCACTTTGGGCTTACTGCTGCTTAGTAAAAGAATACCTAAATGATAAGACACCCATAGGAATATAGGGCTTCTTTTACAAAGCCACGCTACTGATCCTCGGTGCGGCAAATGAGAGGATGCCCATTCAGTTCCTATGGGCTTCCTCTCATTTGCTGCATGGGAATTGCTAGTATGGCTTTGTAAAAGAAGCCCATAATGAGCTTCTTATCATTTAGCGCATGCTAATTATTAGCGTGCACTAAATTCGTTAGTAAAAGGACCCGTAGGATTCCTATGGACCTGTGAGGATGGGTTCAAGGCACCGCTTCTCTTGTAGGGGGCACTGTCTATAAGTGTGTTTGGGGTGTGTGTGTGCTCTTTCATTAATATTTGAGGACCATGGGTCAATTTTAGCAGGCAACAGAAAAGGTGTTGCTACTCAGTATCACCAAGCAACCCTGAAAAAGCCCTGGGTTTAAATAGAACACATTTTGACTATGAAGAATTTTCATTCAACATAGGTTGCCCATCAATGCCCCCCTTTAGTGAGAATGGTTAAAAGGGTAGTGATAGAAAAGGGGATTTTTCCTTTCATGTTTCAGAACTGTGAAATTCAATTCCTAAAGAGTTATGTATACTGGGTTCATATTTGGCATTTCACAATCAATGCAAAGCATAGCTCTTCAATGAAGTATTTGGTTGAGATGTATTTTCAGTTTGATATAATAATTTGGTTTGTGATTACCTGCAATTTTATAGGTGATTAACATTGTTTGTAATATTTTTGAATGGTTAATGATACTATTATAAGTCACTATCCTGCTTATAATCGAACGAGAAAAACGCCCAAGTTCCAACCTAAATCGGGAGATGGACGTTTATCTCACAAAAACGAATAACACGGTATAATCGAAAGCCGAACTTGGACGTTTTCAACTGCACTCCATCGCGGAAGCGTACAAAGTTGACGGGGGCATGTCGGAGGCGTGGTGAAGGCGGGACTGGGGCATGGTTATCACCCGAACAGAGATGGGTGCCTTTCGCCGATAATGGAAAAAAAGTATGCGTTTGTAGCTAGAATTTAGGGCACTTTTCCTGGACCCTGTTTTTTCACGAATAAGGCCCCAAAAAGTGCCCTAAATGACCATATTACCACCAGAGGGAATCGGGGATGACCTCCCCTGACTCCCCCAGTGGTCACTAACCCTCTCCCACCACAAAAAATGATGTTTCACCACTTTTTATTTTCACCCTCAAATGTCATACCCACCTCCCTGGCAGCAGTATGCAGGACCCTGGAGCAGTTGTTAGGGGGTGCAGTGGACTTCAGGCAGGTGGACCCAGGCCCATCCCCCCCTACCTGTTGCAATTGTGCTGCTTAATGCTTAGTCATCCAACCCCCCCCAAACCCACTGTACCCACATGTAGGTGCCCCCCTTCACCCCTTAGGGCTATAGTTATGGTGTAGACTTGTGGGCAGCGGGTTTTGAGGAGGATTTGGGGGGCTCAACACACAAGGGAAGGGTGCTATGCACCTGGGAGCTCTTTTACCTTTTTTTTTGTTTTTGTAAAAGTGCACCCTAGGGTGCCCGGTTGCTGTCCTGGCATGTGAGGGGGACCAGTGCACTACGAATCCTGGCCCCTCCCACGAACAAATGCCTTGGATTTATTCGTTTTTGAGCCAGGCGCTTTCATTTTCCATTATCGCTGAAAAGTAAAAACGCCCAGCTCACAAATTGTCGAATAAAACATGGATGTCTATTTTTTTTATAAAATACGGTTCGGTCCGCCCCTTCACAGACCCGTTCTTGGAGATAAAAGCCTATGGAGATAGACGTTTTCGTTCGATTATGTCCCTCCACGAGTCCACATGAATGGGTGAATATACATCAAACTGATAAATAAAAATTCAAACTGAGAAGAGATGACGTGCCGAGGGGCATAATTGAACGCGAACGCCCATCTCCATGGGCGTCTATGTCCGAGAATGGGTACGTAAAGGGACGGGACAGATTCTATTTTTGAAAAAAATGGCCGCCCATCTTTTTTTTCGATAATACATTTTGTGCCCGGCAAATGCATTGGATTTGTGCGAATTTGAGCTGGGCGGTTTTGTTTTTCAGCAATAATGGAAACCGAAGGCGCCCAGCTCAAAACAAACAAATCCAAGGCATTTGGTTGTGGGAGGGGCCAGGATTCATAGTGCACTGGTCCCCCTCACATGCCAGGACACCAACCGGGCACCCTAGGGGGCACTTGTAACAATTTTTAAAAAATTAAATACCTCCCAAGTCCCTAGCTCCCATCCCTTGGGTGCTGAGCCCCTCAAATCCCCCACAAAACCCACTGCCCACAACTCTGCACCATTACCGTAGCCCTTATGGCTGAAGGGGGTCTCCTACATGTGGGTACAGTGGGTTTTGGGGGCGGTTTGGAGGGCTCCCATTTACCAGAACAAGTGTAACAGGTAGAGGGGATGGGCCTGGGTCCACCTGCCTGAAGTGCACTGCACCCACTAACAACTGCTCCAGGGACCTGCATACTGCTGTGATGGAGCTGGGTATGACATTTGAGGCTGGCATACAGGCTGGGAAAAAAAGTTCTTAAAGTTCTTTTTTTTTTTGTGGGAGGGGGTTAGTGGCCACTGGGGGAGTCAGGGGTGGTCATCCCCAATTCCCTCCGGTGGTCATCTGGTTATTTAGGGCACTTTTTTGGGACTTGTTAGTGAAAAAAAAGTGACCCAAATTTGCGCTAAAAACGCCTTTCTTTTTTTGATTATCAGCCGAAGGCGCCCATCTCTCCTCGGCCGATAAACACGCCCCAATCCCGCCTTCGCCACGCCTCCGACACGCCCCATCAACTTTGCCTGTTTGCGCGACAGATTGCAGTTGAAGACGCTCAAAAACGGCTTTCAATTATACCGATTTGGGTGCCTTTGCGAGATGGGCACCCATCTCCTGATTTGGGTCGAAATATGGGCGCCCAACACTTTCGAAAATAAGCCTGATTGTCTCTTATTTTTATTCTGTGAAAGTCCCTTCAGTGTGCCAGACAGGAGAGCATTGCTAACCAGCATTACACCAAAGTGAATACCTCATGGAAAAAAATAAATCACAGTGATCATGAAAAGGTAAATCCAATAACCTAATCTGATCCACAGATCGGTCTTGCAAAATGAATTACATTTGTCTGCAAACACAAAGAAATAGAATCGGTTCATAAAGGAAGTAGGCTTTCCACAGGGATTGGACCACAATTTGATTTATGAATGTATTCCCTGAGAGAAACTATAACATAATTTCCAGTGTTAGTCTGACCACCCCCCCCCCCTAAATATATACGTAGCAATCTTTCTTTTGTATTCGTTTGCTGTCTTCCTGAATTCTTGTTAAGAATATTAGCATAAAGCTTGTGATCTCATATACAGTTCTTATCAAGAGAAGAGAAATAATCCATATAGCTAGTTCACATCCTTGCTATGTATTATTTTAAAATTAATCCAGCTCAGATGCTCAGGACTGACAGGGGAGTGCGGACTTCTGCTTGCCAACTGGTGGCTGAGATTTCACCTGCTTTATCTTCCAACGTGAGACAGAGTGGAAGAACCCATCTGCAATCCATATTTATTTCCCCATTAATAATAGTAAAGGCATTGCTGCATTAATTCCTCTTGTCACAGAGTATTTAGTCTCACAGGAACAGCTAAGCAACCCCATACCATGGTGCACAGGAGCATTTGTTTTACATCTGGGACTTCTTGGAAGATAAATGTGTCACATGTCTTTGTGTATTAGGATGCACATCACTGAAGTCCTTCAATGAGAAATGACAGGTTTTGTGATTTTTTTTGTTGTTGTTGTTGAAAAACATACTTAACTACACCATTGCTTGCTTTCTCGCCCTTCTGCAATTATGATTCACTGTTTTCATTTCTTAATGTGCATTTTGTATCGACTCTGTATCTGCACCAGGGTGCACATTGTTTCTTACAGAGAACTGGTTATATAACTTACAGTTATGCAGATGATATTACTGTTGTAATTCCGATATGTTCTTCATTATGTGTAGAATCATCTGATACACAGAGGTATATAGAGCTCACTAGAAACTGGATGTTGTTTCATAAATTAAAGTTAAATACAGACAAAACAAAATTTCTTATTATAGATAACAACCCAGACCCTAATTTGACATCTTTCTAATTGGTCAGCAAAAATATGTTGTGACCTGTGATTAGAATTCTTGGAATACTTATCAATCATTCTTTGTTTTTTTTTTAATTTACAGATAAATAATCTAATAAAGAAAACTTTTGGTTTGATGAGAAAACTCAGACATATATGAAAAGTTTTTTCTCATAAGTACATAAGTATTGCCATACTGGGAAAGACCAAAGGTCCATCAAGCCCAGCATCCTGTTTCCAACAGTGGCCAATCCAGGTCACAAATAGCGTGGAGGGGCATAATCAAACGGAAACGCCTATCTCCATGGGCGTTTATCTCCGAGAACGGGTCTGTGAAGGGACGGGCTGAACCGAATTTTTGAAAAAATGGACGTTTTTGAGCTGGGCGTTTGTTTTTTTTAGCAATAATGGAAACTAAAAACACCCAGCTCAAAAACGTCCTAATCCGAGCCATTTGGTCATGGGAGGGGCCAGGATTCGTAGTACACTGGCCCCCCTGATATGCCAGGACACCAACTGGGCACCCTAGGTCAGTGCGGTGGACTTCAGAAAAAGCTCCTACATGCATAGCTCCCTTACCACGGGTGCTGAGCTCCCAACCCCCCTCCCCCAAAACCCACTACCCACAAATGTACAACACTACCATAGCTCTTAGGGGTGAAGGGGACACCTACATGTGGGTACAGTGGGTTTTGGAGGCCTCCCATTTACCAGCACAAGTGTTACAGGTGGGGGGATGGGCCTGGGGCCACCTGGCTGAAGTGCACTGCGGTACCCACTAAAAGTGCTCCAAGGACCTTCATACACGCAGGCCTCTAGGACTGGTTGCTGCTATATAACATTGGCACAGCAGTTGACACCTGAAGACTAATCTCTCCGAAAACGTCCTTTATTGGAATAACCGCGTTTACTCACAGTTAACTGCAGATCAGAGGTTGTGCCCCACTGGCAACGAGTCTCCCTGGTACTGAGATTAGCAGTAGGTCAGAGCTGGCAGAATGCTGTACAATGCCCTCTTTCAGCCACATTCAAGGGAAGAACTAAGTTGTCTAACGTGGCTAACACGTGAAAGGGAACTAAAACTGGCTTACAAAAATGGCCACTACCGCATGGACTACAACAGGAAACACAACAGCACAATCTGACCCAGTAGGCAGGGGGAAAAGCACCATGGGAGAAGAGCCTACCAACTACCAACATCGTGAGACTGTAACACAAGCTAATGAAATCACGGAGCCCAATACCCTACACCCACCACAATGCAATGCTGATGTGACCCTGTAGTGCACCCGAGAGCCACATCTGACCCAGAGAAAGACTGTGACAGGATCGAACATATTCTGTTGTCATGGAGGTGGGTACAGCATTTGAGGCTGGCATAGAGGCTGGAAAAAAGTTTGTAAAGTGGGTTTTTTTTTGGTGGGAGGGGGTTAGTGACCACTGGGGGAGTCCAGGGAGGTCATCCCCGATTCCCTCCAGTGGTCATCTGGGCAGTTGGAGCAATGTTTTGGGACTTGTTCGTAAAAAAAAAGGGTAAAAAAGTGTGACCCAAAATCACGGTAAAAACGCCTTTTTTTTTCGATTATCAGCTAAAGATGCCCATCTCTCCTCGGCTGATAACCATGCCCCAGTTCCACCTCCACCACGCCTCCGACACGCCCCCGTCAACTTTATTCGTTTCCGCGATGGAGTGCAGTTGGAAACGCCCAAAATCGGCTTTCGATTTTACCGATTTGGGCGCCTTTGCGAGACAAACGTCTATCTCCCAATTTAGGTCGCACTATAGGCGTTTTTCTCTTTCGAAAATAAGTTGGATAGTAACATAGTAGATGACGGCAGAAAAAGACCAGCACGGTCCATCCAGTCTGCTGAGGAGGAAGGAGGTGTTTTAGAGAGCTCTGCTGACTTCCAGTGGAAAGGGAGTGAGACCTAGCTCCCTCCCCAAAGATGAGGAGGGTCCCTGGGGAGAAGGCCTCAGGAAAGTCCCAGGCTATGGGGCCTCCTGGGGCCCGGGACCAGAAGGCCGAAAGGAGTGGCTCTCTCCCTGGTTTGACTACCGGGAGAAGGGAAAGGAGTCCAGTGGACCGAAGGGAGAAGCAGCCCAGTGGAGGCCACCAGAGCATTTCCCCCTCCATGGCCCAGCTTGCGGAAGGTAAGCGAGAAGACAGTGGAGGGGGGAGGAAGATAGTACAGGCCCCAGAAGGGCGCTTCCAAGGAAGGGAGAAGGAAGAGGCGATGGAAGTTTGCCAGAAGCCTTTGCTGGAGGCAGCTGAGAGTGAGAGTGAGGAGAGTGGATCGTCAGATGAGGAGTTCCTTGAAGTGAGCTATGACCCTGATGATCCAGCAAGTAGTGTGGTAAATATTGTAAGACGAATTAAGCTGGTGGAAAAAGAAGTAGTGGAGCTAGGAAAACGTCTGAAAATGGCAAGAACTATGTGTAAATTTGCCCCAGCGGAGCACAGACAAATGTATGTTAAAGAGGAAGCCCGGATATCAAAGTTGTTGGGGAAAAAAGAACACTTGTTGAACTGTTTAAAAAAGGGCTCTGTGAATCCTTTGAGGGAGCTCTATGTTAACCGAGAAAGGATGGCTTCAATACCACAGTCTGGGGGTTCAGGAACACTACAGTTGCAGCAAGCTTCAGTGTCTTCAGCAGCATTAGACTCAAAAGAGTTGTCTGGGTTCAGAGGTGACCCCACTTTAAAATACATGAGACAGTTGGCAACACAGTCTAGAGCACTTACCCAGCAGCCAGAGGATAAGGAGGCAGCGGCAGGACATGGCTCTGAGGTGGGGGCTGGAGTAGAGATCCTACCTGTGGAGGGGAGGACAGAACTCAGTAACTTTTCAAAACTCCAGATAATGGAGGCAGCAGAGGGAGACGCAGGTAGCAGCCTGTTTTCTACAGAGGTGGTGGTCGAAGTCTCAGAGGGCTTACCTGCAGTTGTGCAAACAGCAGAGACAGTTGCCGTGAAGGAGGCCCTGTTGGAAAAGGGTCAGCAGAGGCAGACTCCGGTATTTTTGGCCGGGTCTGCAATGACTGAAGTGGAAACCGAAGCAGCATGGCATCTGGAGAAGCCCCGCCCACGAAGTCCGGGAGCAGGGGATGTCTTCCCTGAGCATGGAGTAGCTGGCGGTTTACAGGAGAGGGGTCGGAGAGAGAGGAATAGGAGCGGGCAGCAGCTGGGAGCTCATTTGACCAGCTGTCCATTACAAGAGGTGAAATCGGGGGGTGCTAACAGCCAGCCTGTGGCGGAATCAGGAACAGACAAGCCATGCCCCCGGGAAGCGCCAGCCATTGGGAGAACGCAGGAGGGACTGCACCAGAAGCAAGAGGGAAGTAACCCGATTGTTGAGAGACTTTCGTTGACTACAGAAGTGGACATGGCAAGTCTAACAGATGTGCAGCGGGTGGTGGAGCAGACCTGCCAGCAGGACGGCTGGGAGCGAGGAGCCAAGGGGAGCGGCGGAGTTCCGGAGGCTTCGCCCCTGGTGCCGGAGGTTGGAGGGAGTTCGGGGGCAGAGCGAGCAGGGAGTCTGGTATCGCCAGCTGCAGACCTGACTGGGCAGGTGCCAGAGTATCGCCAGGAGACAGAGGAGAGGAGGCGATTAGCCCAGAGGCTGGAGCCTGCAGTGGCAGGGACGAGCAGGGACGTTCCAGGAAGTGGTGATGGGCAGGACAATCAGTTGGAGGCAGCCCAAGCCGCAGAACTGACTATGGACGTTGCTGGATGTTTGTCTGAGAGGGAAGGGGACGGGGGACAACGGGAGGGGGAGGGGGCGGTGGATATTGAGGAAGGGAGAGGGATGAGGGGAGGGGCAGAGGGACAGAAGGGGGGGGAGGCAGAGGGAAGGGCTGGAACAAGTGTGGAGGGGGGGCGGTGGGGGCTGGGGTCCAAGTCCTTTGCGGCAGTAGTCCAGGGAGGGGGAAGGAGGGAGGGGGGGGAGATCGGGTGGTTTTGAGGGCCCAGGGAGGGGTTGGGGGGGAGCGGGGACAGGGGGTGGACAGCTGCCTAAGCGGCGAAATGTGGTACAGCTCAAATGGATAGGGGAGGGGGCAATGCCCTCCAGGGATCGGGTCTTGAGGCTGGTGATGGGGATGGGGTTTATACCCGAGGACTTTTACGCGTGTATACACCCCATCAACATCCCAGAATATGACTTGAGCTTCATGACCCAGAGGGGGATGGAAATATTCTGGGAAAGGTACGAGGGGGTGAGGGGAAAGGGGGAGTGGCGGGACCTCAGGGCCATTCCAGTCAGCAAGCCGGACCTGGTGCAGATCACCCTGCTCGTGAGAAATGAGTCTATCTCTGGGGCAGATTTAGCCTACTGGCTACAGAGGTACGCGGAGCTGAGATCCCCACTTACAAAGTTACCGGATCCAAGCAGGGTTTGGGCAGGAGGTTGGGGAGCCCTGGTCAAATTGAGACAGGAGAGCCATGTGGTCCAGCACATTCCTTCGGCTGCCTTTATCGGTCGTGACAGGATACTGTGCTTTTACAAGGGGCAGCCGCGGCAGTGCTTCAGATGTGGTTCGTTTAGGCACTTCAGCATGTCATGCCCAGTGGTAAAGTGTGGAAGATGCGGGGATCAGCATGCCACAGAGGACTGCACCGCGATCAGGTGCAACCTCTGCGGCGGGTTAGGCCATGCATATCGGAACTGCCCTAGGGCGGCCCATAACGAGTGGGATATGTGGGGGAAGGGACGGGGAGGGGGGGTAATGGAGGAGGGGATAGGGCAGGGGGTGATAGGCAGGGAGGGGCAAGGGGGGGAGAAGGAGGGGATGCAGGAGGGGGGGCGGCAGGGGGCTGGGTCAGGAGTGGAGCAGGGGGGAGAGGGGGAGTGGGTACAAGTGCCACAGAGGAAAGGGAAGTTTCGGAGGGGGGGGAAAGTAGGGGTGGGCAGGGAGGGGTCGCTGCAGGGGAAGAGGGGGAGGAACAGATTTCAGGTGTTGGAGGAGGAGGAGGAGGATAGGGAGGTTGGAAGGGAGGAGGAAGAACAGGGGGAAGGAGAAGAGGTGGAGTTAATGGAGGAAGAGGGGGCGGCAGGGGGGATTGGAGAGGGCAAACGGAAATATGAGGAAGCACTGGAGGAGGGTACTGGTGGTAGGAAGAAGGGCGGGAAGGCTCTGGGGGGAGGGGGAGGGGTGAGGGAGGAGGAAGAGGGAAGGGAGGGAGGGAGGGGAAAGGGGAGTAAGAGGAAAGCTGAGGGGGCCGGGCAGGTGGTGAAGGCCCAAGTGCAGGCTTGGGGGGACAGAGTGGAGCTAGAGGAGGATCTGGAGGACTTGGAGGACTTGGGGGAGGTGGAGGACTCGGAGGAGGAG
Organism: Microcaecilia unicolor; assembly: GCF_901765095.1. NCBI lineage: Eukaryota > Metazoa > Chordata > Amphibia > Gymnophiona > Siphonopidae > Microcaecilia > Microcaecilia unicolor. The sequence goes on from NC_044031.1 coordinate 537,302,202, forward strand.
GTAGGGGGCGGGGGTGAAGAGGGGAGAGGGAGGGATCAGGGGGTGGGTCCGGATAGAGCAAAGAAGAAAGGAAGGAAGAAAGGGGGAGGGGGGGGTAAGGTGCAGACAGGACGGCTGCGGGGGGGGGGAGGGGGATCTGGCAGGGGATGATGTAGACCGCATAGCAGAGGACCTGCTTCAGGGTAAGAAGGGGGTATCCCAGGAGATAAGGAAAGAAGTTGGGAGTGAGCAGACCCGTGACTCGCAATGAGGATGGCAGGCTTAGTGTTGACATTTGCCACGCTGAATGTGGCCAGCATCGCCTCTCCGAAGAAGCAGGGTTTAGCGTATGACTGGTTCGCGAGGGTCCAAGCAGATTGCTTCCTGCTCCAGGAGACTCGGCTGCGGTCCATTGAGGTGATCAGGCGGGCAAGGCGGGCCTGGAAGTGGGGTCCCTCGGTGTGGGGGTTGGCGGGGGAGAGGTATGGTGGGGTGGGGATCTTATTTAAGTCCCACCGGGTGAATATTCAGCGAGTGGTGGAGCTGGGGGTGGGGAGATGTCTTGTTGTGGATGCGATTTGGGAGGATAGAGCACTGAGGGTGGTGAATGTGTACGGGCCCCAAAGCAAGAAGGAAAGGGTGCTCCTCTTTGGGAAGATCAAGCCCTACCTATACACTTCGCGCCAAGTAGTCTGGGGGGGAGATTTTAACACCATATTGCGGAAAAAGGATAGTGGGGGACGATCGGTACAGGTGGGCTATGACGGGGTGAGGCTGGCAGGGATCATGCGGGAGGCGGAGCTGGTAGACGCGCATGTGGCCTTCTGTGAGGAACAGGAGGGGTTCACGTTCTTTCGAGGGCAGTGTAAAAGTAGAATCGATAGATTCCTGGTAAAGAAGGGGGTTTGTCTGGGGGGTCCACGAACCGTGGACGTGGACTTTTCAGACCACCACATGGTCCTCCTTCAGGTGGGGGGGGCGGCAGCGCAGAGGCCAGGGAGGGGGTTATGGCGACTAAATTTAAAGTGGTTAGGTAGCGAGCAGGTGCGGGAGGAGTACCGCCGGTTTTTTGGAAGATCAGGTGTCAGTGCAGGGGG